>NC_071535.1:60456372-60812205 GCF_026979565.1 Vidua chalybeata | reverse complement strand
GCTGGAAGCAACAGGCAGCAAAAAACAAGACCCCCAGCTGAAACAAGAGTTTTCCTCATTCTTAATTCCAAGGCTTCCCACTCAATATGGCTTTTGGTCAAACCTGAAGGTTTACAGGCAAACTGTCCCTTGTGTGGGTGGGGGATATCTGGACACGAGTGTGAGAAGTCCATGGTTTCAGGGCATCAGCCCAAGAGAGATCTGCTGCAAGCAGGGACAGAAGCCTCGGTATCAGACACAATTCAGATGGGCTGCAGCTGTCACTGCTTTCAGATTTGTGACTGTCACTGTCCAGCTGCAGCCTCTGCTGCCCCCACTGCCACTGTCCCACCAAGCTCATGCTGACATGGGCTGTGCAGGGACAGCCACAGGCAAGGCTGCAGAGAGAGTGGGGGAAGAAAGGAGAGGAGGGAGGGAACCCACATGTTGAACTTGCCTTAGAAGTCAAATTTCTTCTTCATGAGAAGGACATTCCTTTCCCTTCAGATTTTATGTCTGTTTGAGTGCACTAAATTCATCTGAGTACTGCTATGACACAGGAATTAAAAGCACTGAGGGTTTGCTGTAGCTGTTGAGTCAGGGGTGCAGACTGATCACATCTACCTCTTGTTTTTCTTCCTATTACATGAAAGCAGAGTTCAATAAAGTTCACATCGGAACTAAGACCTGCTTTGTGATGTCTTGACAAACCTTTCCTGATATATTTATCACATATTAGTCAGAAAGAAAGAAGCACAAAGGAACCCTGTCAACTTGTTATTTATGTTTTTTAAATGAAATAGTGAAAGGAATGAGCAAGTAAGTGTGATTCCTTTCTCTAGATTGCATATCATAGATTAATAGCTCCATGAACAGATTTGCAAGTAGCACCATCATGCTAGTCAAGATATTAAAAAGTTTATGAGCAGTTGCTTAGGAAAAACAAGATAAAGCCCATGGAAATCTGATACTGGTCAATGGTGCATTTATTCAAAACATAATACTCACTTCAAGTTCCCATAAATCCTTTGCAAATGAAACTTCCATTGTGATCACTGTTCCAGATCTAAATGATTTATTTTTTTTTTCCTTTGGTAGACATTAGATAGATCTCAGAATGTGCAAGTTATGTACCTACTGATACAGAGTTAATCATGCACCCATGAGATAATAAATATTAAATTTAAATAAGAAGATATTTTAAAGAAGGGCTATCTTCACAATTTTTTTTTTAATTTGTGGCTGAACTTGCATGAAAAATCTCACATTTCTGTGTGATTTGTTTCAAAACTCAGGGCTTCCACTATTCAAAACTCTGAAAGTTCTTGGGAGCAAAGTAGACATTGGATTGTGTGCAGTTTCAAAACTGAGTTCTTAGCAATATTTAGAATCATAGAATGCTTTGGGTTGGAAATGGCCACAAAGATCATCTCATTCCAAACCTCCTGGAGTGGGCAGGGACACCTTCCAGTCCACGAGGTTGCTCCAAGCCCCTGGCCTTGAACACTTCCTGGAATGGGGCAGCCACAGCTTTTCTGGGCAACATGTGCCAGCTCACCACTCTCACAGTAAAGAATTTCCTTCTACTAACCAATCTAACCCTGCCCCCTGTCAGTGTGAAGCTGTTCCCTGTGTCCTGCTCCCCTATATCCTTGTGCAAAGTCCCTCTCCAGCTCTCTCCTAACCCCTTTAGGCACTGGAAAGCTGTTGGAAGGTCCCCCCAGAGCCTTCTCCTCTCCAGGCTGGATAACCCCAGGTCTCAGCCTGCCTTCACAGGAGAGCTGCTCCAGCCCTCTGAGCAGCTCAGGGCCTCCTCTGCACTCAGTCCAGCAGGTCTGAGCCCTTCTCCTGCTGGGAGCCCAGGGCTGGATGCAGAGCCCCAGGTGGGATCTCCGGAGAGCAGAGCAGAGGGGCAGGGTCCCCTGCCCTGCCCTGCTGCCCACGGTGCTCTGGCTGCAGCCCAGGGCACATTTGCCTTTCTGGGCTGTCCCTGCACACTGCCAGCTCCTGCTGAGCCTCCTGTCAGCCAACACCCCCGTCCCTTCTCCTCAGGGCTGCTCTCCAGCCCTTCCCAGCCCAGCCTGTGTTTGTGCTGGGGATTGCCCCAGCCCAGGTGCAGGACCTTGCTCTTGGCCCTGCTGAGCTCCATGAGGTTCTCCCAAGCCTCTCCAGGCTGTCAGTGTCCCTCTGGATGGCATCCCTGCCCTCCAGAGGCTGCACACAGAGCGTGCTGCTGGCAAACCTGCTGAGGGTGCCTTCTATCCCACTGTCCATGTCACTGATCCCAGTTTATCTCAGTTTCACCCTGAGCAGCAGCAGCCTCTGCAGTTTCTATGTGCTTTTGAGGAAATGGGTCCTATTGCTCCGAGAAGCTGCCTGAAAACAAGGAATGTACTGAAAGGCCAAGCAGAAGAGGAAAGCAACCTGTAAACCAGTTTTTCTGACTTCATGATCTGAGCTCCCCCAGTTTATAGAAGCCGTGTGGTCTTCACCGCCTCTGGGTTTTTTAAATTCTTCTTTCCTAAATGCTCAAACCCAAATGGGCTCTCAGTTATAAACCTACTCTCAGAACCTCTGGGCAGAAGTCAAAGTAAGTTCAGCAAATTGGTTGGATATCAGCTAAAAACCACACTTAATTTTTCATCTGATAAACTCCTCTCAGAGGAACTCCCAGAGTCAGCTTTAGCCAGACACCAGATCTATAATGAAATAATTCTATGATTGGGTAACATGAGCACCCCACAATAGCTACATCTGCTTTATCATGCAATGAAAGTTCTTGAATCAGTTGGATGAGTTCTCTGGCCAAATATGGATTTCAGAGTATTTAACACTTGCAACATGCTCCACTCCAGCACTGTGTATCAGTAATATCGATGCAGATATTGCAAAGGGTTGGGCTCAGAGTTCTGAGGACGTGCACAAAGGAATTTGCAATTGTCACCTAATGCATCTTCAGAGATCCTGTCACTTTGGACAGCTCAATCCAGCCCTGCAGTCTCCTGCCTTTAGCATCAAAGAACCAGGATCAAGCCCACAACCTCAGAGGAGGTAGATTTTCTTCAAGATCTGTAATATTATTTATGAAGCCTAATTAAAAGAGAAGCCAGAGGCCAGACAGAACTCAAGAGGTGCTCTGGGCTGCCCAGCAAATCCCAGGAATCCAAGGAACCTCAAACACAGTTAAGAGAGGGAAGCACTATCCACTCCTGGATGCCACGTTATAAGAGCTGTGCATTGTGAGGCTCTGAACAGTCTTGTACAACTTTTCCCAAATCACAGAAGTCCCCTGGGAAACCTCAGTAATCAAACAAGATCTCGTGGTCAGGAAGCTTTTCTTCATCCAGCCGATTTTATTTCCCCTTCATCATTCCATCTATTACTCATTACATCCTCCTGCCAAACTCCACATAATTCTTCTGTCTCTCTCTCATGCTTCCATGTTTCAGTTACATATAGACCACTATATTCTTTCATCCAAGCTTTTCCTACTCCTTATTCAGGATGCACATATTTAATCCTTCCCATTTTTCCAGCACCTCTGCTGAATAGAAGCCCTCCAAACTGAACAGATATTCTACAAACAATTATATTTGGCAGTACCTAAATGTAGAGACACACAAACCAATGATTAAATCACCTTGAACAACTGAGTGAGAGTTCAAAGCCATAAAATTGTCAAATCGGGACAGGGAACTTTGGATGACACTAAAAGATCAACTTCACAGGAAGCCCTTGAATAATGATACATTAAAAATAACCCCAAGTTTGCTTTACAGTCCTTATCTTAAGGAATATGTTGCTAGGTGCATATCTGCAGTGATTTTTATGCACAAAATATTTTAGAAGTGCTCTGCCACTGTGACATCAGGCAGATACTGGTAAGTGCATTATACCTTTACAGTTTTACAATATATTCGTGAGCTACAACAAAATTATTGTTCCAAGATGTGTACTGCAGTTCATGTAAAGGCAACTTTTTACACAATTAAATCACTTACTGTTGAGCAATTCATGCTTCAGACCTTAGAACATCACTGTGTTACAGAGTTACAACAATTTGCTCCTATCATCATATCCTGCTCAAAGATGCAGCTTCCACAGCCTTTCCCTGCTAGAAACTGCTAGAATGTGGGTTTTATCCATAAACAAGGCAAGATCATTCCACAAACCAGAGCATTTTGCAAATCATACTTCATCTACATAACTTACAATTGTATAAGCTTAGTTTGAAAGACTTCAAGACTTCAAGTTTAGTCATCTGAAGGCAAGGAATATAGTAATTTCTCTCCTTGAAACCTGGGAGCATTATATATTTGGAATTGGTTTTACATCCAGTTAGCAAGTACAATTATCTAGATACCCATTTATGAGCTGTATGATGAGACATGGATAACGGGGTGTCTTTTGGTCCATTTGGGATTACTGAAAATTTCACCATGCCCACGAGAAGGGCGATGGCTGCAGAAATAAGACAGCTACTATGTGATCTGTGGGAGCCCCTAACATCTGAGCAAGAAACATCTGGGCAACTTTCATAACAAAAAGAGCAGCTGGCAGATTTAAAGGATCATGAATACCCAACAGAAGGAGGCATCCCAGTGAAACACCTGCATCTGCCTGCTAAGCCTGGACCTCTGCAGAGCACAAATGGCACAAAACGTGCACTTCCCAAGCCAAGCACAAATATTTTTACTAGAGTTATATTTTTGCAAGATGGTTTCTTGTCTTTCCATAAAGCTACTCTTTCCTCAGCTTCTGTGCTTGTTCTCCTCCCCACAAATGCATTCCTGTCAAAAAAGGAAGGATGCACACCATTCCAGTCTTTGCCAGGGAACTGAAAGGAGCTACACAGCACAGAACATTTAGCAATCATTTTTATTCCAAAGCCACAAGGTGGTCTGATTCCCTGGCATCTATTTACCAGGAAAAAGGGGGTGAAGAGAGTCTTAGCCCTCCTGCAGCACATGGCTCTGCCTCACCTCCTGCAGGACTCTCATCTGTTCTCTGACTTCTCCCCCTGTGAACTGGGGTCACGTTCTCTCCTGACTGCAGCCAGGAAAAAAAAATAGATGGCACAAGGTATGCAAGGTATCAGGCCCATGACTGCTGACAAATCTCTAAGTACTTCAGTGGATTATGTTGGAAGCATATTCCTGGAGATACTGTTCGTGTTTATAAAGTCTTCTGGGGTGAACATTGCTCAATGGAAAAGCAGCGCAGAAATTTAACAAAAGCTACGCTGCAAAAGGCAAAAAAGTAATTCTCCCACAGGAACTGAAAGGCATTTCATACATGTCCAATGAGACATTAAAAATAATTATGTGGAAGAGTAATAGCTCCCTTGGTTGTTTTAATATATTTTTGTCTACAAACAAGAAACGTTCTCTAAACTGCTGCCTTGGCTTGGCTTGAAAGGTCTCTCAAACAAAAGCCCTTCAAGTGACCCTTAGATTATTAAAGCTCAGTAACAATGAATGTGGATCTCAGTTCAAACAAAGACTGGAAAAATAAAAAGACAGCAGTTTTGGTCTTGGAAATGAGTGTGCCTCACCAAACTGGAAACACATAGAATGTATTTTTGATCAATAGTCATCCCTCCCCTGAACAAACCCGAAACCTTTTGTTTAAAGATTTCAACACTGGGTTTCTCTTAAACAGTAACTGCAAATAGTCCCACTTCTAGTGCAAATGGCAAGGTTGGATTCCATGTCTGAATTTAAACTTCCCAGAACTCAGACAGCATTTCAGATCAACAAGAGATTTTTTTTTTATTCTACTCTTAATGATTTTTTTCCTCCAAAACTTGCTGAAATGCCATAAAGATCCTTAGAAACATTTGTGGTGAACAAAAATGCCAGCAACACCAAATTACAAAGCTTGAGCACTCTGATCTGTGTCTCCCATGAGAAAGACACAAAGGTTGAGATGTTCAATGACAGACATTAATGTCAAATGCTAAAGCAGGAAAAGCAAACATAGGAGTGGGGAGAGATATACAGGCCCCATAGAATATCTTGTTTTGAAAGTCATATGTCATTTAAATGGCCTTTTTAACTGAAGAAGTTAATTAAAAATATATTTTTGTGTCATTTGCTGACAAAACATGCACAGCTGCCAGTTGATGGAGTCAGTTTTGCCCTCATCAGCTGTTGGCACAAGGTTTATGTATCCCCTTCCTTCTGTGAGCACCAATGGCTGTGCACAGCACTCCCTCCAAGCACAGACCAAACAGGATCTTGCCAAAAAAGTGGGGCAAAATGTCAAAATCATCAAGTTTCATCTCCTTTGCATCAACCAAACTTGCCCTTGCAGCGAGCAGAACTGGAAAAGTAGGGATTGTAGCTATAGCTGGGAGAAGGGGACAATCTCCCTGAAGGACAGTGGTCCTCTGTGCAGCCCACCAGGAGCTTCCCAGTGCCCCACCAACCTCTCTGGCCTTCCATGTGTGCCCTGGTCTTTATCATCTCAATAGACACCTTCATTCTGCTCGCACTCTCTTTCCTTCTGAAGCAGCAGCCAAGCTCTCTCCTACCTCTGTGGCTCAGCCACTTTTTTTGGGAGCTCCATTTGCTATTATCAACACAGGGGCGTCCAGCAGACACGAGTGTTTAGCCATGATTTGGCTGGGAACACCAGGACATACCAAAACTCTGATGTTTCCACTGTGGAAGTTCAGCACCACTGGGAGAAACCGTAGAGCTGAGCAGGTGGATAAAAATGCAACACATTTTCCCTAAACCAACACCCTCTGTACATTAACAAGGGCACCTGATGGATGTGCAGAAACGATGCATGGCCAAACTTTGTCTCTTCTTTGTCAAATTTCAGAACAGAAAATGGAAATGGGCTTGATATTGAGAACAGGGACAATCCAAACAGAACTGCATGTCTGCTTTAGCAGCTTGTAAGCCCTAAGATCACTTCTCTGCACGGGGATGCTTAATGACTGGAACTGGATTAGAAACCCTTGCTGACCACAGCTTTCTGTTCAGCCCATTTCTATTCAGAGCACTAAATTAGCTACCTTTGTGCTGTGCCCGATTCCTGCCCAGGGGGTTAGGGACATGTTTGTTCTGTATAACCATGGCAACAAAGTTGGCAATTAGCATCCAGTTTGGCTGTTCCCCTGAGCAGGATTTACCCTGTGAACTTCATTTACCAAGCAGCCAGCAGTGTCACAATGATGCATTTAATACAGTCAAGACTGGATTTGAATACAGTAATAATAAAAGACACTGTAACCTACTAATCTACATTTGTATTTCCTTTTTCAACTGCCTCAATAATCATTTCTTTGCTCTTGCATGGCAAAGCCAATGCACTAAAACTCACCTGCTGAATGGAGCAATCACATAGTTCTCTCAAAGTATAACTTATTTTAGTAGATTTACACAATGCATTAAATATATAAGCAGGAGAAAAATGTTTCTGAATGAGATCTGGAAATGAATATTTGGAAAAAAATAGATGAATAGATTTTAAAAAATAGATGAAAAGACAGAATACAGTTTACTGAATAGATTGACAGTGTCATGACTGATGGTTTTTCAAAGCAGTGACTAATTTTATGAGAATTCACACTCCTTAAATGCAAGAATCTTCACTCTGCTCTGTATTTACATCGTGTTTAGAACAGTATGGCACTGGTCTGCCACCAGGGTTCCGAGGTGCTTCAGTGGTACAAATGAAAACCAGCAGCAGATGAAAAGTGATTATTAGAAAATATTAACAGCTTAGCTTAACTTCTGGTACTGTGAAATTAGGGCCTGGATTTCAACACAATTCTGAGTTACTGATCAATTTTGCCAGTTGCATCCTTTTTATAGTTTGCACAACTATTTTTACTCTATAGTTAGATAGATTATGATAGCACTGATGGCCCTCTGAAGTTATCTGTTTATAATTGTTCTTTCTATATTACAGTACAGAGTTCCTTGGTCAGAAAAGAAACCCTAATTGCATTGTGTCTCTGTACTTAATGCCCTGCAGAGCAGTACAAAGTGCTGGCCATAATTGCAGAATGAGTTAAGAAAAAGAAGATAGACATTTGATAAAAAATGGGACACGTGAACAAGATCTGAATTTAGGAGGTTTTTTTTTTTAATGAAGATGAGCCATCTGTTAATATTGATAGCTGCTATGCTCATAAGAAGGAAAACTAAATACCTTTATCATTAAATAAGATATGATAATATGTGCAAAAAGACTCTCTCCCATTTGTGTCTGTCCAAACAGAGTGACTGGACACGACACCTGTTCAAGGAAGTGGCAAGCTAGGCCTTGCCATTCCTAAAGTTTATTAATACTTAAGGTGTACTTAGCCATTTCCTTATAATTTTTGATCTTCTGTATTAGGTAAAGCTGAAACACTTGAAACCATGCTAAGATGAGGAGAAAAATACCTTTGGACTAATAGCATAACCTTTCAAGAGGGCAGCAAGTGCCCAAAGACGTGGTGTATTTCCCCCATAAAGACAGCAATGTTTGGGTGATGAATCAAGGGCAGAGGAAGAGAAGAGGGATATAAAATAACAAGCATCATGACATCAAAAGTTATGTGAAGCCAACACAAACTAGGCAGGGCTAGCTCTGCCATGCTTTGCTTGTAAAAATATGTAAAGAAATAAATCCACTACTATTAAAAAAAAAAAAGGCATAAACTAGCAGAAGAGCACTCAAATGCTTACAGTATCATTTAATACACATATTTAGTTTAATCCAAGCAGTTAAGAAGTCTTGGAAAACAAAGCAAAACCAGTTTATCTTGGTTCAAGCGAAGCATTTGAAGGCAGGTTCCCCTAGGAAATGAGGCTTGTGTGATTGCACTGCCAATCCATCTGTCTCTCCAATAACTTCTCAACCTCGGACCTGTTTCAGCCAAATTCTGCACAGACATGACATTCCCAGCAAAGCTGAGTGAGCACAAAGTTCAAGGAGCTGGCAGCTCAAGAGAAGAGGGACCTACACCAGTGCCCCCACTGAAGAAGCTCTGCCGAGTGAGCTCAGCACTTCTTTGCAGTTTGCTCCCCATGGCCAGTTCCTCATCGGAGCCAGCTGCAATCCCTGCTACCATTGCCCAGCTGTTATCTGGGGGAAGGAAGGCAAGCAAAGGTAGCTGGAGGGGAGGGAACCACAGGGGACACAGAGGGAGCAGGGGTTGAGGGGTGGGCAAAGAGCTGGGAGGCAAGGATTCAAATCCAGGCAGCCAGGATTCATTAGTTCCACTGTCACAGAACAACTTGTTTCTCAGTATTACAGTTCAGCCAAGAAACCACTAAAAGGAGTTATTTGCACAGCTCTGTTGATACTGCATTTTCTAAACCTTTATTTGCTGGCATTTTGGATCCTGTCTCCACCCATGGAGGCTTGTGCAGGGAGAAGATTTGATCAATCCTCAGCAAGCAGAACCAAACATTTACATGGATGGGGGAAGGAAAAGATGCATAATAACATCAATCTAGAGTTGCAAATATCAGGCTGCTTTAAATATGCCAGAGGAGAACTTGTCTCCTTCCAAAGAGGGATATTTTCTGTTTCTTTTCATCTGCACCATTGTCTCCTATGTTTTACTCTGCTTGGGAATAGTAGAATGTGTGAGTAAGGACAGAGTTTACCAAAT
Organism: Vidua chalybeata; assembly: GCF_026979565.1. NCBI lineage: Eukaryota > Metazoa > Chordata > Aves > Passeriformes > Viduidae > Vidua > Vidua chalybeata. The sequence continues at coordinate 60,802,604 of NC_071535.1, read as the reverse complement.
ACTGAATTAGTTGGGATTGATCTAACCATTTAGGCTTTTACTTGTGCTTAGGGAAATGTGCTAGACTTTGAAGAAGTTGTTTGATGCCATTTTTTCCAAGTGGGATGTAAACCGAATCTCCTCCTTTTCCTATAAAGGATCCCATAAAAAGTTGTCCTGTGACATACACAAAAGGACACCAGAAAAGAAATAGCCCAGTTGACAGAAACCACACCAGACAGATGTATTTGTGAGCTATACATCAATTCCTTGCTCTGTCAAAAACTGACTAGGTAATATAAAAGTAGCCAGGTCACTCCAGAATACAAAGTCTTACAAGGACAATTTCCCAGTTTTTCCCCACGTGACAAGATCTGTGACACCAGCTCCATTATTATGGTACCCTTCATTCCTAGATGTCATTAAGCATGAGTGATATCCAAAACCAGCTTCAGTTTTGCTCCAGGTAGGGCAGAGACCCAGCCATTAACAGGGTGCTTGACAAGGACAGAAAAAGAATTATCAAAATTATGAGTTCCAGTGTCTATCAGATCAGTTGCTGGCACTTAAAACTCCAGTTGTTATTTCTTTAAAAAAAGAATCCCTGAAGGAGTGGTACAATCTCTTGGAAAGCCTTTTCTGCTTACATTTTTTTTTTTAAGTGCAGAAATTTAACTCCTCCATGGTTTGCTCCCAGTACCAGTAATGGCTGAGGCTCCCAAAAAGCAGGTTCAATACCCATGGGAGGGAGAAGTTTGGACCATTCCTCAATGCCTTGCCAGCTACAGGGTGGGACTAGAAATACCTGGGCCTAAATCTTCCTGATCAATGTTCCCATGCCAGTGCTGTGTCTACCCAAACCATCTGAAGGTATCTCCTATAACTTGTCCTGAAAACCTGGCCCTGAGTTACCATGTGACTTCCAGAGGACCTCTGAGGGTTCCTTCTTAACTGCAACTGAGATGTGGGAATAGAAGAGAATGAAAAATACTGGTATGTGCCCAGTTCTCTCTCAGAATAAGTGGCCAAAACACATTGCATTGCAGAGGGGAAAAGGGTCTTGATCATTGAGTTCAGATGTAACATGCAGCCCCTTCCCAGAGAGAAAAGCACCAGAATTTGCCCACAAGCAGCGTTATCACTTGGGTTCTGTGTTCTGCAGAGCTAAGGGAAAGCTAAGATGCAGGAGCCAGAAAGGACCATGCAAACTCTCTCATGGAGCCAGCCTGGACCTCCAACAGTGAAGCCAAAAGTCTTTGCAGAGTTGTTCCAGGAGTGTGGAGGGGTGCAAAGAGGTCTGGGGGGAAGTTAAAGAGAGCTGTGGGAGATGGCTGTACTCACTCTCCTGCCATCATCTCCTGTCCAGAATATGCCAGTCTTTTCTCTATTCTCTAGGTGCCACCTAATGGGTGGTGGAAGGAAAAAAAGATAAAACCATGAGGTGGTCATGGTGGGGAGGAATGACCTTTCACACCAGAGCATGCACAGCTGCTTTGCTGGTGGAAAGAGCTGGATGCAATTCTTTCCCATTGCTGGCCTTCCATGTGAACTGACACATTCACAGAGCTACAACTGAACATGTGAGAGCTGTAGGCCCAAGAAGGCCCAGATCATTTTCTGTTGTCTCCATTCATCTGGCACTTGTGTTCTTAGATTTCCTTTAGTCCAGACAAGGACTCTGACAGGGCTGAACAACTCCACAGCCAGCAAATAAATTCAGACTATATCAGTATATCTCATATAATGCAGCACTGATTTCCCATATGTTCAGAACACATACAGGAGGAGACCCAGCTATGAAAATACCCCATATGAACTAAAGAATCCCTTGTTTAGCAAGCAAGCAGGATTCCACAGGAGTGTGCTTCAGCAGCAGACCTACCTCTATGCAGCAGCTTTCAGGGCTGCCTGAAAGAAAAAAAGGGGATTACGAGGCATTTGACACATTACTTTTTTTCTGCTGAATCCTAGCTCAGAATAGCTCACAACTGAAGTGCATTTAGAATTTACCTTCCCTTTATCAGGTGACAAGGAGAGGTGGAATTTTGCTGTGCTTCACAAAGGGAATGCTGCCATGGCTCTCTGCACAGCAACTGTAACCAAAGGATCCCAAGATCCAAATTGGTTTTGACACAAATCCTTCCATGAATCTGTCACTGGCCTTCAGCACCAGGGTTTTTCCTATGGATTAAAATCAGGATGTGAACGACAGTGATCTCAGCAAAGCAGAGATCATCCTGCAGCTCTCTGGATCTTCAGGTAAGTTCCTTAGAAGCAAAGCTTTAATTGAACTTGAGTGACTAATATGTTCAAACCAGAAACTTTCCTGTGGGTTTTAAAAATTTAATTATATTCCATCCCCAAATTTTCCTAGTGCTACTCATTGAAAATACACAGCTGCACTGGTGAAGCTGTCAGTGAAAGGAAGCAAGAGGTTTTGGCAGCTGCACAGAGGGGAAGAGGTGAGGCCCTGGACTCATGAGAAGGCGTTGGAGACAGTTTAGGCTTGGAGGTCTCTGGAGTCTGATGACATTTTTGGCGATCTGAAGAAAACTCATTTCATCCCCACCCTTCTGTGAATAAGGCAGAGGTGAGTAGGTTACCAGGCAGCAGGTCTTGGTCCCAGATCTTGCTGCAGCAGCTCCTATGGCCACAGTCAAAGTGTGCTTGGTTCTCTCCTGCATCTGCAGGAAGGAGGACGTGCACTTTCCAACATGAACATCCAGACTTGAGGCACTCTGAGAGGAGGACTCTTAGCTCTAGGAAACAGATGAGTTGGAGCCCAAAAGTGTTCAAGGTACATACTGGTGTTTCCAGCATGGATTTCAGCTCAGGAGCATTGCATGCACATGCTGATGCCTCCAGCATGGATTATTAGTTCAGGAGCATTGCATGCACATGCTGGTGCTTCCAGCATGGAATTTCAGCTCAGGAGCATTGAATGCACATGCTGGTGTTTCCAGCATGGAATTTTAGCTCAGGAGCACTGCATGTGTATGCTGATATTCCCAGCACGGATTATTATTCAGGAGCATTGCATGTATATGCTGGCATTTCCAGCATGGAATTTCTGCTCAGGAGTATTTGCACACACAGTTCTGAGCTAGAGGAACTTCTCAGCAAAAATGTCCAAGCAAGTCACTCTGAAAGAGCTGCACTGAGCAAAAGAACAGCCTTCCTAGTATTTGTCCCCCTCTGCACGACACAGAAATATATTTTCACTCTGTCTGAAGCACCTCCTCCTACGTGTATGTATACAGCCCCTACCAATGGAGAGGGAGCCAGCAGCATGGCTCCAAGGCATTGGCACAGAAAAAAACAGAAATAATAATTATTTACACAACTTATTTTCAACCTATATTTCAGTAACTCAAAATGTAACAGAGAAGAGTGAAACCCCAAAGACATATCAATATTCTAATAAACTCTTGGGATTGTGAAGTACCATAGAGGAAAAATAAATCACCACCTTCAGAACAAGTCTGCCTGAATAAAACAGGACTTTCCTGTGCAAGAGATGCTATTTCAGTGGGTAAAAAGTGCTATATAAGTATTGATTAGTATTAATTCTTACTGCTGTTGTTTGAGCTGCCTGCAGTAAATATGGTAGAAATAGCTCCTTCCCAGCCATGCAGTACAGCAAGACATTTTTAACACAGCAAAGAGAGCTTTCAAAGCCTAACTTTAAAGGGATTCAAAGTCAGGGTATTACACCTTCACTGACATCCGTATCAGCCAGGCAGAGAGTTGCAGTTGATGTCACAATTTTATTCCTGAACTAGGCTTAATTTTAAATATGTGAACAATGTACTTTGGTAGAGTTTTCCTTATTCAGAGCTCGTTCCCCACCCCTTTATTGCAGCAAAGCCTTCCTAATGCTGTTTGTGAAGCACTCTGCCTTACACACCTCACAGACACTGATGAACTGGTGATATCTGAGGTGCTGTTAATCAGGACCTGCTTCTTCAGATGGCACAAAAGTAGCCCAAATGCACCCTCTGACACTGTGTAAAACCCTCCTGCCTGTTCTGCAGCTCTCCTTGATGTGGTAATGCAATAGCAGACCAAAAAGAAACTTGCAACTCTCGGCAGTGTACATCAATGAGGGGACCAAAATAGGTTTATCAAAGAAAAATGTGACTCTGACCCATCCTTGGAACCAAATCAAAGAGTATCTAATGGCAGCAGTAGATCTCCAAGAAGAAAACAAAGCAAAGCTAGTTTAAAATAGATCCAAAGAAGACTACGTGGGGTTTTTGTTGTGGTCACTGCCAGTCAGATTATGATTGGTTACAAATGTTAAAGGCCCTTGAGTTGCCTGAGCTCCTAATCCATCAATTTGGTCATCACTATGTGCCAAGCAATGACCTCAGTCAAAAGCCATAAATCACTGCTCAGTTAAAGAACCAAACCTGCAAGCTCCCTCCAGTATCACTTCTCTCAGCACTTGTGCGTGGGGCAGGCAGGCTGCCCAGGGCTTGGAATTAGCTGATTTACAGGGAGGAAGACAAAAGAGCTCTCAACTCCAAGAACCAAATTTTGCATTAACAGAAGCTAACATTGAGCAGATTGAATAAAAAGGCAATAAAAGCCAGAGTGTTTGCTTTGCATGTGGGTTAAGAGCTGAAAGATCTGCTTCCTTGCAGTGTGGTCCCAGTGAAAGATTTAAAGCAGCATGTAAGAAGTTGTATCAGATTTTGTATCTCCTATCCCTCTAATTTTCTAATTGCTAAATCCTCTTCAGGGCATCACCAGCTACCTTGCAGTTACTGCACTTTGCAAAGAGTGCCAAAGTCATATGCTGTTCATCAATACCATTGTAAATTCTCAGAAAATTCACTCTCCAGTCTGGGGAAGAGGAATCTCTAGCTGTGTTTTATTTGGCATCAATACCAAAGGTGATGAAGCCTTTTTTTTTTTTAAGTATGAAAGTTAGTTCATCTTTTCTTATATAAAGCAGGTGTTCAACCACAAAGCTTTCCACAGTAGGAACAGTATGATCAAAGTGACCTTAACAAAACCTGTTGTTACAAGGATTTTGAGGATCCAGGAGAACGTAGGGGGAGGAGGGAGAAGGAATATTTCAAACAGTAGAGAATAAGTGTGGTTACATTTTTCACCACTGAGCACTCTACAGCAAACTGTACTTCCTGTGGTAGTACAGCATTCATGAAGCATTTCCCCATGTCTCTCTACTCCAGTGATTTCCAGTCTTTTTTCAGATATTTATCTGCTTCTGTTTCCATACCTATATCTATGACACACACACACATATATATATTTATGACACAATATGTAACATTATAGGTTTCAGTAAAAATACACATTGAGCGGCTGTACCACTAAATGCAAATATTTCCAAGGCAGTTTGGAGCTGAACACTGTGTCTGTATTAACAATACCTGCCAAAAACTTTTAATCTCATGAGCTTTCTGCACATCCCAAATTAGGCTGTGGCAATTACAGCAAAGGCCACTCATATTATTCATTCAAATTTCAATACAAGAGTCAGTCTTTGCAGGAACAGACTGTATTTTGGCAATGAAATCTTACCCCTCACAGTCCAAAGTAGACTCTTAAACACCAATTCATCAGAATTAAAAGCATTGACAAAGTAAGTGTTTTAGGCTTGCATACATTCTTATTTTTAAAAGCTTTTGGCAGCTAAATCCATCTTTAAAATTCCATTACAATTGTGTGCAATTGCCTTCTATGCTGAAAGGACATAAAGCAATGAGAATAGATTTACCTCCTTTCTGTCTCCTGTCACAGCATATGTTGCAGTTGAGATGGCCACAATACTCAAGAGTGTTACCATACAATTTCAGAAAGTTCCAACCCAAACAGAGCAACACCACTTCAGAAAGCTACAAGTGTCTCTTGTCCTCCAGCCCAACCTTTTATCTCCTCCTGCTGATGCACTGCACCTGTGTGCCTCTGCTCCCTGTGTGGTTATTCAGCACACCTGGGCACTCCATGGCTCCTTACCTTCAATTGTATTCACCTGTCCTGCACAGCTGCACCCCCTGGGGATGAGGCTCAGCCCCACTCCCAATCACCACACACTCTGTGCCTACAGTTTCTGCTTCAAAAGCTCCTGAGGAATAAATAAAACCTGACACAGAGGGGACGAAGTGACTCAATTTCCACAGCAGAATTACACAGACCATAGGAGGACAGAACCACTTTACCCACTCCAGTCCTTGAGGCTCCAGGAAAGGGAATTCCAGGGGAATCTTGCCACTCTGCCAAGCCTAGTCACAACTGCACCCTCCTGTTGCAAAGGGCACTGTGACTGGAAACAGTTTTTTATCACAGCTTTTCTCCATACACCTGCCCCACCAGCTCTTTTTCCAATTTCTGTGCCTCCTGACAAATTGAGAAGCGCAGTCCTGCTGTTGTGAGAATCATTGCCTAAAATCCAGTGCCCCAAGATGCACAGTGGAACTGCAGTCAGCAGGATGCTGGAGCTCCACTGGCTGCAGAAATCCTGACGTCTGACCCGAGAAGCTCAACAGAGAAAGCAATTTAAAATATACAACTGCCAATGCAACATGGTGTCTTTTTTGGCAGAGGAGATAAAAATAGCAAAGAAACGACAGCTCTGTTCTTTTTATGAAAGCCTGGCAGTTTTCCAGTAGAGACTTAAGTACTTTTTGTACTTTGGGGGAAAAAAAAAAAGGCGATGGGATGTGGTCCAAGACTGGTCATAGGAACCTGAGAAATATGGAATAAGAGCTGGGCTGAAGCAGCCAAAGTGGTACCACCAGCTGCAGCCCCATTAATTAATGCTCTGCGGTATGTAGCTGTAAGAATGACCCTGATAATTGTTGAATATGAGCAGATAACTTTCACAGAACAGCTCTGCTTTTCTTACTGTGGTCTACTTACCCAAGGAGTACCTTGCACATTTCCCCCATCTCCCAGGGCAGTAAATTAGTTCTAATTGCAGAGGTATGTAGTAAAAGCTATGCTCAGCTTTCTGCAGCATTTGAAGATTTATTTTACAGTTTTAGGTTTTCTCTGGATGCTTAAAATTGGGGGGAGAGGGACCTGAGAGAAAGTGCAGATTTTAGGGATCTATAAAATTACCTCAGTTTAGACAAATAAGTTTTCCTCTGCAACTCAAACAATGGAATTGAAAACTACAATTCTGTGGGTGACAGCAGAGCCCACTAGAAAAGAGATTCCTTTTTATTTTTCAGAGTTCTTCTTTTAATTTGTAAAGAATGACAACTTTATCTGCTTAAAGGGGAAAATATGACAGTACAATGAATTATTTTTACTGTACCCTAATTCTAGTTTTGTGAATAATTTTGGAAAAAAATTACCGATAGCAGACACAGAGCAAAATTCTACAGCTCCCCTGACAGCACTGACTTGTGCAAACAGCAGCAACTGTCCAGGATTTCAGATCCCTGTGTTGTGCCTTTAGTCTCTGTGTGGCACTCAGTCATGCTCTAAATCCTCTTTTACAAATATTTTCTTTGTCCTTTTTGTCTCCCCTACGTTGCTGTTCCCCTGCCCCTGCTACAGGCCAGCCTCCACACTAAAATCCACTAAGGAACAGCAGCTGCCACAGCAGCTCCTCACTCCTTCCAGAGCCAGATCCTCCTGGTAGCTGTGAACTTGACAAACAGCCTGAGGATTTTATCTCTCAACAAAGCTGTTGGGTCGATCCAAGGAAACAATGTTTATCTCAGACTGCAGAACACAACTTGCATGTCCTGCGCAGAGGGAGGACACTTCACATGTGCTGCTTTTAGCAGTGAGCTAAAAGTGCTTTTACCTGTTCCTGGCAGGGATCTGACACACAGGGGAAATGCTGCTCTCCTGTTCCTCAGTAAGTGCCAGCAAGGAACCACTTCCTCTGACCAAACCCCAGCACCTACACTCTGAACACCACATCTACAATAGAGGTGTAATTAAAATGAAAACTAAATCCACAAATAAAAAGTAGTCACCCAACTCAAGGCCAAGCAGAAGAAGAAAAGACAGGAGAAGGTTTTTGGGCTGGCTGGTTCTTCCCAGAATGCAGCTGTGCATTCCAGCAAACAGCAAGAATGTGGGTTTTTCCACTTATGCTGATCACAAGCTTTGCTACATTCTAGGAAACAGCATTCATCCCCCATGCATTGTGGTTCAACTAGATAGCTTCACAGAATAACACTGCTCTACATGAAAGAATGGAAATTAAACAAAGATTCTTTGAAAGGCTTCTAATGTCAGCCAGCATCATAGGGCAGAAAAATTAAGCCACTGTTAAAAACACACATTTCTTTTTCTGGCTGTGCAAGCCTGAATATACTGGGCATATCTGACATGTAGCTTGATGTTGTCTCAGGCTTTCTACTCCCACAGCCAAGTGAAACAGAATCCAGAAGTTTTGGCAAATTTATCACATGTAGTTCTTTATACCAATTTAGTATGATCAGTAATGATCAGCCAAAAAAGCCTCCTCAGGTCCTTGTGTTGCTGTGTATTCTTCTGTCTCTCCAAAGAGTCATGAAGCGTTGACTTTTCTTGTGCCTCTACTTTTGGCTGAAAGCTCCCTGTGTTGTGAACAAAGGGATGCCAACAACAAAGGAACAAAGGAACTTCTGAGGAAGACTCCCCCTGAGCTGCTTCCAGTGGTGCTTGTTAGAGACACCACTAATCCTATAGCTAATAACTGAACCACTGCAAAAGATCCTTGGAACTCCTTCCTTCTGCCAAACAGCACAAAGCTTAAATAGATAGCATCACTATCTGCCTCAAGGGTGCTGCATTAAAAACAGATCCTCCCCTCACCTTTCTGACACAGCAGTGGAGAAAAAGAAGGCAAAAACCAAAAATAGGACTTTTGTAGTAGCCAGCTTGTAATGACGTGGCAAAAATGACCAGCGAGGGGTGAGGAGTGACAGGACAATGTGATCTTCAAAGTGTGTGGTTTGTCAAATTCAAAAGTGAGCTCATCACTAGGAAAATGCCCAATCTTCAGTGGCATTTAAATCAATTCTCCCTGTTTTCTAACAATGTTCTAATGTGAAAACAGGCAAAAATTGTGATGAATACTGTGACCTATCTATTGATATTTGCCCTCAGAGCAAGTGCCTACCTGCTGCACCAGTAGATGGCCCCTTAGCAGGAGTCATTTTAAAGTTAGAGCTTTGTCACCTCTGAAAAGTGTTTCATCTTTTAAACATCTACAAAAGTCTCTTTGTACTTGTTCTAGCTCTCATTAATTCTAAGGGGAGTTGGAAAAAGGACTAGTAGAGCTTGTATAAATAATGAACAATGAGAAAGAATGGGATATAAAAATAAAATTCATTGCCTCCAAATCTGCCCCATTCTCTTTTTTACCTTTCAATAATGATTACATGTGTCTTCTGCACATTCAAGCATCAGAAAAATATATAAACCATTTTTATGGCATAGAGCAAAAATTTATCTCTGTATTTCAGCTTAGATCTGCAAGAATACACTTAAATTTTAGAAATGGAGCAAGAAAACCAAGACAGTTTTATTCCATGCACAGCAATTACTCCAGCTGTCAGCAAAGTCACTTTTACTGCTAAAGCAAAAGTACAAAACATCAAGTGGATCCCACAAAAACAACACAAGTTTATTTTAGAAGACCACACCTTCTGTTCTGTAGGCCCTTAAGTCAGGCACAAGCAAGAGCAAATTACCAAGCAGAATTAAAGGAAGTGAAAATGCCACACATTCAAGGCAAAAAGCTAATTTTCTCCTTAGCACTAAGGAGAACCAAAGTTAGTAATGATCAGAAACATTTACAGATCTTCTGCAGCTCTCCCATGCTTTGCTGCACAGAGAAATCCTGCTGCCACTGTGGACAACAGGAGTTCTGCTCTCAACTGCGGTGGAAGCCACAACTGTACCCTCTTTTGGTGCCAAAGCCCACAAACCCAAAATTCAGCACTTTGTGGTTTGTTTTCAACAACAAAGAGGGGTGGCAACACTTGCTGTAAGGCAGTGAGGTTTTTCAGTAGCTACTGGTTATGCTAAACATTATTTAAACTGATCCATATACTGATTATGCTAAATTTATTTAAACTGAGCTCTCTCAGTCATGAAGGTACCCACATTGCTGGAAATGTCCAACTTCAGGTACTTTATCAGCATAGAAATGGCAACACCAATTTAATTCTCACAGCTCCAGCAGTCTCATTTTCTTTAAAACAAAACACAAAGATAAAAGCTCAAATTAAAGTCTAAAGTGGATGGTAAAGGTGTTATTAAAAACTCTGCCCAGGATTCTTTTCCAGGTCACACTGATGTAAATACTGTGGATTTCTAAAGTTTCTCTTGGCTTCCTGAAAGGGAGTAAATCCTAGAACAACAGTATGAAAGCTGTTTGAACAGTTTAACTAGTACTCGCTGCAAAAACGTAGATTATATGTGTGATGCATAAAACCAGCAGATTACAGAAAGAAAATCTTATTAAACTCTTTGTCCTCCAAACCCAGGATGAATCCTTATAGCCCATCTCCCATAGAAGCATTGTATGTGAAATGGGGTAATGTATAAACAAAGTGCTTTATCTGGGGTATGACTGGAAGCTCCAGGATTGTAACGTCCTTTAAGATAACATTCCAAACCTATCCTTTTAAGTTTTCAGCCAAGAATTTGTTTTTATAATTTCTTTGCTCTTGGCAAAAGGAAACTATACTTCAGGCTAAGTTCACCCTCTCATTCAATGCCACTACCACTCCCCCATTTTTTTTGCCAAAGACACAAAACAAGTGTTTTGAAACCCAAAACAACAGGGAACAGGCTACAGCTACTCTGTTTAGTGCTTTCTTAATCATATTTACCATGAGACATCACCAGGCAGCTCATTACCAACAAATAATAATTTTGTTTTATCTCCCACTGGATCTCACCCTGCACTTCCCACTCGGGTGTCCCAGCCACCACGAGCTGATGTGGGAGAAGCCAGCACTGGTGTGGAAAAGGCCTGACTCCTACCCCAGGGCAAGAATGCTCAGGGTTTAGTACTGCTGTAATTCTGCCACTGCAATATGTCTTGGAAACACAGTACTCCCTTGCCATCACAAGTAACAGATTTAAAGTATTTTTTCACTCCAAGATTTTGGTCTTCTTTCTCACAGACTCAGTTTTAGGAACCCTAAAGGCTTAACTCACTTCTATCCTCCCGAGATCAGCTCTAGGCCACCAAGAGCACCTCCACTTCCCAGTAAACCCTCTCACAATATGCACTATGTGATGAGGTCATTTATTGAGCATGACCAGTAATAAAACCTCAGAAGGGAAATTTTAGGGAGTGTCTGCTTCCCTCTCTACCAGCTGCAGGGATTTTCCAATCACTTTATACTGCCATAGCAGTATAGGGGAAAAAAAAAGCCATTGCAGGGTACATAGAAACTAATGATGAGCAGCTTTGAAGAAATCTCAGTCTCAATTAATTACAAATAATATCACTCTTAATTGCACACTGTGAAAGAAAGAATATGTTGCAACAATTTTCCCTGATAGCCACACCTACATCTGACACTAAGTAAACACTATATATCACTACAAAGGCCGAGTCCTCACTTCACTTTGTTGAGCAATAGCAGAGAGAGAATACCTCACTGTAAAACACCCTTTTTTTCATTTAATTTCACATTAATTTAAGCACTGCTGTTCACAAAACTGAAGCACGTTTACAGAAATCCCACAAGCTGAACAAAGATGTTCTCAGAAATGTTAAAAAAACAAGCAGGGAACCGAACAGAAAGTTTTGCAGCAAATTTGAGGTGTGAGGAGGTAAGCCCAGAGCATGGGTGGAAGTGTGTGATTGTGTAAGCCTCATGCTGTTCCTTGTAGTTTCCTGATGGATGAAGCCAAGATTGTGCTCTGCTGAGAGTCAGCATTTGTTTTTTGCAGAAAGAATTGCTGTATTTTGTCTCCTGCCTTTGGGATGCTCAAGGGAGGAAACCCTTCAGTACAGTAGGGACATTATTTTTTTTTCCCCACCTTCATCCTCAAAAACCATTTGGGGTTTTAGGAGAGGGACAAATGCCTCACTTAAATAAAAAAAAAAAAAAATCCCTCTCAAACAAGGAAAAGGAAAGGAACATATTACCCACCTGAGACTGAGAGTTCAATAGAGTTTTACCTTTATTCCCCTGACAAATGAAAACAGAGACCAAGGGAGAGCTTGTCCCAGAGTGCTCTGGGAGACTCTGAGGTGGCAAGGAGAAACAGAGACAGGTTCATGACCGTCAGGATCCCTTCCCTGCTCCAGTTAATTCAGAGAAGTGTTGGAATTCACAGCCCTTGCTGAGCCCTCCAGCAGCAGATTTACAGCTTCTGCACATGCTGCTGTAAGAAGCTGTGCTTATTATACTGCTCGTGCTGCCATCCCAGTGTAGGATGTTTAAAATGCTCCTTTCCCCTGTAAAAAGTTACATTCTGGTCTCTTACTCAGCCTCTGAATTCAAAGGCCTTCCCCAGAGCTCAAGTAATTTCACCTGGTATCAGCAGTGATATCAGCAGCTCAGGAATTTAAGCACATCCATTCAAAATCTTGAATCTCTTTAAAAACACTTAACTAAATTATGATGTGTTTGTTAAATTTTGCATGCCAAATCAAAATAAACCCCTGCCTTAGAAGAGCCATCCAACCCAAGTTGGAATTTCCATGGGAAAAAAATCATGCAAAGCCTTTTAATGAGAATGTGGAAGGTTAGACAATTGCATTTAGAAATACTAAAGGAACAAGAACTTTACCTTATGTGTGTATCAACAAGTGAACAAAGACTGATATGTGCAATTAACAATAATCTTCAAAGTGAAGGACTAGAATCAAAGAATAAATTGTTTTTCTTCTGGAACTAGCAATTAGCAAAACCAAGGTCAGACAATTTCCTAAAAATAAGTGTATTAGCCTTTTCCTGCTGTTTTCCCCCATTGTTTTTTTGATCAGTATTTACTAAAAACTCAACGTGCTCAGGACTCAAGTGTTTGGTCTACAGCTCAGCACTGGAGAGGCACAGACACAGCATCAGAACACCCTGGGCCAATCACTTTTTAATGCTTTTTAATCCATTTTATAAATGGATTTTTAAAAAGAAACAAACCCACCTCTTTATTTTGGAAGGCTGAACCAACAGCCTTGTTTTGGGCAAGTTTCCACTGCGTGTTCAAATATAAAATGATAATACAGGCTTAATGGGCAAGTGAATTACAACCATTGTAAAAAAATGAACAATTTTTACTGAGTGATTGTTTTTATATATAGAACATTTCAACTCACATCCCAGTAATATTCTGGTCTTCACAGAATCACAGGGTGGTTGAGTTGGAAGGGACATCTGGAGGTCCTCTGGTCCAGCCTCCTGCTCAAGCAGGTTCATCTAGAACTGGTTAGCTGGGGCTGACCATTCTCCTAAATTCAAGAGGAAACAACAAAAATTGTTTGTGGGATTTCTTACTGTTGGGTTTTTGTTGTTTTGTTGTTTTTTTTTTTTTTTTTAATTGTTAATGTCATTGCTCTTAGAAATGTGGAAATGATATAAATATGTTGATTTCTTTGTATCTGCTTTGTACAGCTCTTTGGAAGTACTGGGCAAATAGTCATATCATCAGAGCTTTAATTTCTAGCAGTGATCTCTGCTAGAATTCCCTTCAGGATTATATCAGAATTTGGATTCCTTGTTTGCCACCAATACTCTTTCATATTGGTAGCATAGAAAGAGAAGTGAAAAAAAAGGGTGTAGACAGAGCTGAAGAGATTTTGAACTTGATTGTGTTTTCAAAGTTATATATTTTAATAACCTGTTATTTTACAAACCTTTGAAATCCAGAGCATGCATCCTCATTGGTTAAAGGCTTAAATTAAAAAAAAAAAAATGTTCCTCATTGACTGTAATTTTGTCTCCTAACAACAATCATTCAACAAACATAGGTTAGAGCAACTCCTTTACTACCTCCTCAGTATTTCTACAAGAGAATATAAAACTTTCTAAGTCAAGGTGTACAGGGTCAACTTAATCTTACAAATAATCTTTGCAGTGTGTGAGAGATTCTCCAGCAGCTTCAGCTCTGGAGTTTAAAAGAGTTATCAGAGCTAAAAAGCAGGATTACAGTTATCAGCCTGGTATTTCAGTTTTAAGAGATGGACTATTGATCAACATGGAGATAAGGCTAATCTGAGTAAGCACCACATGAAAGATTTCCACTCCAACCAATAAGAGACCAAAGTGTTAGTTCAGAGAAGGCATTTTTTTGTACATTTAATCACACTGAATAGAAAATAGATAAAAGCTGTCTGCAAAAAAAGTTGATTTTTAAAAAAATCTGTACATCCTTCTCATCACAGGAAGGAATCAGAATTTATTTTAGCTCTCATGATAAAATACTAACAAACTAGCCATCTCAAATACACTGTTCAGAGCTTGGAAAAGGGAATTTGAAACAAAACTAAACAGAAAGATTCAGATGGGAATGGAATACTCACTTGGATCCAAGTCAAAGTGAGCTGTAAGTGATAAATCCTTTGTATATGTGCATAATTCTTTATATGGATGCTCTTCTGGTATTACAAATTGTTTACTGTTTTACTTGTTCTAGACTTACCTGTTTATTTTCCCTGTTAAATGGTTTCACCCTTCAAGCTCAGCATAACTGTTCACATGCAACATTTTAGAAAAGCTGCTTTAATGCCTCCTGCTCTGAAGAAAACAGAGCAGTTCAAAAATTCACTCTATGGTCAATAGGTATCAGTGACCTGAGTGGCTGCTTTTCCTTTTCACACTGGGTACAGAACTTTCACTTTGGTAGGAGGAATACTCTGGTTTCCTGGAACTCAGAGAGGATCACAGCTACACCTCCTGTGGAAACATATGGGCTCTTCCTCTTTTAGTTTACTCTAAAATAAAAGAAAAATAAAAGTTGTTTTGAGGGCAAATTTGCAATTAGTAGACTGGAAGCAACCAGGTGACATGCCCATTATAATATATTGTAGCAGGTATTTAAGATGTATTTTTAAATCAGTTTGACCATAGTCCAAACAAGAGAAAGGATTTTGTGTCACCACAGCAAGGGCTGACTGCAGTTATGCCATTTTGAAAATCTCTCCCCTGATAAACAGCTCTGCTTGTTTTTAAAGCTCTGTTTACTTATGTCTTTGTGGAACTGGCCCAGCATTTCCTAAGTATATTTTAAGCTATTTTTGTTACTGTTATTTCACAGGCATTTTCTTCCAGGCTACATCTTTTGTTTCCACAGAAATAGCACCAACTCCTTTTGTAGTCCCTGTGTTTTCTGGGGACACCAAAGGCAGCTGTTATCTGCCATGGCCTGTTTCTGTGCCTCTGCTGGGGGGTATGGACAGAGTGTGCTGCAGGACAAACATCTTTCCAAATTAAGCTCCTATCTCCCTGCTTTAGGTAGTGTTGTTTAGTAAGTGAGAACATGAATAACTCAGGGACCATGTATGGCTGCTTCTGCTGTACTCTCCATGGTTTGCAAATAAAATCTGAAAGGCCGTCTAAACAGTTTACAGTCTGGAGATGTGCAAGTGTTGAGGAAAACACTCCCAAATTTATGTTTTAAGAGAATCTACACCCTTTATTCTTAGCCCAAATACACTTGGGAGTGGGTTGGGGGTGTGCACAATACACTGCATCCCCAAATATCTAACACACTGCATCCCCAAATATCAAATACAGTGCATCCCCAAATATCAAATACACTGCATCCCCAAATATCTAACACACTGCATTCTCAAATATCTAACACACTGCATCCCCAAATATCTAACACACTGCATTCTCAAATATCTAACACACTGCATCCCCAAATATCTAACACACTGCATCCCCAAATATCTAACACACTGCATTTTCAAATATCTAACACACTGCATCCCCAAATATCTAACACACTGCATCCCCAAATATCTAACACACTGCATTTTCAAATATCTAACACACTGCATCCCCAAATATCTAACACACTGCATCCCCAAATATCAAATACAGTGCATCCCCAAATATCTAACACACTGCATCCCCAAATATCAAATACACTGCATCCCCAAATATCTAACACACTGCATCCCCAAATATCAAATACACTGCATCCCCAAATATCTAACACACTGCATCCCCAAATATCAAATACACTGCATCCCCAAATATCTAACACACTGCATCCCCAAATATCAAATACACTGCATCCCCAAATATCAAATACACTGCATCCCCAAATATCTAACACACTGCATTCTTAAAAATCTAATTTAAACCTTAGTGATACAGTCCTTTGAATAACACAGACAGAAGCTGATCCTTTTAAACTAACCCAGGTAAATCCTGAACAGATAAAGATCATTTGTCTATGAACAGTTTGGATTTTAAAAGGTGTTGAAGTCATATGTATGAGTCCCTTCCTGGTTTTTAAGTAAAACACACCTTCTCAAGGTATTTGAGGAACTTTCTAAAAGAATCCTTACACATAATCTAATAAATGCTACTGTGGCTAATTCAGGAACACATTCAGTCCACCACAGTGGGACCTCAGGAGCTGTGACAAGAGGTAAAAAATAGAGCATCCAAAAATCCAGTTTGTGTAATGTACAACTCTACAACCTGAAGTCTCAAATACTTATCTTTAAATGTTGTTTTATGCTATTGTCACCCCCACCACATATGAAAATATGGCTTACACTTGGTATTCTAATTTCTGTGAACCATTCTTACAGATGTGATTATTCCTATTGGCTTCTGTATAAAGCCAAATCATATTAGAATACACTTGGTATTCTAATTTCTGTGAACCATTCTTACAGCTGTGATTATTCCTATTGGATTCTGTATAAAGCCAAATCATAAGAAGAAGTCCCTTTAAGATAAAACCATGACTCTGAATGTAGCACTGCTATTCCAGCTTTATGGCCCATGATAAACTACTTTCTCCAAGACAGGATTTGCCATTTGTAGATCAACCACTAGAGATAAAAATAACCTTTCTGATAATAATTCATCACTTCTCTAACTTAGGTAGACTGTACCTTCCTTTTACATACAAAGCCTGCTCATTTTTAATCTAAACAAATTCACAGGGAGGAATTGAAAATTTTACTTCTTTGTTGCCTTTTTGTTTTTTTAATCTGCAGTAAGCTAAACACAGATGTCTCCAAAAGCACGAGGCTGGTGATGAGACATGACAATTTTCTTATTTGGAGAAATCTAATTGTAAGAAGAACCATCCTTTTCCCAAAGTGCTCGCAGATTTACAGCTTCGAAGCGGTGCAGCTGGATTTGGGTTTCCCTGTCTCCCAGCCTGCACCCTGACAAATCACCCCTGCCTGCTGGGACTGATAATCCTGAGGAGCTGCAGGCCCTGGGCTCCCATCCCTGCCGATGCAATATTCAACAGCCAGTCCTCTCCCAGGCTCAGCTCAGCTCTCTGCCCGACTATCTGCACCTCAGTTACCCCTCTGAAGCAATTTCCTGCCTCTTTCAGGCTCATTTCTCAACTCCCAGGTAACAAATCTGCAACCTGATTACAACTGGGTGAGTTTAGTCCAGGCTCTTCCAAGGCAGCTGCATAATCTGAGCCACTCTGCTGCAGCTGTTGTTGAACAGAAGTTATCTCTAAACTGCAGACAAAATCCTTCGATATTTACAAAAGCTACTATGCAAAATATCAAAATATTCTGAATTACACTGTGCTTATTGTTTTCACTGGGATCTTACTGTTTGCTTAGTCCTCACTGTGAGAAACCCACAGCTGCATTTTGCATCTGACTGGGAAAGAATTTAAAACTTGAACGTTCTGATCACAAAATTCCCATTGCCAAGTAAATGCCACCATGGATTTAATGAAGAAAAATTGTATCTGCTTAGAATTGAAACTGACTTCATGACTGGCAACATCAGGGCTTTTTTATAATAGGCTTGGGGGAAAAGCTGGCATTGTAGTTGTGCACAATTAATCACTTTTGCTTGCCCATACGGTATCATATAACCAGAAAAGGTTTCCAGAAAGAAAAAGAAAGTTTCCAGAATACAGCATTTGCAAGACTATTAGCCAAGCTTCTCCACTGTTGCAAGCAGACACAGCCAAACCAGGCACAATGAAGTTGACAATGAGATCAAAATTAATCGAATGTTTGCTTAGATTGCATTTGTTTTTACAGATATTGCCCTAAGGAAAAGGGCTGGGACTCAGCGTGGTATCCTCCACTCCTCCACCAGCAGAGGCCCAGTGGGACTCCAGGCTCTGGAATGGATTTTTTGCAACTACCTAAGGTCACTGGGTTTGGAGAGACTCTTGAACCATAAGTGATGGTCAGGGACCACCAAGTGGGCTGTGGAAACCTTAGAAGAAGAAAACACTGACATGAACCCGAGCATCTCTTGTGGATTCTTCCTTTCAGTGGTAAAACAAGTGAACAGGGATCCAAATTAGAAATACATTACCTAAATTGATTAGAAGATTAATTGTACAGTAAATGACAGAGAATCTTGGTTTAATTTCTCTGCAACTCCAGTGCTAGCATCCAGCAGAGGAAATAAAAACATAATGCAGTAATGAAACACTAAGTTAGAATCACCCAACCACCAGCTGAGTAAAATACTCATTTTTAAAATTCTTGAAAACAGAAACCCTGAAAAGAAAGTGTACCCTGGTTGGAAAAGGTATGCTCTGATCATGAACATAAGCTGTGAAGCCTATCTAGAATTAAAGTTTCAACATGTAAAAGAAAAGGAATTCAGCAATTTAAATGCAATATATAAATAATAAGATATTTATTATAGGCCACTGGAGCATGATGTCCTGTGACAGACAAAAAATTTCTCAGCCAAGAAAAGAAGGTAGAACGATAACCATTTACAGGCTGGAAAAAAAAAAAAGCTACAGAACAATTATCAATTGATAATTTCAAAAAGGTTAAGACAAATATATA
Organism: Vidua chalybeata; assembly: GCF_026979565.1. Taxonomy (NCBI): domain Eukaryota; kingdom Metazoa; phylum Chordata; class Aves; order Passeriformes; family Viduidae; genus Vidua; species Vidua chalybeata. The sequence goes on along the minus strand of NC_071535.1, from coordinate 60,783,700 downwards.
TATATATATACACACTACACACATCCTTAGCAGCAGCACATTGCAGAGGTATTTCAGCTATCTCCACATCAAATCAAGCTTGATAAAACAATGACATATCACACGATATCTGCACTCTGCTTGGAGAGAACAAATGCTCTACCTATGATCTTTAATATTACACCTTCTTCAAAACCATCGGCCATTCAGGACACTTGAAAATATTTGTATAGTTCCTCTCACATTGTTGATCTAAGAGCTTTTCAACATCTAAACTGCAGAAAGGAAGCTCCAGCACGTAGCTTGACCCAAAACCTCAAAAGAGGAGTGTAAAATAAACAAACCTCAGTGAGAGAGAGAAGGTATGCATGAGAGCAAGGCTAGCTTTCCAAAGGAACTCATTGCCATTTTAGTATGATAAATTATCAATGTCAAACTGACACCTCTGTAAATAAGCTCTTCAAAATGCATTAGAAACACATAAACAAGTAATGAGCTCTTTTTGGAACTCTTTTTGGTCAGTCTGAAGTAAACACAGAACAACTAACTTGCATGCTCGAAGTGAAAGAATGAGGAGTTCCAGGCTGCACCAGCTCCCTCCTTCCTCTTCATTTCAAAATTTTGTCCACAAAGCAGAGATCTGTAGTGGTCACCTGTGAAAATCCACCCCCATGGCCAGGGCTGGACAGCCCCAGCAGAAGGGCAGCTTGCAGCACAACACAGCTGATGGGTTACCTCTGCATTCATGCTCAGGGGCTGTTCTTTGAAGCACTAGAAACACTAAAGCACTCAAACACTAAAGCACCAATTGTGATGTCCTCTCCCTTGATTACCCCACCAGGAGCCCCAGTTTGGTGACACCATCTGCACTCACCGAGTGCTTTGGCATGAGCTCATCCCAGACCTCTCTCCAGCTTGACCAAAGCTAGGTTAAGGCACCAGAGGTGAACATATCTCCTTTGATCCAAGCCTTTCAAGCCCTGGCTCACTGCTGTTTCCTGGCTATAGAGCTCTTGCTGCTCAGAAAAGAAGGAGGAAGATGGTTTCTCTGCTGGTCATGAGACAGAACCCATCTGGAAGTGAAAGGAAAGAGTTTCATGCTTCACTGGATGCAAAACTCCTTCACTCTTCCAAGAAAATCTTATTTCTATCTTTTTTGTCCTCAGTCTGTTTCTTTAGAGCTGGCCAGTCTATATGGTGCTTTGTATGTATGGTTGTACCAAGGGGCCTGGAGGCAGTAAAAGTAGTACTCAAACAGAAAATTGTATCCAAAAATACAGGTGAAGTCAAGCAAGGGCATTAATCACAAATAATATCTTCTATTATCTCAGCTCTGCTGAGATAAGCTTACAAATCAGGTAAGGCCAGAAAATAAGATATGGTGACAACCTGTAAGTTTTATTTATACCAACCCATCAATTCAGAAAAGTATCAAGAAGTTTGCAAACAAATGCAGGCTGGGATGCCATATCCAGTCACAGCACAATAAAAGAATGATCCTGGTTTGGCTATCACAAAGTATCAGTGCCTTGATTCAGATTCACCAATTCCCATAGAAATTAAGGTTTCCTCTTCTTCTGGTAAAAAAAAAACCACTTAGTAGGGCATAGATTTGAAGCAGCCAGAGTCATTACCTGGTTTGAACTCCCACATAGCTCAGACCATTAAATTACACCAAGGTATCCCTGATTTAGTCTCAAAATTCTGGACATCAAACACAAAAGAAGTTTTAGCACACAGTAACAATCTCCAGCAGATGCCCATTTTTGGTGAACAATAGCAAGACTCAATAACATAATTTTCTGCCCAAGAAAACCTCATGGCAATTGATAAATATTTGAGAAAGCTAAATCATTTCTCCACCATTTAACAAATATGGAAAGTGAAACTCCAAAGCATGAAAGTTAGGCACGGGGAAATTCATCTGTAACTAAAGCCAAGCAAAATTTATATGCACTAATGAAAGTCTGCAAAGTGGGGTTTAAATGAGATTTGAGTGCCATGCAGGCTTGCTGCCTGGGCCTTCAGCTTACCCAAGCCACTATAAAGTGAACATAAAATAAAGAATTTCTGGGTCTTATCACTTTTTCGCTTTTACGGAGGAAAGCTACTGCTTATTTTTATTTACCTTTATTTGCTTTGTATTCCTATAGAGGAGCAGCCAAAGGTGGTAAAGAAAAAGGTAGATTTTTTTTCACAGAAGAAACTACTGAAGTTAGAGAAAGCAAATCTTCTGTTCCATGGAAGGCTCCACTTGCCTGTCTAACCCAGCCATATTTCTGGGGTTAAATGATGCAAAGATAAAAAGCTGACTTTGTGAAACAAAGGCAAATAGCAACCCAGATGCTCTCATTCATATTCTGAAGTTATTGCCATCAGCTCTGTGACCAACACATTTCACAGCTTGTGAATTTCCAACAATCATAAATTAGGGCAGTAAGAGAGCACCAAGTACAGTCCTATAAACCTTTGGAAGGGTTTGCTTTATTTATATTCCAGTTGGGGACACTACCAATGCTCTAAAGTTTATAAAAGTATTGGAATCCAGTAGAATCCAGTCCTCAAGTCATTCATTTTATATTTCTGATGGCCTGGATTATAACTATGTATTTGCACTGTTCCACAAGTTCACATGCAAGGTAAGGAACTATGATTTATTTTTTTGTCATTCTTCCAAGCAGAACTAGGTCCACCAGGTGCAAAAAAAACTGTGCAAGCTTCACATAAAACAAGATCCAAGGAAGTGGAATAACCCTTCCTTTTCAGAGGCTCCATTTAGCCCTGTTAGCTTTTACAGGTCAGCAAAGTAACAGAAATAAAAAAAAAATATTAAAATCTGAAAAAAAGTTTTAAGGTCACTGAATTTGGTTCTGAAGGCATGATCAGCTATACACAACAGCTAAATGCTAAACTAATATACAGATTCCTTTTTAGAGGAGCTTGTGTTTCTAGGTGAGATGCACTGATGAGGCATGGGAGGGAGAACCTTGTAAAGTTGCCCCATAAACATTACTCCCTAACTTTTTGTGTTTTAAGTCCTTTGTGACACCCATGACTTTCCAGCATCCAGCACTGGCACTCACCATACATTCATTTCATACAACCTTTTTTCTAGGAAAGGTTATATTTAATGATGTTAAACTGCATTGAAAATATTTGTGACATCTGTCAAATTAATTTAAAAAAATTCATTAGGGTCAGTGTAACTGCAATAAATAGAAAATTAATAGCATGGGGATTCTTTTAAGGTTACCTTAACATAACATTCAGGATCTGTCTGAATCTGACAAAATCCAGGGAACTGGCTACAGCCACAATTTGTCCTTAAATTCTTTGTGCCTACATAGGAAAGGTGCTAAACAATCCATATTTTTTATTCACAGTGCTCCACGTGCTGGAGTAGAGCAAGTAGTTTGAGAATTAAACCTCGGATTTAGGCAGTTCAGCTTCATTTGGCTTTACAGCTCTCCTAAGTTACTCTTTTGATCCATTTTTATAAATTCTGGAAAACTACATTTAAATCTTCCCACAGGTGTTTGGAGGAAGTGCTATCATCCATTGATGGTGCAAAATGCTGATCCTTGTGCACAGAAGGACACAGAGCCTGGCAAAATCCTATTGCTCTCCATGCTGCTGGCAGTGCCTCCTGGGACATGCCAGAACAAGGGTTTAAATCTAAACATCACCTTGGGAGTTCACTCCTTTCCCTTCCTGCATTCCCTGCTTTCCCCTCGTGACACTGTGTCTCAGAAATCCACCTTCTCCTGCTTCAGAGAAAAGGACATAGCAAAATTTGGATTTCTGCACTGCAACAGTTAGGATCACTGGAGAATGACATTTTCTCATCTGTATTTTGGGTTCAAAATATTAAAATATGGAGACAAATTAAATCACATTAGAAATTAAATCTAGGATAGTTTTGAAATTTGTCAAGTCAATTACTTCATCTAAAAAAGCCCAAATGCAGAGCTTTAATTTGGAATGTATGTGCCAAGTACAGCTCATAGCTCAGTATTTTTAAAACAATATACCAGGGACTTTAAGGACATATGACTGAATCCTGTATCTTTTAGCTAAATTGAAAACAGGCAGCCAGGTGAAATCCTCATTTCCAACTTGACATCTGAGTCTTTTCCCAGTTGGACAGGAGAAGCTATTCTCACAGGGCTTTTAAGCACATCTTTAAATTGCAATTTCGTTAGTTAGATCTGAGTGACAAGAAAGATGAATCATGTCTCAGAATTTATTCAGCATTGCTAATTAAACTCATTCCTGGAGGCCTGGGAAGCACTAAACCACTGGAGTGTAACAGTGAAAATTAGTGATTTGAATAGAAGAATCATGAACTTTGGAAAAGAAAACATTACCCATCGGTGGAGCTCACGAAATAGCCTCTTACAGAAACTAAATAAGATTAATGAAGGTGAAGTCAAGAAAAACAACAGCTTTTAAAAGTCCTCATGTCTTATTTTCTAAAGAACACAAAATAGACTCAGTGCCACTAAAAACCTTTAACATGCACATTTAACAGGAAAATAGGGAAGCAAGTTTTTATAGGCCTCACCTTACTACAGTGCACAGAAAAAAAAAATTCTTTCCAACAAAAATTATTAAAAAACAATTCAAAAGAAAAATAACCTTCAAGTATTTCCAAGTATTTGGGTCCAGATCCCAACCTTTCAAATTTTGTCATACTTCAGTTCAAACTGTTATGATAGGTGTTTCAGTGCTGCCATAAATGTTTATTCCCAGTGAAAGAACTATGCATAAATATTCCTGCTGAATAGTCTGAAGACTCGTACACCCAGCACACAGCCCTTGAGGGTCCAGTCTTTCACTTTGCAACAAACAAAGCACAGATATGGCAATAAAAATCTGTCAGGATAACGGAGCTACTGCATCTGGAAATCCACGCAGACACACAGCAAAGAGGAAGCCTCGAAATCAAAGTCATTGGTGAAATGTTAAATTGATGCAGGGGTTACTCTCCTGGTGGGAAGGCCAGGGCTTCTAAGCTTGGACCTCAGTGGGCCCAAGGAGCCATGGAAGACTGTGATTACTTAGCACAGTGCTTGCTGTGAAGCCTGGTATCACTCCCAAATCATGCCAGAACATCCATGCAAATGTAAATCCCAGAGCTGTCAGAGGGAGCCTGACTATCACTGCTGAGATTGGAACTGAACTGCTGTAACTGGAAGAGTGGGGTGAGACTTGCCCTCTGCTGCACTAGAAATGAATAGAGAAATGCATGCATAAAGAGCTGTAGAACACACATGTAATAAAACACACATTCCAGGACTTCAAAGCTTTCCTGCAAATCCCAGGCCTCTATCATGTTCATTTTTTACAAAGGGGGAGGAAAAATAACCATGTGAATTTTTTTAGTAATAAACAGACTTTTTAGAGGAGTTCATCCAGTTGGCTGGATTATTCTGGTTTTTATAATGCTACATTGGGTCTTCAGTGGTCAGAGACCCCATCCATTTAGCAAGCACTTGTAAGTTCCAAGAGTAAAACACAGCAACCACAGTTCTCACAACATACCTTCAGAGAAAATGTGACTTTGCCAACAGCATGATCAGTCTGTGGTTGGCCCAGGGTTGTGGCTGGTTGTAGCTGTCATTCTCTTCAGCAAATTCATATAATTTGCAATTGAGCCATGCCCTGATAAATTCCTCATGCTTCTCACAGGAGTTTCTCAGACCTGGAGTCCTCTGTTACAGCATTGCCAGTGCTGGAATCCAGCTGTTCTGCATGTACAGGCATTTAGTCTGCCCACTATAGCATTTATGAATCTGTACACTCAGAAGCCTATTACTTAGAAGCAATTCATCTCTAAGAACAAAAGAAAAAGCTCTTAAAAAAAAAAAAATGTATCCAGCTTACCAAAAGGGCTCAGCCTTAGATGTAAAACCACACTGACACCTGAAACCGCAGCCCAAACCCCATCACCTCCATGACAAGGATATTGGAGCAATAAAAGTGCATCAGCTCTTGAAATCCTGCACTGTTTGGTGACCTGCTCCAGAGAGGTTCTGCAGAGATCCATTACCTCTGGAGGTTATGGGCTGGACCGAGCAGCAAAACACAGAAATGTGATCTCTGTCAGCCTTCACACGACACTTACAAAACTAACACACGCTGCGACATAACTGATGACTCTCGCTCAAACCCACCGGGTGACTGAACATGCACAGCCCCATAATTGCTCTTTAAGCAGAGAGTTTTCTTGATGATTTGGAAAGTGGGAGACCAAATGTAGAACTACACCAATACACCAGGCAACTGACAGAAAATCCAGCCAAATGCTAACAGGAGGAAATTTTTTAAAAAAAAAAAAAGCTGTTTCTATTAAAGCTCTCTTTGAGTGCAGAGTTCTGAGTTTGTAAGAACATCCCTCTCTGTGTTATTTACATTCAAAGTTACTCATCAGTGCAAATTACCCCTGACCATGGCTATTCAGAGAAATGCTCGCTTTTCAAAATGCCAATATCGGGAATATGAGATTTGAAAGGAAAATGTCAATTGGAACAAAACTGAAACCGTCCAGTATCACTCTTCAGCATCTAGCCATGCTATGAACAATATCAAATTCAGCAGCAGCAAGAAGTAAGCAAAGCTTCCTTGAAGATGATTTTGTGATTGCCTGATTCCATGTTCCTCGTGGTTTCCTGAAGGTATTTCTTAGACAGGAAGGACAACAGGATACAGTAAACTTAAAAAAAAAGAAGAATATGAAGAGTAGTGCCTATTCCCAAGTCATGTAAGCAAGACATAGTTCATTAAAAAAATGAGATTTATCACAAAAATTAACTCTTCAGAAAATGAAGATAAAAAATATAATTATACATTACCTATTTGAAATACATGGGTCATATATTTATTGTAACTTAAAGTTTAATTACAAACCTCACAGTGCATTTAAATGGTTAAGAATTTTCTGAACCATTCTTTTCCCTAAGAAAAGATGTTCTCAAGTTGCAGCTATCCTGAAAAAATAGCTTTCCAGCATTTGAGTACTTTTAAAGAAAGTATTTCCAGCCCAGCAGCACATTAGTATGTCCTTGAGGACAGAGCAGGAGAAATACATATCACGTATCACTGTGCTTTTAGAATTAAAGAGCAAGGGAGAATACAATGGTAGTGTAGCTCCTAGTGAGAGGTGGATTCTTCAGCAGCAGAAAGCTGCCCTGGTTTAGAGCAGATTCAGGTTCAGAGATCCCTCTGCTCTCTTGTGAGCATTTCATACAATAGCAGCACACTGTACTCGGGGTACCTTAGAGAGGGGTATATCCTTCAAAACCTTGAGACAACTTCTGGGGCCTTTAGCACAAAGAGGGGCAGAGCCACAGAGAAATGACTGGAAGCCTGAAAAGATCGCTTCACGAGCAGAGACAAGCATGAAGAGAACCATTGTTGACCAAGGGGGTATTCAGCAGAGGCACACAGAGAAAACAGGCACTCAATATTTAGTCTGAGTTATACCTGACTTCTAATGAAACTGAAGTGTAACAGCACATCATTAACTGCTGGAATCCCTGGCTTTACTAGGGCTGGAAGTGGAACTTAAAACACTGCAAAGACAAGCTTCCCACTCATTTTGGAATGGATGTCTCTCAATACTCCTCACAGAACATCTCTCACTCTTTAATAAAATTGTAATTGAAAACACTATAAAAACAGTGTGATTCAATGGGTCAGCTACAGACCTCTTACGATTACACTTCGGTAATCAATGACAGATTATAAAAACATTCAATGTTCTATTAGAGAAGGAAATTATGCTTACATTTCATGGCATGTCAAACAGTGGCTGAGAAGAGACAATGAAGAACCTTTCCACTCCTCTTCCCCTGCCTTCCCTGGACAAGTTGTTCTGACAGGCTGTTTTGGAGCTCCATCCATCATCCTCCAAGTGATCCCCCAACAGCCAGGATCAGATGCAGCATACCAAACTACATGACACATCATGACACACTCCTGTGTGACCATCCTAATGCACTTGCAAAACTGCAGGCACTTACAGAACACATTAATAAAGTTTTCTTTGGAGACTTCCTCTTCAAATTTAAGATTACACACTGTGTTTACAGTGGAGACGGTCACCAGAATGGAATTTGACTATCTTAGCCATTTGAAAAAAATATTGCTATATCTTGGACTTTTAATAAGGTTTCCACAGATTTTATATGGGTCAAAGGGAGGGAAAGTGCTTCTAAGATACTTTTAAGATAACACTTCCATTCCACTTAGAATGGAAACTGCCTTTTTGACACCTAAAGCTGCCGAGCTCTTGATCTGCTTTTCCTCAGGTAGAGAATCCATTAAGTGATGAACAACTTCTCAAGCAGGGTAACGAGCTCTTTACATTTTATGCACACAGCCTCAGATTTTTCCAGCTACTTGGAGCATTTTTAATTCATGAATCAGCCACAAGCCCTTGACTGTGAGAACCACAGGGTTCTGTACAGAGATGTGAAGGCAAAGCACACTGAGCTCTCCTGAGCCAGTTTGTGGATTTGGGGGCATTATTCTGGCACCTGAGGGAGGTGTTACAGAGTTTTGTGAATTTTTTTTCAGGATGCTTTGAGGAGCACATTGACAGAAGCCCTCAAATTTCTTGTAAGTACCATTCTTCTGAAATTCATTTAAAAAAGAAATAAAATCCAGAACTTCCTGTCTTGCCTGCTCTAACAGCAACATTTTCTCTAAGATCATCACCAGATTAATAGAATTTTTTTTTTTTTACCTTTTGGTCTAATCAGACAGGCTAGACTTTGTTTTGAGACAATGTTTAGTTTGTAATGCAAAGTGCTCATTGAAAGATGTTTCTGTTTTCTCTGTTTGTAAGGTTTTCCAGAGTCTTTGGAGCTGTGTTTCACCCAGGAACAGGCTGTTAAAGGACCCACCACAACACAGGTTACAGGAAAGCAATGCCAGCCACAGTGAAACTCCACTCCAAACACTCTGTGTGCGACTTGGCAGAAGGGTTTTCCCAAGAATTAAAGCTAAACTCCATTCTTTTCATGGGTTTGTCTTTTTTTTTTTTTTTTTCCCTAGGAGGGACTAGAGAAAGTTGATAGGAATAAATACATGTTTAGATAGCATGCCCTATTTGACCAAAAGTATAATTTCTCAGTTACAAAGGAAGCACAGAACATTCTTTAACTTTGCATTTTCATCACTGAATCAGAGATGGTTAAAAAAAGATAATTCCTAAATAAACTGGAAAAAAATGAAATGCCTAAAAAACAGTGCAAGGATGACATTTTTTCCAAAATGAACTCCATAGCAAAATTCTCCCCTTAAAAACCCAAGCATCAAGTTTTTTCTCAAAAGTTTGGAATAACTTCCCCATGCATTCTTCTTCTTATGAGACTGATACTTAATAAATCGTATTCATTTGTTTGTGCTTGTTTTCACTGGAGACCTGGAAAGGCCAAAGCTCATTTGGTTTGTGCAGACCCAAAGGGAGACCACAGCGTTTACCCAGAACAGAAATCAATTTTCCTTATTCCAGTGCAGCATGTTGGTCGTTGTATTGTCATTACCAGATAAGAAATAATTTCTTATACTGTTCCTGCCCCAAACCACCACATTGTAGTACTGCAATATCTGAAATACAAATGTACTGGTTTTAAGTATCATAATTGTCATTTTGGTTAAAGAGCTTGGAGACTCCTGGAGGAAGCATAGCAAAGATAAGGAAAGACCAGAAGGACAACTAAAAATCTGTAAGGAAGATGATGTTTTGTAGAGTGTGCGACAGAATAATGCAAAAATCATTCCACAGAAATGTTAGAAACCTCTGAGAAATAACAAAGTCATTTAAATGCAGTCTTAGTTTAAATGTGAACTTGCACATGATAGATGTGATTTTATACATATCTATATATAACCCATAAACCAGTGGATAATGTACAGAAATGATAACAATCACTGGATAAAACCCACTATAGATTAATGAAAAAATCTGAACAAATCCTGAACTGCTCAAGGAAGGGTACACAGTTCTGACAGATCCCTTAGTACAAATGGTGGGAGTAAAACATATCCACATGATAATCACATCCTTACCAAAATTGAAAACGTATGTGAAAGTCATGGTGGTCTTGCAAAAATATAAACTCATAAACGATTTTTTGATTTGGCGTCATCATTCATTTCTTTCATTTGAGAAATCAGTTTTAGTAGGCCATGCAAAGATTGATGGCTTTTTCATAAAAGGGTATTTTATGAAATAGTGAAACGTAGCATATTTCTACCTGATAAATGCAGAGACCTGTAAACTTTGAACCCACGTTGGCCTTTGTTGCTCATGACCCTGTTTAAGTGATTTATTTTCTTTTAACAACTGCAGTCTGCAGGAGGTAGAATATACTGCATAGATCTTTAATTCTGTTGAAAATTGAACAGTTTAAACAGAATGGCTGACATTAGAAGAGCTATTACTGAAAAGTCATATTATCTTCATTTCAGTATCCCTTTTAGGAACAATATTTATGGTTAGAGAAAATGCCTCATTTATAAAAACAACTTGGTAGGCTGCTGCAGAGCAAGGGAGGAGTTGGCATCCTTAGCCCCACATCAGGGTGTCACCAGGACTGCATCAAAGCTAGAGACTCTGGAAACCTGGCATGTGGAAAAGGATAAAATCTGAAAACTGGCCTGTTGTCTAGAAGAACATCTTGAGGGAACAGAATACTCCCCACCCTTGTGAAACATTTGGATATCAAAGAGTTAGCAAATTCCAAGGAAATAATACTCTGCTAGAATTTTTCTGCCAGGCTTTAATACAACAGCATGTTTATCGTTGACTTAAGTGAATTCAGTTTCTTTTTTGCCCTCTTTTCACTGCTTTTTGTTTTTATTTGGTTAACGTGCACTGAAGTCAAACAGCATCATAAGCATACTTCCCACTCCTCAGTGTGGATGTCACCATGGAAGTTCTCCATCTGTAGGGGGAAACCACCTCAAACCCAAAACATTTACCCTATGGAGAGCCAACTTTGTTTTGCTACTGATCTCAGGTGGTTTCCCCAGCAGCACCCCACAACACTGCTGCAATAATCTTCAATAATCCTCAATAATAAACAAGCCTACAAAATCTTAGCAGGTTTTAATGTGTGTCTCTGCATTATCACATAGTGCTCAAGGCTTATAAAATTAAATGGATATGACCAGAGAAATGAACAAAGCTTTTTTAAAACTCTGCTTTGAAGTTGCTCATTCATGAAACACGCTTCTGTTAAGCGAGCTCCGTGTTTGTGGAACATCTCATGAATATATGGTTCTTTAATAAAAACAATAAAAGTTTAAAGCTCCCCTACTTTTCTCTGCTCTTCATTATTAGAAATAAATCTTATGAAGCAGATAAAAGTATTACAATTAATCCCTCCTGAATGGAGACAGTATGTACTATTATTTTCAATACGAGAGAAAATGGCTTTGACTAGAGTGGCAACAACTGGCAAGCTGGTTTTATAGTTTTGATTTATTGAATATTAGGAAATAGACTTTTTTAATAACAATTCCATTTAAGTATTCATTAAAATGGAATTAGTACAAGCAGGGCCAGATTCTGATATCCATATTCTTGTCAGACAGCATTTTATTACAGAAAAGTCTCTCTGACATCAGTGGGATTACTTGTAAAAGGCCATTCAGCATGAGTGAGAACACAGGGCTAGACCCTACAAAGGTACAGAGGTTTTAGGTGCTCCCCCCTGACCCCCACGTGCCCCAAACATCCTTTGGCAATGGCTGGAGCAGTATGGAATTGTGTGCTGCAGGCATCTCATCCACACTGGTGTGCATCAACTCCTGATTCCACAAACAGCTGACCCACCTTGTCCCTGCCCCAGGTATATGGGATATGGAATAGATATCTTCATCCTCACAGGGGAAATCATTCCCAAGTGCTGATTATTTTGATTTATATTTATCTTCACAGTTCTTTCAGTCTAAGTTTGACCCAAAGAATGCATAGTACATGTTGCCATGAAAAAAGCACTATGAAAATGAATTTTGATTTATAAGAAAAATCATTCAGAAGGAAAAAAGTAGGGGGCCACAGTAATGAATCTTACTAAAGGATCAAGGCTGTGTACTCCACTTCTCTTTGCACAGCAGAAGAAAAGGCCACCTTGCATTTTTGTTTTGTACACTCCTGATTTAAATACACAAATAAACAAATTCCAGTAAATTCTTGAGATGGCACCGGGTAAAGAGAACTGTCTTAGTTATTACTGTTATTGATAATGAGAATAAGCACATTGATTTTTCCCATATGTAACCTAAAATGTCTCCAATTCTGAGTTCTAGCACCTGTCCTGTATTTCTTTATTCAGTAATCTCTATAACAAGCAGGGGAGGAGGCTGAGAAATTTGACCTTTATCCATAAAACAATGATGGATGAGCAAATTGTGAGTATCCTAATATATCTTTTGTTCAGAATTACTTGGCAAAATATTTGGACAAATAATTTTTAGTATATATGCTGTAATTTCATATTTTCATTACTTTCACAGGTCATACCTGGAATATGCTTCTACTCCTCGACTGGGTGAACACAGAATTCAGCCCTGACAGCAAATACTTCACAGCCTGTTCCCAGTAGGTTCCTGCAGAATCTCACAGCAAAAAAACTCATCTGCTAATAGAAAAACAAATATGGTCAAACCCGATTTGTTTAATGCTTCTTTAAGTATAAAAAGAGGTCTATTTATTTGTTTTATTGTAATCTAATGTAATGTATTATAGTTAGAGCATAATATAATGTAGTACAATTAGTAAACAGACTACTTCCTATTGTTTAACTTTGGTTTAAAAACTGCCCAACACTAAAGGTTTCTGTTGTAGAGTTCTCAAAGGTCAGACTTGAAAGCCTAAAACTTCAGGTTCTACTGAGATAAAGGCACAGTGCTTTTCAAAGTTATGCTATTATGCCTGGTTATAATCTTCACTGACTTCAGAAATAATTGCTTTCCTCAAACAAAAAGGAAGTCTGATTCTAATTTGCTATCTAGATCTACATTCTTATATTCTTTTTATAGATTTTGAACAAGTTATCACTGGAATCTTCCTTCACTCAAACATAAGTGAAAGTTTTATCTTACTTCAGATATCACAAAAATAATTTATGGTTAAGGAAACAAAACCTTTTGTCTCACAATATATTTCTTTGCGACAGCTGTGGTATTTCACTGAAAGCACAAAAGCTGTGATGGTCTGGACTGCAATCAACCATTTTTAATAGGAAATTTTTAAAGACTTTTAATAAGATCCCCTAACATAATTTATGGGGAGAGGTTTTGAAGTGAAGAGGCATTGTTTGGCAAAGTGTTCTTCCTCTAAGCTCAGGAAATTTAAATAATTGAGTGCTCATTTCCTCTAAACTTAGGATTTCTCCTTCAAAATGGTTAAGAAAAACACCTGCTACACTAGCAGCAAAATAAGCGTATCAAGAGTCCAAAAAAAATTTCTAAATGCTTTTCAGAGGCAGAACTTCATTTCAGAACCTAATACTATTAATAATAATGCAATATTGAATCTTGCTCCTTCAAGTCAGAATTTTTCATGCATATCTGGAATGAAGATAACATGCTGGTCAGGGCAACTGCACCTATGAACTGATACGCTTAGGGGAATAAGTGGACAAAAGTGGAGAATTTACAGATTACAAGAAAACCAGATGAGCACCCAAAAGTTACTATAGTTACTGAAGTTATCCAGAGTTCCTCTGGCTACAGAACTTGGCTGGAAGAATAAGGATAACAGGCTTCCCCTGAGATCTCTGACATATCTTACAAGGAGAGGCTCAAAGGGTATTTCAGCAGTTTCCCTTTAGCCCCAACGAGAACTAGGGAGAAAACAGAAACATAAGTAGGAAGCACAACTTCGATACATTGATAAAGCTAATCAAAGCTCCTAAATATGAAACAGATTTCGTTTGGCTGTCTGGCAATTCGGATGAAGTTTTAAATTATTTTTTTACCTTTTCTGAGTAACTCATATGCCGTAATTGTGACTCAAACTAAAAGCTGATTTAACGGTGTTCTGCTCGTTTAGGTCGGCTAGAATATCCCTCCCAATGGAGGAAAAAAAAAAAAAAAAAAAAAGAGGGAGAAACTTTGAAGCGAGGAGTCCTGAAGAGCTCGGGCACAGCGGCGTAGCCGGGACTCGCCCGGGTCACGGCGTGTCCAAGACCTGCAGAGGGCACTCAGCACAAACCCGATCAGCGCCGGGAAAAGGGGCGCAATTCCCAGCGGCTGCTCATCACCGCACGGCCTTCCTGAGACACAGCGCGACTGTCATCTCTCCTGCAGAGAGAACCATAGGAACGAATAAATAAATAAATAAATAAATAAATAAATAAATAAATAAATAAATAAATAACCAAATAAATAACCAAATAAATAAATAACCAAATAAATAAATAAACTATAAACTGTAAACTATAAACTATAATAAATAAATACATAAATAAACTACAAATATATACATAATAAATAAACTATAAATAAACTATAAACTATAATAAATGGATAAAGAAATTAACTACAAATATATACATAATAAATAAATAACCAAATAAATAAATAAATAAATAAACTATAAACTATAAACTATAAACTATAAACTATAATAAATGGATAAATAAACAAACTACAAATATATACATAATAAATAAACTATAAATAAACTATAAACTATAATAAATGGATAAATAAATAAACTACAAATATATACATAATAAATAAATAAATAAACGACAAACTATAATAAATGGATAAATAAATAAATGACTAATATATATAATGAACAAATAAATAAACCATAAATAAACTATAATAAACAAATAAATTATAAATATAGAATAAATAAATAAATTTTAAATAAACGATAAACTTTAATAAATATATATATAAATAAACTATAAATATATACATAATAAATAAAGAAATAAACGATAAAAATTGATAAATACATAATAAATAAATAAATGGACAGATAATTAAATAAATAAATAAGAGGGATTCTGGAGAGGAATAATTATGCCATCACAGGCTTTGCACTTCCTTTCCTTATTGGAGAAGATATTTTTCATCAATGCCTTTAATGAAAGAGGATCAGCTTCCAACCCTTTATTTTCAAAAAGCTGTCTGCTGGTTTCAAATTGCCTCAATTAAAAAAAAAAAAAAAAAAAAAAAAAAAAAAAAAAAAAAGCTTTTTAAGATGTGTCACCTGAAGGACTTTGTTTTCTTCAGTCACCACGGTCACACAGGACAGAATGTCACCTCTCTCTCCGGTTTGCCTACAGAAACAAAACAAAGCAATTTACAGTGAGTACCAGCCAAAATTCCTCTTTTTCCTTCAGCAGCCAAGCCTTGCTCGGGTGGTAAGGCCTTCCCCACGTTCCACAGACACACACACAGCCTCACACACGCAGGCAGCCCTAGTGCCCTCCTGGCTCCTGCTCCGGGCTGTCCCTGCGGTCGCAGCCCTCCCTGCGGACCTGCTGCCCCAGGGCACTGGGGCCGAGGAGTGGGATCCTCCCCTGCTCTAACCCCATCCACACCCCGTTTCTGAAGCGGCCTCACCAGCTGCACCCAGCACTATAAACAACGGCCTCGTTTCCACAGAAATGCCATCATTCCAGTGACACACAGAGCTACATCCTCTTTGCATCGGTAGTTTCACAAAACACATACTGCCCCCTTTGTATTCAAAGTGGCCTTCCTGATGCACAAGTTCAAACCCCAGCTATCATCTATCATCTTAATTCTTCTGGGACAAATAAAGTATCATGCAACAGGCCATATGTGGATATTTCAGCAGAGCTCTTTGGAGTCATGTCCTGTCTCCTCGATGTGATCCGTGGATATTTTCATATATTCAGAATAACACATGACAAGTCTCCACCTGGGTACGCTGCCTAAGTAAAAATAGACACTGGGCTTGGGAGATCCCTGTGTGACTTGGGCCATTTGCACACCCTGAGGTAGCTTAGGCATCTGCAGAGGAATTTATTTCAGACACAGCATGGGATCTGTGGGACACTCATTGCAGCTTGCAGGTATGCACAATATTCCAGAATCAAACTGGCAGCAGGCACGTGCTTTAGCACCTGAAATGTCTCCTAAAGCCATGTGAAAATCTAATGCATGATGCAGCCCTATCCCCCAGGGTGATGGATCCCAGTTACCTTTACTGTCACAGGACTGTGCTAAGCAGTACCAGAGGAAAACCACCTACATTTTAAAAATGCTCACACACTCATTCTCTGAAAACCAGATCCCCTTCGAGATCAGACACACAAAGGAGAGACTTGTATCTATAACTTCCAGGATGCTGACCTCTGAAATACAACGTACTGGTAAGACAGAATCAGACAGTATTAAAATATTCTGGTTAAAAGATAATAAATCAGCTACAATAGGGATAATATTTTAAAAATACTGCCTAAAGTAGAATAAACTAATTAGGCAGGATTCATATGATGGAAAAATAAAAAGCTGAAGCATTATTTAGAAGTTACACAAGCATGTAGATGATTAAAACAAAGTAGAGTCATGACATTTAATAAAGGCAGTGTGGGCCTTTATCAGTTTCATTGTGCTCAGTGCTGTAAGTCTCAGAACCCGGCGTTCAAAATCCTGTTCTAGTTGTTAGACTCAATAAATGAATTTAGTTATGATTTGGTCAGGTTTATAAAATAAGGTTTCTGTACAGTGGTCTTTACTAACTGTGTTACTGGTTGCACTTGGTAATTTTAGAGGTCGTTTAACCTTACCTACTCTTTGATTTTCTTGGCTTTCACTTTAGGTTTTGAGCACGGGACAAGACACACCGGTGACACTGAGCAGAGAACACTCAGAACACACCAGTGACACCGAGCAGAGAACACACGGAACACACCGGTGACACCGAGCAGAGAACACTCAGAACACACCGGTGACACCGAGCAGAGAACACTCAGAACACACCGGTGACACCGAGCAGAGAACACATCGGTGACACTGAGCAGAGAACACTCAGAACACACTGGTGACACGGAGTGAGGGCTCCTCGCCTCTCAGTGCAGCAGGAGCGCAGCAGCTCAGTCCAACTGCAGAAAAGGTGCCAGCCTCCGTGGGGAACTGCTCTCCTTGCCCCCACGCCTTTCACTCCCAACACACCTGCACGAAGGCTGGTATCTGACCTGCGCCTGGAAAAGTACTGGGCAAGAAGCACTTCAGCTTTTAAGTGGGGAGAAAGGAAGGGGACTGCTGTGGTGTGTGGGTGTGAGTGGGGGTGTGGGTGTGTGTGTGGGTCTGTGTGGTGGATATGTGTGTAGATGTGTGGATGTGTGTGTGGGTGTGTGTGGATGTGTGTGTGGGTGTGTGTGTGTGTGTGGGTGTGTGTGTGTGGGTGTGTGTGTGGATGTGGGTGTGTGTGGGTGTGTGTGTGTGGGTGTTTGTGTGGGTGTGGGGGGGTGTGTGTGTGGATCTGTGTGTGTGAGTGTGGGTGTGGGTGTGGGTGTGGGTCAGTGTGTGTGAGTGTGGGTGTGGGTGTGTGTGTGGATCTGTGTGTGTGAGTGTGGGTGTGGGTGTGTGTGTGGATCTGTGTGTGTGAGTGTGGGTGTGTGTGTGTGAGTGTGTGTGTGGGTGTGTGTGTGGATCTGTGTGTGTGAGTGTGGGTGTGGGTGTGGGTGTGGGTCAGTGTGTGTGTGTGTGAGGGTGTGTGTGGGTGTGTGTGTGTGTGTGGGGTGTGTGTGGGTGTGTGTGTGGGTCAGTGTGTGTGTGTGTGTGTGTGTGGGTGTGGGTGTGTGTGGGTGTGGGTGTGGGTCAGTGTGTGTGGATGTGTGTGAGGGTGTGTGTGTGTGTGTGTGTGGGTGTGTGTGGGTGTGTGTGGGTGTGTGTGTGGGTCAGTGTGTGTGGATGTGTGTGAGGGGGTGTGTGTGTGTGTGTGTGGGTGTGTGTGTGAGTGTGTGTGGGTGTGTGTGTGGGTCAGTGTGTGTGGATGTGTGTGAGGGGGTGTGTGTGTGTGTGTGTGGGGTGTGTGTGGGTGTGTGTGTGGGTCAGTGTGTGTGGATGTGTGTGAGGGTGTGTGGGTGTGTGTGGGTGTGGACGGGTGTCGGTGCCGCGGCCGCGCCCGGCGGTGGGCAGGGCCGTGCTGGGCAGGGCCGTGCCGGGGAGGACCGTGCTGGCAAGAGCGGAACAGCCCGGGCAGGGCCGAGCCGGGCGGAGCGGAGCGGTCCGGGCAGAGCAGGGCAGGGCCGGGCAGGGCAGGGCAGGGCAGGGCCGAGCCGGGCACGGGGCGGTCGGAGCGCGGGGCCCGCCCGCTCGGCGCGGGAAGCGGAAGCGGCGCCGCCTGGCGCGGTGGCGGAAGCCGCTCCGCCTTTCCGGAGCGCGGCGTGCTCGGAGCCATGAGCGTCCCGGCCTTCATCGACATCACCGAGGAGGATCAGGTCAGCGTCCCCGGGGAGCGCTCGGCCCCGGGCCGGGGGGCCGGGCCGAGCCGTGCCGGGGGGCGGCAGCCCGGGCCGGACGGGCCCCGCCGTGCGCGCCGCGAGCGCTCCGCGAACTCGCCCGGGCTGTTCCCTACAGAGACCGGGCAGACGAAACTTAATGGCTGAAAGATAACCCGGTGTTTGCAGTTCCCTCTTCAATGTTCCGCCTCTCCGGCGCTTCGCTTTCATCGCTCCTCAGCCCTGCTTTTTAGTTAGGAGAAGAAAGCGGCTTCACATATGGGCGTTACTTGGGTTTTGTGGAATTCTCGGTACTGCAGGCACGGGAAGTGGGAATTCTGTCTTTGAGCTGCTGCTTTGTTGCCTTTGGCTTTGGGGGCTGCTTGTTCCCAGTGTCGTTGAAGTATGCATGTGTACGTACGTGTTTATGTGTACACAACGTATGCATGTACACACTGGAAATCTGCAAGAAATGCACACAGGGCTACAAGCCATCAGCCCAGTTTTCACTTGCTATAGGGCCTGCTACAGCCCCATCAAGTAGCTGGTGTGAAACATCCTCAGTACAGTTTGTCCCAGGGCATTTAGCTTTTTCTTCTGGTTCCAAAATGATTTGACACTGAAGGAGATGTAAATGTCACAGGTCAGAAGTGCCCTGTACCAAAAGTTGTATGGCCTCAGTTTGTTTCTCAAGGGTTGTGGTTCTGCTGGTGAAGCCCTGAATTATAATGAATAGGCCTGTTGCTGAGGAAAAGGTATTTGCTTGGTGTAGGTTTAAGTCCTAACAGTGTAAGGCAGCTCGTGACATTATAAGGCTGAGTTGAATGGAGCTTTCCACCTGGTTTAGTGGAACGTTCCTTGCCTATGGCAGAGGTGAGGAGCAAGATGATCATTAAAGTTCCTTCCAACCCAAGCCATTCTGTAGATTAGTAACTGTTGTGAAGACAATGTTCTGCCCTCTCTAAAGTGGCTTTGTTTATACCTTTTTTCTTTTCTGGTGCAGAAGCAACTAAATGGTTTTAATGTTTGTCTGACATTTGCAGAGGGAGTAAAAGAGTAAAACTTTGTTAGAAAGTGTCCTTATCACAAAAACTTGTTAGCCCTGCAGTGCAGTACCCAGTTGTAAGTGACACATTGAGGCTGTGAGAAAGCCCAACAGCTCTGTGACCTGTTCAGTCACTGGCAGAACAGCAGGTTCAGCGTCTGGCAGAACAAAGTTCTGAAAGAAATTTAATTGCTTTGACTTTGTTATTCACAAAACAACTGTTTTGTTTAGTATGTGTTGGCTTTCTCTTTTTTAAGGCTGCAGAACTGCGAGCTTACCTGAAATCCAAAGGAGCAGAAATCTCTGAAGAAAACGCTGAAGGCGGACTTCATGTGGACTTGGCACAGATTATTGAAGTGTGTGATGTGTGCCTGAAAGAGGATGACAAAGGTTTGCACCTCTAAGTCTTGTTGGTTTTGCTGTTTATCGCTGTGAGTGGTTTCAAACAGTAGCAGCTGGCAGAATTTAGAGATGTGTAGCATTAAAACACAAGCTGTGCATCCTAATAAAACTGGAAGGGCACATTTCCATCACTGCCATGGAATATTTGCATGTACTCTGCCCCTCCTTTCTCTGAACACTCTTTGAAGAAGTCAGAAGCTGAGCTAGACTCTGCTTGTAATGAGGGTGTAGAGACTTGTATGTAAAATAGAGTTTTTGATGCTCAGCTGTCATTTTAGGGAATAGATAATGTTTTCCATATGTAATGAATTTTGTTCTTTTTCTTTGCTTGACTGATAATTGGGCAGACTGAAAAGAAAACACAAAACTGGTGTGGTTCTGTTTGGAAAGGATGGAACACCACAGGAGCTGGGGAGGGTCTGTAATATATTTCATTGTTCTTGAGGACGTTTTCCCTGTGGTCTGGGTGTCCCTTGTGGTCCTGGTGAAATGTTTTACTGTGCTTGAGCACTAGGTGTTACTGTTCTCACTGTAGAACCGTGGGCAGTTTCCTGGATGTGCAGGAGGAAGCCACTGTGTGGAACCTAGAGTTCCTCTGATTTCTCCTGTGTGTAAACAGAGAATTCAGAGTAAGTGTGATATCAAATACCATGTTCTGTGTTGACCTTAGAGTGGTAATTCTTGTCTTACATGGTGTAAGCCCACCTGAGTCAGGTTATGGTACATTCTGATTAATATCCAGCTTGGTATCTTGGCATTTTCTTTCAAAAGTATAAATTACTGTTATCAGAAGTATATCCAGCACAAGGTAGCTACTGATTGCTGCTTGCAGTTTCAAACAGCTGTATGTTTTGGTTTATGCAGATGTGGAGAGTGTGATGAACAGCGTTGTCTCTCTGCTTCTTATCCTGGAACCTGACAAACAAGAAGCACTGATTGAAAACCTGTGTGAGAAGTTGGTAAAGTTTCGGGAAGGAGAGCGCCCATCTCTTAGACTGCAGCTGTAAGTATTGAACAGGGCAAAGTGAGACAGTGGTGGCTTGGCAAAGTAACTGTGCCTCTGAAGAGGAAGGATTATCTTGTATGTCTTTAAATCAGAGTGTGGGCTGTTGCAGGAAGCACTCTTTTTTACCTTCTGTCATAAAATATTGGTACTTCTATTTTTTTTCCTTGATTATTGCAGAATAAAATTAATATGCATAGTTTTCAGCTTTGCTGAAAAGGATTACAAAACTGGAAACTGTTACAATTCATGGATGTAAGGTGTTGCCAGATGCTTTTTACCAGCGTGTGTCTTAAAAGAACATTGACATGCACAGCAGTGATGTTTTTTGAAAGCTCTCTAACTCCGTTGTCGGTTGTTTGCGGTTTAGCTTGAGCAATCTCTTCCATGGCATGGACAAGAACACTCCTGTGAGGTACACAGTGTACTGCAGCCTTCTCAAAGTGGCCTCGTCCTGTGGTGCCATCCAGTACATTCCAACTGAACTAGATCAGGTAATTAAGTGACCCTTCAAGTTGTGGCCTTTGTATGAACCGTGTCGCACCTAAATATTATTCAGAGCTGTTACAGTGCATCTTTTACAAATTGCCAGAGCCTAGAGAAATTACCATGAAGATGAATAGAGAGAAGCAACACCTCTCCTGTGAGGGAAGGCTGAGAGCTTTGGGATTGTTCAGCCTGGAGAAGAGAAGGCTCCAGGATGCCCTTATTGCAGTACTTTAAAGGGGGCTCATTAAAGAGGGAGAGCGACTTTTGACATGGGCAGATAGTGATAGGACAAGGGGCAATGGGAGCATGAGAATCAGAAGACCTAAAAGAGAAATCTCTGTGCAAGATATTTTGAATTCTTTTCTGCTTGGGAGAAAATGAGAAGTGTTTGTAGTGCTATTTTAATCTTTTCCTGAATGCTTCTTTTTCACTCGTATTCTCCCTAGGTCCGAAAATGGATTTCTGACTGGAATCTGGCCACAGAGAAAAAGCACACTCTCCTGAGACTGCTCTATGATGTCCTAGTAGACTGCAAGAAAAGGTATAAAAGATAAGCCATACATACTAGATAACTCTGTATTTTGATGTAGTATAGGTGATCTGTAGGGAAAATATTTCTCAAAGGACTTGTAAAATTAATCTGTACCCATAATTCAATCCAAATACACTTCTGGGGTTTTTTTAAAAAATATTTTTAAGCACTCTTGTATTAAACCAATGTTCCCAATAATATTAAAGTTAGTAGTGAATTAGGTGTAAACCACAGACTCCCAAAACAACACTATTCATTTCTATAAATAATAATCTTAGTGCATTGTAGCATTATGCCAAGTTTATTATTTAATTGCACTTCTGACATTTTAGTGCATGGTAGTGCTATCTCTTACTTAATGATGTGGGAAGGCTTATCAATCATGGCTAACAGAATCAGTCTTTTTATGTAAACATTACCTTCAGGACAGAGCTTTCCACTAGTCATGGAAATTAATGTCCACAGAATACCTGCTTGGCCATTTTGAATTATTATCCTGGATCATAGGAAGCATCTTTGATCTAACAAACTTGGCAGATCTCTGTCTTCTGGCACATAGAGTAATCCAGTGTGTATGGTGCCTGTAAACTAATGCAGGTCAGAACTGAGAGCTGTCATCAGTTTATCTTACAGAAATGATACAGTGGATTGACTGCCCTGGCCAGGGCTGCAGTGATGGGCTGATGTCCAGTGGTTCAGGGTGTAGTTCCACAACAGCTCAAGCCTATTTAACCTGTCCCTGCAGTTTGGGATGGGGATGTGGGGGGTGTGTGTTGCTTCCCCCTGCCCTCCCACTCTGTTTTCTGAGTTACTTTCTCAAGGCTTCTTTGATTTTCATGGTGAGGCAGCATCAAGCCCCCTTCACTGCTGACCCACAGTGGTACCAGGACTGCACTTGCATAACCTTGCACTGCTGCAAAAGGAAGTTCTGTCCTGTACCCTCTGTTCCTGTTCCCTCCAGCTGCTGGTACCTGTGTGTGCTTGTGCTGCTGTGGGCATTTGTGTGACTGCACAGGGGCTTGGCCTGGGGACATGACCTTGCTGGGGGTTTAAAAAGGCAAGTGTGAAGCTGTCACAGGTGGAGAAGAGTTCCTCCTGTCAGAACACTTGGGCTTATTCTGCCCTGCTGGAATTGTAGCCTGGAAATGCTGCGTCAGCTAGCAGGATCATAACCTCAATTTAGGCATGATTAATCCTCACAGTAGTTACTGTGTGAGCTACATTACTGGGAATTCCTGTTTGTAACACTCAAATGCTTTTGTATCGGTAGTTCTGTATGGCAGATTTCAGATGCTCAAAATAAATTCAGAAATGTTAGTCACAGATCTTTTCTATAGCTTACTGCTTACCTTGTTTCAGAAATATCACACTGATAACATTCCTGCTCTTCCTCACTTCCCATCCTGTTGATTTATTGTGAAGCTTTAACTAGTTTCATTCCCAAACCTAATATCCAAGTATTTTTAGCTAGTCTTGCTGTCAAATCAGTGGATTAAACTTCTAGGTTTTGTTTCCACTAAGGCTACCAGTAACCTTGCTGCTAAATGGTTTTTGCTTGCTAACCACAGAAGATTTTTTAAGACAGCCAATAAAACCTTCCACAAAGCTGTAAGAGGTGACTCCTGCACTCGGTGTCCAAGCTGTTCACTGAGCAGAGCAGCGTTTCAGAGCACTTGCACTTCTCTCCAGAAAAGAAAACAAGAAGTGACCCTGGCACCTTTGACCTGGTTCACTCTCCTGGATCAGTGGGCAGTGTTTGCAATAGTATGGGAAACTCACAGCAGCATTCCAGCTGTAGCACTCAGGAATGTTGCTCTATCTAGCAGCATGGGAAGATAAGTGGGAACTGAAAAGCATGGGATAAAAATCATACCTCAATTACTGTTGTTGATTTATAATCAAAGGAAAAGAACCAGATTTTTAAAGACAATTGAATTCTTTTTTTTTTTTTTTGCTTGATTTCTGTTTAACTTTGGTCAATGTGGCAGAAGAGATGGTTTTCTGTAGCTAATAGACTTTCTCCCAGTGGATCTCCAGTATTGGTAGTTAATAGATTGGTAGCTCCTAAAAAATAGATGTGCAGAGGTTGTGTGGTGTCCCTTTTCCTGTTGTGACAAGTGAAAGTTCGTTTTATCAAACCTTTTCCAGCCACTTTGATGCAGTTTAAAGCTGGTCTCTGCTGGCAGAATTCAGCAGCTTTGGCCCTGCCCAAGTTAAATTCAAACAGGTCTGGCAAGTCTGGCTATTAATCCTTGTAGCAAAAAGCTCAGCATGTCAAGCACCTGCAGAGTAATTGTTTCATTTAATTTTAGTTCAGTTTAATATCATGTAATGTAGAGGGACTTGATTCCAGCATCTCACCAAGTCTCTGATGCTCTGCTGTGGTTTTTTCCTTCTTTTTACCTGCCATCACTCTTAAGCTCTCACTGGCTTTTTGTCAAGTTATGCATCTAGACTGGTAAGTGGAGCCAAGAGCATTTGTTCAGGCTGTTTTGCTAGAAAAAACGTTCACAATTGCACCTTAGGTGAGACACATTTAACAACAAGCTGTGGTAAAACAGTGATCTGTATTAGTGCTTGAAACAGCCTAATTTACTGCAGTAATCAAACTTTAGCACACAAAGTTTGGGAGTAATTGACTTGTAGCATTCTGTTGTTTCCTAGAAATACAAGTGACAAGTTCCACTCCTTCCCCACTTAAAAAAAAAGGCAGGGAATAAAAAAAGAAAAAAAAAAAAGGCAGGGAATTGAAAATACTGTTTGAAATTAGTTAAGTGATAGCTTTCAATTTTTGCTGCTAAGGGAAAGATTAGGAGAGCAAAAGTGCCAGAAAAATGTAATACAGCTCTGAAGTGCACAAAAACAACTGTTGAAAAGCTTTCATTAGGTTGAACAGCACATGAGCTGAGCCTCTTTGATACCTGTATATTGCCATTCCTGTATTAAACTGGTCCTTTGTCTCCTAGAACATCTAATTTTGGTAAGATTTCACCAGTGCTAAAATCATAGTCAGTCACAGACTGATTTACCTGCAGATGCTTCTCTTATATATAAAGCTGCCTATTTTTTTTTTTTTCACTGATACAGAACTGTCAGTTCATCAACATCAATATTGGTTACCAGGGCAAAACATAAGCTGACCTCTTTAATGCTGGAGTTTTAAAACAAATGTTTCATTAAAGCTTGTATCCCTGAACATGGTTCTGGAATGCTGGGATTTATAGAAAATGCCCCTGCCTGGGGACAAATGTGCATTCAGATTATATATGATACTGGGTGTTGCCCATGAGGTCTTAATATTTGTGCTGCACATCTCTCAGATCTGGTAAATCCTCTGAGAACAAACTTCACCCTATAGAGTGGCTGTCAAGCAGTGATGTGGTGACAGTTCCAATAAGTACCCATTTAAAGACACTGTTATTGTACTACAGAAACCCTTCAGCCCTGTGGTGCTGTATGGGTTAAACCTCTGTCACAGCACACAGGGCATGTGGTGTTGGTTTGTTCCTCCCTGTGCAGTTTATGCCATTGGCCTAAGTCACTAAGGCAAATTGAAACTTTATTCTCCCAGTGTTTTAGGGAAAACTGTGTGTGCTTTTAGACCAAGTGGGATAATTTGTTATAAATTTTGCAACAAGCATCAGGGGTTGCTGGCCTTGTTGGTGATAAAACTGTGAAGTGCAAATAAATCAAAATCTGTTAAAATGACACAGTAACGATCTCAGAGCTGCTTTGCAATAGTATTGATGTTTACAAGATCATCTGGCTGGACAAGGCTGTAGGTTTGCTCACCTTTCTGAGAAGGAGTTGTTTGTCTAAAAGCTGTCTGTCAGAGCAGTGCTGGAAGCTTCACAGCAGCCTCAGCCAGTCTCATTGCTGGCTGCCTGATTTCATCAATAAAATGAGCAGCTCTCACTCAGAATATTTGAAGAGAGAATCTGTGAAAGAAGAGAGCAGCTTTTGTACAGTCATTTCCCTGACCATAAATATTCTTTAAGAGATGCCATTTTACATTTGAAATAAACTTTGCAGTGCTACTTACTGCATAATGATTAAATCCAGATGTGCACAAGAGGAGCATTCTAGTGAACCATATAAAGCTGTTCCTAGCTCAGAAAGCTTTTTCCATAACCAGCAGGTAATTAATCAGTTTAAGAGAATGAAATGAAGGGTGAAGATAAACATTTTGTAGAACAAGAATTGAAAGAATACATCCAGCTAATTTGTTCTCTCCACTAGAATTAAAATGGATCATCTGCATCTTTTTCAAGTGTGATTTAATTGGACCTATAACATCATAATGGAATTTAAATGGAATTTAAATATTTGAGTATCTTGTTTGAACAAGTTTTTCAGCAATCCTGAGGTAACTTTATTTTTTTTTTCTATAGTGACACTGCAGCAAAAGTAATGGTGGAGCTATTGGGAAGTTACACAGAGGACAATGCTTCCCAGGCTAGAGTTGATGCTCACAGGTAAGACTGACTTCCCAGTTTCCTTAAAAGTAACTTTTCCTCAATTGCCAAATTATTTTGGTCCCCTTACTGTTAAGAGTATTGAATTCCTTGGCCTGGCAGGCCAAGGGCCCTTCCTGGCCTCTTCTGTAGCATTGCTGACTCAGTCAAGAGTTTGTCTCTGCAGTCTGCTGTAGGTCGGGTTGTAGGCACAGCCAGGTTTATTCCAGTGTGCACAGGAATGTTCCTGCTCACTGCTGAGAGAGATCAGCCTTGGGTAAGGACTTCTTTACATCAGCTGTGCACTCAAAATCCTTTATTCCTGTACTGGAATCCTTTATTTCAACTTTTTGCCTGTTTTATTATCTGACCGTGAGCATTCTTTTCAAATAGCACTTTCTCTTGAAAAAACATTGTTGCTGTCTTCTCTACGAGTAAGTACAAGGATGTGAACTGCACAGAAATAAGCTTACCTGTTGAACAAGCTGGGACTAAATTGATTCATAACAGTGCACTTTCCCCACTGGCCAAAATGAGTAAATGCATGTGTTTTGATGTTCTGTCTTAGGAATTAGGTAAGTTCTGCCAGATGTGCACTAGCAGTAGTTCTCAAGGGAGTTGTTTATACTTGACCATGGAGGAAGATCAGGATGATTCCTTTGGAAAATTAGTGTCTGTGCATAAGTGGGAACTTCACTGCAGCAAGCTGCAGCCTGTTCCCTCTGAGAGAACTCGCGTGCCCAGGGCTGTGTCCATGCAGAGTTTGGGTTCTCCTGGTGTCCTGGTGTGGCAGAGTCAAGGTTCTGATGTGCTGCTGAGAAAAGCTTTCATCTGCACTTCTGCTTCTAGTCTGGAGCTGCAACTGAGAAATCCTGGGCCTTGCACCAAGCCCCTTGTTTGGTGTTGGGGTTCTCTCTGTTTTGTGTCACATACTCAAGTCTAATTAAATCTTCCAAAACAACTTAATTCTATGAAATTTTAGGAGCACAGTAAAAATACCTCTAGGAACAAAGGCTGTGCTGGAAGTAAATGCATAGATGGAAACTGTAGGGTGATCTGTGGTTTGACCACTTGGCACATTTCATTTGGAATACTGGACAAATTACTTCATGCTTCCTGTTCCTTGGTTTTTTCCATCTGTAAAATGAAGTTTAAAATTGGAATATGACACATGTTACTTCTAATAATAATTGAAAACCCTTGTGTGTTTCCTAGAAAGCAAGGAACAACAAATTGAGTTGCTCTTAGTCATAAAGATGTGTATTGCTCTGAAAGTGAGCATTTTCCTTTTCTCATCAGATGTATTGTACGAGCATTGAAGGATCCAAATACCTTCCTCTTTGATCATCTTCTTGCCTTAAAACCAGTCAAATTTTTGGAAGGAGAACTTATTCATGATGTAAGTAACTTTGTTTTTAAGATGGTTTGATAACAGTAGACTGCTTTGTTTTAATGTGTGTTTTGAAATCCATTAGAATGATTATCTGTGTCAGTAATCCTGAGCTGCAATGTGCTCTTTCTTTTACAGTCTTTAAAATTAAAATTAGATGTGAAACGTTTCCCTTTGAAAGCTTCAGAAACTCAGTTACAAGTCCTGCCCTCACTTGAGTTCTGTAGCAAATCTTAAGTCTGGGGAAAGGAAGTAAGCTCAGCACAGACTGCCCACATCTATTGACAGAAGACAGCATTTCAGCTCTTAACACCTATTTTTCTGTTCAACACCCATAGTTTCTATCCATATCTGTCCAGCCTGCAAAAAGGGAAACCAAGATGATATTTAAACTGTTCTGATGTTTGTTTTCCATCTTCTAGCTTTTGACAATTTTTGTAAGTGCTAAACTAGCGTCCTATGTCAAGTTTTATCAGAACAACAAAGACTTCATTGACTCCCTGGGTAAGTTTTCAGACCATTGCATTCCTGACTATTGACATGGTTTAAGGTATGGAAGCCACAGAGTAATTCAGTTTGAATCCATGTATTGAAGCAAGGAAATTTCAAAACAGAGTAGAGTTTGCTGATGATAACTTCTTGTAGATTGTGAGTGGGCCATTAACTGTAGTTTGTTCTTTGAAAACAAGCTGGGTTAAGGCTTTGGAAAAGAACTGTGGTTTTACCCACTGGTTTTTTCCTCTTAGAACTACCCCCCTGAAAGCTTTAACACACTCATACTCCAGGCTAGGCCAGAGATCACAACTGCACTGAGGAAACCACCAGCTTGTATAAATTGCCAATTTTTTTTTAATGATGAATAACTTTGTAACAGCAAATACTGAGCAGTAAGATAAAGCATGCAAATTGTGTGTGTGTGCCTGCCTGTGCTGATGCATTAGACCCAGCAAGCCACAGTCTGTCCCAGTTAATTTGTTTCATCACATGAAGCAATGTGATGGAATGTTAATGTCAGCACCCTCTTTATTTACACACTGTGGAAAAAAGGAGTAGTAATTAACACTTTGACACTCCCCCGTTGATGTGTAATTGACTGTTTCAAAGGAGCACTGGTTCATAAGCTATTGCATGCATTAAAATTACATTTTTTATATTCCAGCTTTTTAGGACAGGGGTCAGTGACAATGCAGAAATTGCTCAATGATGCAGATTTTTTTATGACTGCATTAAGGTTTTGACATATTGGTAATGAATAAATGTTTCCATAAAAATACGATTTTTTTTTTTTTTATAACTTTGATTTTCAAATGACACTTAAACACTGCCTTGGATGCATTTGAGGAAAGCCACAGTTTTGCTAAAACAGAGTTTAGTGCAGCTTTTTAACACATGCATTATTTTGTTTAATGGAGTGTGATACAATTCTTAGAGTAATTGCCCTCAGAGCTTTAAAATGGTGGTACTTTGGGTATTAAAATGATGGAAATACCAGTGGGATTTTTTGGTGGCTAAAATTAGCAGCAAGTTTTTGGTAGCTTGTAAATGTGTGTATAGGATAAGTGTATCTTTAGTCACGTGTATCTGAACATTAGTTATGCAGACATCTTATGCTTTTCTTTCTCAGGGGAAAGTGGGTTTGGGGCTTATCTTTTAGGTACTTGTCCACAGAAGTATTTGCTGAAATTGCTGTTACACCAACATTTGAATAAATTTATGGAAGATCAATACACACCTAGGTAGCATTAACTGTATTATGTTCAGTTGTTGTGGTTTCTTTTGCCTTGCCTCCCAGTGTCTCTGCTTCCCTCCATGAATTAATTCAGTGTGTGAAATTTCAATATATCTAAGATTTATGTAATATTAATAAAATCCTTAAATACCTGTGCAACTGTTTGGAAAGACAGTCTTTACCTTCCACTTATGCTTATTTCTCTATGGTGTTCTCAGAAACTCCCAGTGTCTTTGAGCAATGGACAAGCAGAGATTTGGAGGGAGCACAGATGGAAATGCTGGGAACTGAGTGGCTCAGCCATGGCTTTGAAAAACAGGGGCAGTTTGCTCTAGACAACAATGCAGTTATTA
The DNA here is from genome assembly GCF_026979565.1 of Vidua chalybeata. Classification (NCBI taxonomy): domain Eukaryota; kingdom Metazoa; phylum Chordata; class Aves; order Passeriformes; family Viduidae; genus Vidua; species Vidua chalybeata. Next base: position 60,753,872 of record NC_071535.1, on the reverse strand, counting down.
GATGAAGCATTCAAAAATTATCTTTTTCAAAAATGAGATTTTTAACCATGCTTTAGAGATTTTTTTTTTTTTAAACAGCTTGCCAAAATACCTTTGTTTTAAAGGCTTTTTAGAACAGGATTCCAGTGGCTGTAGAGCATGGGCTGTAGCTGTAACCTTTCCTGGACCAGGACCAGTTAGAGCTGGCCCAGGAAAGCTGTGCAGTGCAGGCTCCTCCAGGCAGCATCAGTTTGTTACAATTTGTTGTTTTATTAATGCTGACAACTTAGGCCAGCAGTAGCATTATCTGTGTCAACTGCATCGCCCTAACATGGCCACAGTTAATCTGGCATTATCAGCCGTCTTCTTTGCAAAGTTAATCAGCATCTCATTTGCATTTGTTAATTAGGGTTAATGTGTGCTAATTGATTTTTTGATGCTTGTAGAGTTCCATTAAACCCAGTTAGGTATAGTTGCTGGTGCTCCTCATTCGTATGAATTATGGTGATCTCGTTTTTGTTGAATCGGTGCCAAATAGGGAACCTGCATCATAATTACAGCTAATTAACACAACATGATGTCCTGCACTAATGTGCTTCCCTGCTAGTGTATGGGTGTTATAAATTCCAAAGTTACATATTTACTGAAGCTATGGGAATGTTTATAATGTCATTCTAGAACAAGAAGAGTGACACTCATTTTTAAGAAACTTCAACCAGATCTTAGTTGGTACCTCATGGACTTTGGATTAAGAAATGCTTTGTTTCATCTCAGTGACTTAACTTGGTTGACCTAGGTGTTTTTCCAGGAAAATGGTCTCTGATTTAGACCTTGGTTCAGTTCCTTGTGTTGGCATTTATGCAGTGATGTAAAAGGTGTAACCTGACCTCAGTATCCGTTCCGCTGGTTTTGAGCAGCACTTTTCTGAGCCATGCTGGATGCTTACATGAGCCTCATGATGCCTTTTTTGCTGTGGACAAACAGATTCAGTAGCAAAATGCTTTCTTCTGGCACCATCAGAACCATCACTGTGAGAGGTTTATTTTCCAGAAACCACAGGAGAATGAGTGGTGAGGCTCTTAAATTCTTGGCATAATCAGCCATGGATTCTCCATTTTGTTGCATTGCTGTTCTTCCAGGTGATGCAACTGAAAAATTCACTTGCACTCTTACCACTTCAAATTCTGTTTAGGTGATGTTTTTACTGCTCAAAACCCAAAACTTTTGTAGATAATACATTTTTGCTAAAAACAACAGATCTTGATGAATTCACAATGAAAATTGCTATTTTAGCAAAGGATAAGGCAGATGCAGGATTTGATATTTTACCTCAAAAAGAAAAGTTGATAAAGAAAAGTAGAAGATATTTCAATGTGAAATATTTTTACTATATATGCTTCCAATAATTTTAAATTTAACACAAAAAGCAAATTATTTGTATGAATTACAATTAAATCATTAGTTAAACTATCAACACTTTTCCTCAGGCTTGTTGCACGAACACAATATGGCCAAGATGAGGCTCCTTACTTTCATGGGAATGGCTGTAGAAAATAAAGAAATCTCATTTGACACAATGCAGCAGGAACTCCAGATCGGGGCTGATGATGTGGAAGCATTTGTCATTGATGGTAAGAACTGTGGTTCTGCACACAGTGCTCATGAACAAGACCTTTATAGTCTTCTAATCTAATGTTAAATTTTAAGAACAATATTAATTTTGATTCCTGTGCTTTTTACAAGTTAAAGCTGCACAACTTCATGTTTAAAGACAGGTCCAACTGTTGTGTTTTAACCAGTCTCAGTGACAGGAACTGTATCTCATGTAATTCTTTACAGGGCTAATAAATTGTTTGCAGGTTTGTCATCTGGTTTTGTTTGCTGTCATTAAAACAGGATGTGTTTGTAGGGGAGAGAAGTTCATAAAATCTGTACAGGATATTGCTTTAATAGATTGGCACCAAACAATAGGATTCTTGCATGACCTTCATCTTGTTACATCATTTTGCTTTTCTGCCTACTAGACCATTAAAACCAACAGCAAAACAGGTTAAGTGAACTGCTGAGTTCTTATGTTTGTATTGATCTCATTTTGAACCATTTTTGTGCCGTTTAATACCTTTGCACCATCATAAAAATGTTGCTCAAAACAGCATTTTTTTTGCAGCTGTAAAAACAAAGATGGTGTACTGCAAAATAGATCAGACACAGAGGAAAGTCATTGTCAGGTAAGACAGTTCTTCATGGCATTTTGCAGAACTTGGTGTGTTCTAATTAGTTCACTTACATTTGTAGAATATTCTAACTGGAAGCAAGGTATTATTCCTATCAGTTGCTGGTAGTTAAATAGTTGCTATTTATCATAATTTTATGAAAGCTCACACTGAATGTGATTAGCTTATTTAATGAAAGAGTCCTACTTTCCAGGACATTTCATTTAATGACCTACTAGTGACAAGAATACTAATGACTGTTGTTGCTTTAAATATTTGGGAAGGCTACAGAATTCTCTTATCTGGTGAAGTGCAGCACTTTCTAGAGAGAAAACTGGAATTTTCCTATTTACTTATGAGAATAAAGTAATGCTATAGAAGAATGATTAGGTGAGTGTGACATCTCTAGTAACCTTCTCCCAATTTTGTTTTACTTCTCCAGTCACAGCACACATCGGACTTTTGGAAAGCAGCAGTGGCAGCAATTGTATGACACTCTAAACACCTGGAAACAAAATTTGAATCAAGTGAAAAACAGTCTCCTCAGTCTCTCAGACACCTAAGAATTTTTTTTAACCTAGTAATATTGCTATAGATGAACTTTATTCAAAACTTTGATAATTTGTGAATGTTTCCAAAAAAATGTATGCAATTGGCTTAAAGAAGCTAAATATTCTAAATTGCCACACCAAAAAAAAAAAAAAAAAAAGGCAATAAAACTAACATGGGAAAATGTTTTCTGTTGATTTTCTTACATAATCAGCAAGAAGAAACTGATCAGCAACAAGGAACTGACAATATTGGTTATGTTTCTTTTGTTCATTTTACAGTATGGAGACCTTTCTTTGCAAGCTGTGTGGGGAGGAAGGGAGGGAGGTCAGAAAATGACAGTGCAAGTATTTTTAAAGTAAGAGAAATGTGACCCAGTAGAAGTGAAGCTTCATGAAGCCAGATCTGCTGCCTTATCTCTGTAATCATACCTGATCCTTCACTGTGAGAGACCTCACTGATACAGAAACTACAACAGACAGATTTAAATAATTTGGCAGTAAAGGTGAGCAGAAGATTGTTCTGTTCTTCTGCCACTTAGAACTGCTGGAAGTAGTTGTAAATGTTTGCAGAACCCATTGTATTCTGAAAGAGTTTAGAGGTGATTTTGCCTGAAAACTGAGTGAGCAGTCTGTCAGAGAAAGTGAATTGAACTATTTCAGCCAAAACTTCTGAGGAGGAGGGTACAGTTAAGAAATTATTTAATTTTACCAAACATATATAAAAACATTAACTTATCAACTTTTTAACTTTGGGCAAAGCCAATAGTAACTTGATTTTGACTGCAGAACCAGAATTAACATTAGGAGTAGGAATTGTATACATTTTGGAACAGAATAACTGTTAACATGTTATATTAAACATGAAACTACACATATATACCATATATACAAATCTGGTTAGGTAAGTGATCTGTCTTTGCCTAAGGAGTGCTTATCTCCTGGTGCTCATCTTCACTGGCCTTCTTCATATTTTCTCTTTCTTGCTGAATGAAGTCTCTCCAAATTCAGTAATTTCTCAATTCCTCCTATTTGGTTTTGTGTAACGCAGGTCCGAAGAGAGCAGCTGTCCTCACCTTTGAGTGCTTTGTCACTTCTTGCTGGAGTGACAGTCATGTGAGAAGATTTCTGCTTGTTCTGTAAGGCAGCAAATCCTTCTTTAACCTGACAGAATACAAATGTTAGCAGTTGATAATTCACATACAAAGGTTCAGATTGTTGGATTCTGCTGAAATTAAGCAAGTGAGGAAATGTTAACAGGAAAATAAATCACTTGGACAAAACACTTTTAATTTTAAGTGCTTGCACTGTATTTAACTTAGAAAATTTGATAATGACAATTACACTTTCATAAACCAAACTTAAGACTTAGTACAAGAGTGTGATTTAAAAAAGACAAGCTTGTATTAGAAAGCAGATTAGCAAAATAAATAGCTTAATTAAAGAGTTTAATGTTGCAATTGACATTTCTGTTGTTATGCAAGCATTTGATTAACAAAACCCAAAATCATGAGGTTTTATAGTATTAACTCCATCTCCACTGTATGGATTAGAAAGCAAACATCAGTAATGCATGGTCTGTAATAGGTTGGCTTTTTTATGTTAAAGATCTTTTTGTTCTTATAATAGTTTTAATTACTCTTTGATATATTACTGTTAGCTACTTCATATCTATCCAAATCAAAGACAGATGGCAACACAGTAGGGAAACAGGTTTTTTGCCTGATGAGCAAAAACCTTGCATTTGAATGATGAGTTCTCCACCTGTAATCTGGGACTGGGGGACTCTTGCACAGCACCAGCCTGAGCAAGGTGCAGCACAGAGCCAGTGCTGCAGGGGAGCTGCAAGGTGACCTCTCAGACACTGCTCCTGTGCTAGGGGACTCCTCTTGCATGGATCACAAGATGAGACCTTCCCCCTCTGCTCAATTTTTTTAATATTAGGTAACTGTGCCCCAGCCAGCTCTAAGGGACTATGTCTTTATCAGGCCTACCTTTATTTTAGCACATTCATTTTGTGCTAAAGCTTATCTTCACTAGCATACAAGCATTTCCTGGAGTTTGAAATATGAACAGTAAAATTCATGCAAATTGTTCATCATTGCATTTGTAACAATGCAACAACATTTGTTGCTGCCATGCAGCTGAAGGTACTGACACTTCAGGTCAGTAATGACTGGCATCTCCCTTTCAGCGAGGATGTAACTTCTCCATTTGAGCAGTAAAAGTTTGAACCTATTAATTCCCTCATGTTTTTCCCCAAGGCCTCAGCAACAAACAGATCATACTTCACTGCAAGCCACTAGTCAAAATCTCTATGGAATAGCATGTGGGGCTGAACCTGAAAATTGCATGTTTAAACTGAGCTGGAGGTGTTATTCATCCTTACTGTGGTACTTAAGCATGGACAGACTAATGTTTAAAACACTTCTTAATATTTTTACTAGAATTACAAGTGCACCTGCAGCATTTCTTAATTTTTATCCCCTTTCAGAGTACTATACTGTGATTGACTGAGATTACCCAAATTGTAGAAGGCTTAAGTCTGCTCCAGTTGCAATCATACATGTTAGTCAAAGCAAATGAAGTAGAAAGCAAAAAAGACTGTCAGGCCCATTTTTAATCTCCCAACAGCTTGTTTGTCTTGGTCATTAAAATGACAAGAAGTTGAGAACAGAAAGTATTAGAATGACACCAACATGGAAAGGAGGGAGTGCTCTGCATTATTGCAGGCTGAGATTTTGTAGATTAAGGATTTGGAAAATCTAAGGTGAAACCAGCAAGGCACCATTCTTGTCCATCTCTGCTTTTTCTTAGCTAGCACAGCAGGAGTTTTAGTTTGGAGGTGACAAAGCAGCCATAACCACAACCAGATAATGAAACAAACACAGCTTTTTTTCAGCTGTAGGTTACAGAGTGGAGTTCACTCAGCTCCTGAGAAAAAGCAAGAGACACACAGTAAATACCACCACTGTGTTTGGTGAAAAATCCACCTCAGTGTCATTCACAAGTAGCATCAGGCTAGCAAAGTTGAGTAATTTAAAACATCAGTCTCGTGAATTTCAGGGAATGTGGATGCTGATGGCATCAATACCTGATTATCTGCTGAAGTCAGCCAATCCTGTCCCTTGAAACCACTGTACACCTCATCCAGAGACAGCCCTAACTACCTGAGAAATACCTCTAGAACCCCTTCTAAAAAGGAAAGGTCAGCTGCAGCTGTAAATGACTTTATCAATTTTGAGTGATACATTTAACATTAAGTCAAATCCTCATAGAGCAGTTAGAGCCGTTCAAGCTCCAGAGTCTAACACAGATCTGAAAATGCAGTGATGAGGCTTTGGGAAACAACAGGTTTTTTTACATGTTTATGTAATGCTACCCTACAAAATAACATTACACAGGGCATCACATAACTACAGTGTGTGATAAATGGATAGGCTCTAATTCACAGATGTGCTGAATTTTTATTCTGCCATGGATTCTTTTAAATGACATGGTTTATCAAGTAATAGAGGAAACAATGTTTTTATACTTTTACATACTACTATTTTCCTTTTTTTTTTTTATTTAACTTCTACTTTTACTGTAGGTGATGATTTTTATTAGGGTACACAATAGACTAGCCTCTTCCTCCCCTCCCAAACAGACTGGTTAGCATCTGTTTGATTCATATGCTGTGACTTTTTCCTGCTGTTTTCTATCAACCTTAATTGTGAAAAATGGTGTCTTGTTGCCCTTTTGATATAATTTCGGAGATTGACTCAGCCTTAAAGTATCCAGATGGGTACAGTTGTACAAATATCTGTGGAATTAGCTCACTGAGGTCTGGTCTGCAATATTTTTAATTGACTTACATGTTCTGTGGGAAAAGAAGAATCGTAAAAAGCCTTTGCTGTAGCATTCCATTCTTCACTAGGCTCTCCCTGGGGCTCTCGGTGGATACTGGAGGTATTCAGAGTGTTGGCAGCTCTGTTCAAACTGCTGGAACCTGATTGACAAAAAGGAAATGGTAACAACTGCAATTTAGTCTCCAGGCACTAATTGTGAATGACTAAACTGGTGTACCTCTGATCTTCAAAAATCAAATATTTTTGTTTTAAATCCCTGGATCTTTGTTGTAGGCTTTTACCCTTCGTTTTTTTCTTTCACATGCTTCATTTATTTTTTCTCTAAAGATCAGGTATATTTCTACTTTGATTAAAAATGTTTTCTCTCATTTTCACATATTAAGTTAATGACAGAAAAATGACTTATAGAAAGTGTATGTATTCTAAATATTCTAACTGAATATATTTTTTCAAATGCTATTACTTTAAACTCAGTCTGACAACAATAATAAAATGCATAATTAATGCCATTATAACATGATATTCCAGGGTGGCTTGTAATAAAAGAAAACAAAGCTTTTCAGATAATCAACAATTTAAATAAGGGGTCTTTGTGTTAATGACTCTATCTGATGTTTCAGGTGGTCAGCCATCTACTAAAGGTAGGAAAGGCAGGTGAGTAGATTAATCACAGCCAGGTATAAGCCTCCACTCCTTCAGAGGCTTTGTGCAGCACCAGTAAATTCTGTTAAAAATACAAGGATGCTTTCACAGTTCCTCACAATGCAAATAGGAGCTGTTTGTCACTGCACAGATGCCTGTGGATCACTGCATTACCAGAGGAAAATCTTGTTTTGCTATGAAAATACATGTTACCTCATGGTTATGTAACAGTTATTTCAGAATACTGACATTTTCTCTTGGGAGGAAAAGGAAAATGGTTATGTGTTTATTTTCTTTTTTAAGCATCTGTCAGGAAGATCTTTCCCATTCCCAGTTAATTCCTTCATTTACTGATGTGGAGTGTCTGCTCTCTGGGAACCAGTGTATGAACAGTAAATAGCACTGTGCTTAGGCAGGAGAAGGAACTCCTTCAGATATATTTACTAAACTCTTTCACCAATTCTCTTCACCTCTAGATCTCCCACATGGCTAAATGGTTTGTGCTCCAGTCAGTCAAAAAAAAAAAAAAAGATTTAAAATGTAGGTCCAGCATCCACATGGATTCCACTGCAGGTTTGCCATTTGGGAAGAGATCTGCAGACAGAACGACACAAACCCCAAGCACAACAAACACTGGGAGCTGCAGTGACCTGTAGGAGCCCTCACAGGGAGGTTCTCCTCTCTCCCAAGGAGGTGCAGCATTCCCAGAGGGCAGCAGGCTCAGGGAGAGATCTATCTCCAAGAGGCAGCATGAGGCACATCTGGGACACAGACCAAGACCCTCACCATGAAGGTTTGCTGGAATTTAAGGTCTGGTCACTAGATAACTCAGTTGAGGGACTGGAGTTAGTTCCCTACCAATTCCTTTGGATGAATCTCTCAGAGTCACTTGGAATTTCAGTACTTTGCATGCAGAAAAGTTTCTGACAAGAAGAGGAGGAGCTCACAGGGAAGAAATTTAGATAGCTCTGTCTGTTCTTACAGAAAAGATACATGCAGAACATCATGTAACTAGGCATTCATTTTATTGAAACAGATACCAAAATTCACACTATTAAAAGAAATAATGTGCCATCTGAGATCAGGATTCTGCTACCTTGCTATCACTACTGCTGTTTTAGGCACAAAGACATTCCTGAAACTGAACTTCAAAAATGTGCATCTGAACACAAATATCCATGGGCAGGAGACCACGGACAGAAACAAAACTACCTATAAATTCGTAACAGAGCAATGTAAAGAATCCAGACTGCTGGATTTCTGTCTGCCACTGGCTGCAAAACTAAGGATGGGAGTCCACTCTGCTCTTGGTATGTTCAAGGGCCAAAGGTGAAAAGCTTGCACCAACAAAAACTCTATAAACACAAACACCCTGTCCTGTGGTTCCTGCTCTCTGGAAAACACCCAGGGCTTCTGTTTAGGGGTAATCTACCAGCTCATTTTATTGCAAAACAAATTTAAAATACAGTTTTTCCACATCTCAGTAATGATTTAGAAACCCACGGAATAAAGTTCATATTTACTATTTTGTATGTGCAAAATATTGCTCAACAAATAATAACCAAGTGTCAATAGTAGATTAAAATGCTCCTTGAGCACCTCAAGCTCTGTGTTTTCCAGAGCCTGACAGAATATTAAGTCCTTTCACACACTCAAAAAATACAGATGGTTTTAATGGTCCATCTAAATTAGAGATGTACAATAAAATAAAAAGTAAATTTCTGTAAGACCCATTCAAACCATACTGGTTCAAAATCTACCCTAATTTTGAAATCTACCCTAAAATTGAGAACACGGAATAATTTGCAAAAGCTACTTAATGCTTTTCAGATCCATGCAGATAGAATATGTTCTACATTAGGGTTAGAAATGCCTACCAAAATTCGGTTTGTAATTGCACTGCTGTTATTTTACAAAGGGAAATATGAGGAAAAAATATTTAATCAACTAAGTGACTGATAAGCTAACAAAAGCTGTTTAGTTGCATTTATAACATAAACAGAGCAATCTCACCTTTTATGATATAACTAAAATGTCAGGTTTACATTTTTCTACACTAAGCTAAGATATAGACATTTCACATTCTAATAATATTTCTAAGCATTATTTGGTTCAGAACATTAATGCTTATATTTTCTTACCTTGTCCTGTTTCTCCACTGTCCACATTTTCACTGAGATCTTGACTCTGTGTGTTTGAAATTATGTTTGTGTTTTCCACTAAGCGTGGTGCTTTGTCTTTCAAAAGGGAAGGCTCCTTGGAAGCTGAAGTCCATGTAGCTTGACCTCTCATTTGATTTACTCTTGAACAAGAACTGAGAGCTAAAAAATTCAAGTATAGTGGAGTTTTCTCAGCTTTTTTATCTGAGGTTGAAAGATCAAAGGATGACCTTACACTTGTGTTTCCTAAATTTCCAGATGTTCTCATGGGTAAAGAGCATGATTCTTTCAGGTGACCCTCAGCAAACTTCATTCCTGGAACTGTACTACTCAGCGAGTCTTTTTTCTCTTTTAACAATGTGCTATTTGTTGAAGTATTAATCTCCAGGGAATGTCCAGTTTTGATGCAGTGTATCTGAGTACCATTGTTAACATTTTTACGTGGAATTAGTTTATCTGTATGTGCCCTATCTGCTGGGGGGGGTTTAGGAGCAATTTCGAGACCATCAGCCTTTACTGGAGATTTGGCTTCAGCATTGGAAGTCCATGTGTTTGTAGCATTCCCTCTTTGTTCAGCACTGCCTTGTTGAGGTTGCTTGCTGTGCATGTCATCTGCGCTTATTCCTCTCTCAGTTTTTGGGAGGCATAAATTAAAAGTGCCTAAGAGAGACTGACTATCTCTGCATTCTTTTGCAGCAGCATCATCAGCACTTGTGTTATCACAACAAACAGTTGGTGGATGTTGAGCATCAGTTTCCAGAACTGCAGTGCTGTTCATGTTTCTGGCATTGTCATCATTTCTGCCTTCAGCATCTACGTGTGTCTGTTCCAGAGGAAGTTTATCTCTATGTAAACCACTCAGATTTAAGTTGTTTTCTGTTTTATGTAATCCACTGCCTAGAGAATGGTCACTATTCAGCAAGCTGCATTTTTGGTATTCTGCTAGAGAATTCTCTTTAGTATAAGGTAGGATGCCAAAACTTAACTCCTGAGCTTGGTGGTTGTCTGTACTTCTGTCATGCAGAGCACTCTTCTCAGTGCAAAGAACAGCTTCAGACTCGGGTTTGGGTGCTTCAGGTGTGAGGACACTTTTGTTGTCCTCTCTGGTGTCTGAGTTTGCATCTGCCTTGGCACAAGTTGATTCATCTGCTCTATTGCACAATTCTTCCTTGCTTGTGTCAGTCTCCTGACTTCTGTTTTTCCTGTCAGCACCTACAGTCTCAGTGCCACCCATAAAGTCTTTCCTTGTTTGTGTGTGGTGTGCTGCCAAAGGCTCAGTGCTGTCCCGTGGCTTTTGATCTGCATCTGCACTGTTTTCATCTGGTAACCTTCTGTGTGCTGTTCCTGCATCTTCTGCCTCTCTGCACCCACTGACACACATTTCCGAGGTGTGTCCTTGGGTAATTAAATCAGTATCTGTGCAGAGGGTGTTCCTGGGAGAAGCCTCCCTTTGCTTTACTTCACAAGGGCTAGCAACATTAATTTCATCCTTAAAACTGTTCTCAAGAACTTGTGACCCTGTAGAGTGAGGGTGTTCTCTCATTAGTGACTGACACAGAGGTTATGTAATGCTTTATTTTTACAGTTTAGAATTTCCAAAGAGATGGATTCAGGATTGATATAAATAGTGATATCTTATATTACACACACAAGACTGTCAAAAAGTTACTGAAGGTAAGTATTGCACTATGGTAACTTGCAAAATACTTATAAACTGAGAGAGCAGAGAACATATTAATGTTCTTTGGATTTTAGATATGACCATTTAATTCAGGATTTAAGCCCTCTCTTGCTATATACTGTATCTGAAATAATTTTTCCTTTCTTAACAATACTACTTATCTCCATTATCCATGGAAGGTTATTACTTTGTTCTATCTTTAATTCCTCAATGCTTGAAGACTGGTCCCTTGTGTTTTTTACTTCAGTTTCTTCTTCATTTCCACAGTTACCATATTTTCTTATTACAGACTGCATAAACTCATGCTCTTGCTGAATAACCTGTATTTCACTGTCTTTTGAGTGTTCTTGACCACTCTAGCATAGGAAGGAACAGAAGATTATAGGTATTTTAGCTATTTACTATAGTCACTGATTAGGCAAAAAGTTCAGGACTGAGATTTAAAATTAATTTTACAATTCTGGTGGAAAACAAAGACCTGAAGCATAAAAACTAAATGTAAACAGAGGAAAAGAAAAAAGCAGACTCATACCCTACAAGAGTAGGAAAGAAATCAGGCCCTGCTATATTACAGTCCACAAAGTTATACATTTGACATTTCAGAATTCCTCAGGGGAAGGAATTTGTGTTGTACCTGTGGTGACTGGATCCCTCCCTCTCTCTGCTGGCCCACTCAGTGACCTGCTCAGTAATTCCACATGCAAAAATCCTGCATCATTGCTGCTTACACCCAAACACATAAACAACACACAACACATGCACATATAAATAACATCCTTTTCTAGCAAACTGCCCAGGACTTTTAACTTTATTTCACAGGCAAATAAGGCTTCTGAATTTACAATCCCTGACATTTAGTTCCTAATTCCCTCCTAAATAGCTTTTTAACTTGAATTTGAGTCAAATTCAACAAGAATAGAAGCCTGAAAGATTTGTCTACTTAAAAGTCTAAATCACTGGTCTACTACTGCATCTGTATTTGTGTTCAGCTTAGAAAGCTGCAGTCAGTGAAGTTCTGTGGAAACTAGGGCCTGAATAGTGAAGATAATAAAATCCCACCAAAATAAAAGCAAAAGGAGATGCATCCTTTATCATCATCAACTGTCTGGCAGCTGAAGACAGGAGCACGTGCTGGCTCTTGCCCTAAAGATAGGATATAAAAGTAGGCAGATGTGGGAGGGAGCTTAGTCCATAAAAGATGTGGGAAAAAGCTGAAGATACTTGGGTGACTGGAGGTGTTGCAGAAGGAAGGCTGGGATGTGGGAGGGAGTTACAAGGGTTGTGCTTGGGTGTGTGGGGAGGACAGAGAATATTGCAGAGTGGAGGGAGGCACGAAGACAGCACTGCTAAAAAATGGGGCAGTTGCAGTGCTGGCAGAGTAGGGGATGTAGAACACAAATCTGCCAGGAACAGTTTCCTACAGGTCACAGGAACATCCTGAAGCTCCCTGCCTTGCTGGTTTGGGGGAGGGAGGAGTCATGGTAAATAGAGGAAGGTCCTAAAATAATTTTCCTCCATCCTCAATTTGAAGTTTCAGTTGAAATCTCTTTCTCTTTTCCTCATATTTTATCATTCTTTTCCCTGTCACAGCTGGAAATTGTATATATTGTATCTTTTTCTTTTCTAGGTATTTAATTAATTTTGCTTCTTTGCTCTATATAGCCCTGGCATCACATTTTCAAGTGTTTTGAATACAAATAGTAGAAATTTCCTTTTCCTTTCATGAAATCTGTAATTATCTTACAATCTCCTGTTTCTAGGAGCTCTTTCTTCAGACAGAAACACCACTCTGTAACTGTGTGCATTACTCTTTTGTACATTAATAAGACAGCCACTGCAGTGGAACTTACCCCGTTTGTTGGTGTGGGCTGAGCTGGTGACTGCATCTGAAACAAACAGGACAAAGTGTTCACAGAAAGGCAGAAAGGTTTCACGTTTCCTTTCCAGGTTTTCAGATGGGTTGAAGAAACCTACTTTTCAATAAATTCAAATGGCTGTTCAGCCCTTAAAAAAATGGGTCCAAGATGGGTAAACTAAAATACCTAAATAACAAAACTTTTAAACTTGGATTTTAATTTTTTTGCCTGTGATTTAGTAAAATCTAACTAAGAAGCACATATATCCCTAAATATCCTTTCCCTCAACTATTTCATAATATGAAATTCAAATCCTTCTGAAAATCAGATCTCCCTGTACATACACCCAGAAAAGAATTAGAGCAAGCCATTGCTGGGTGTAACCCTATTCTCTACTGGTACACAGCTGAATTATAAACTATATCAAACTGAATGTGAAGCATGGTATGGTTAAACTAAATTGCAATCCAAGTCCTGTAATGAGGTCTGACATTGTACCTTTACTTTAAAAATGTCTTTTGTTTAATTACTATTCCAGAGGTGATCAGTGTGAAGAAGTTTAAGTACATTCTGAATTTCATACCCCACAAATAACAACAGGGATTTCAGATTGCTTGGGTGTAAAAATAAGTATAAGCATATTTCCTTAGAACACTTGGAACCACAGTCAAGATCTAAATCCTAGCCAACACCTTTTCCTTTTATGTGTCACTAGATGCTGACTCATTAGTGATACAAGGTGAAATTCCACAAATCAGAATAACCAATATGATCTGCTGCAGCTTCAGTTTCTTGGCAGTGTTCCACTCAGTCCAGCCTGCCTAGCTTTGAAAATCTAATGACTGTACAACACAAAGTGCTGTGGCAATTTGCCATAAGATAGTGTAAGATGTATATTTGGAAGACATCTGACTTCTTTTGCATTTATGAGCATATGCTTTAGCTTTTCTGCTTTCAAACCCGTGGGGTTATCTTAGTAAGCACCAGTACTGTTTATCATGAATGCTTAATCACTTTGATTCTGCATCCTAAACAAAATCGATATTCTATTTCCATTCAAGGAAACAGTGATTTTTAAGATACACAATTTGCATTATTCCTTGTAGAGCTCAGCTTTGGCACAGTGAGTAATCATTTCAAGTCTAATTTCCCTCACATTATTAAGCCCATACCACAGCCATGTATACATTTGTGTGTGAGCTATAAACATACATATGTACATGCATCAAAAAGAAATTGATTTTACATTCTTTCAAATCCTAAAATATTTTTACTGCTTGTCATTTTATGACAATTCATGGACTAGTTCTAAAATAGTTACCTGTCTTTACAGTCCTAACGTCTTCCTATTTTCTTAACAATACAAACAAGACTGTATACATGAAAAATGAGTTTTCCATTCTTGGAAGGATAGATCATTACTTGTTTGTAAAAGTTAATGGAAAATACTCAACAGAACAGCAGAAACAGAGAAGTTTCTTATGGCTTCTGACTCTGCCCAATTTTTTCAATCTTACAGAAGACTGGAATACAAATTTGCAATCCAGTTTGATCATGGGATAACACAGAGCTGCAGGGAATAAAACAGAGAGATCTGTTATAGCTCTATGTATTGCTGCAGGGATCATGGGATAGAACAGAGCTGCTATGTGTTCTTCCTTTTGTTCCAAAAGCCCATCTTTGTGTGCTTAACCACTTGTTGACCTCCCATATGTGCCCTGCACCTAGAGCTGAACATGGGTTTGGTTCACCCAACAATCCAAGCTCAATTCTAGTTCAGCCTGCACTGCATAAAAGTCTTTTACCCCCTGCATTCACCACCCGATGACTCCTAAACATGCTATGTGACGTAAAGGTTGGTATTTCTTAAACTAAAACTGAAGCACTTAGATAAGCTATGTATTGATAAAAACAACCTCCTGATCTGTCCCATGTTACAGATTTTAGAGAAGCTGGAATTAGTTCCTCTGAGTAGAAGTGGACCTGCTTCCACACCTCCAGGGAACTTACACACATATGAAGTCAATTGGATCTGCCCCAGTATTTGAGACATACCCATGGAAAATATGTCTGTGATATAGGGTTTAGTAAAGATAGGTGGCTTAAGTTAACTGCTGTCTGTTAGGCAAAAAATTTATTAATGAAGTACTATCTCAGGTTGCTGTCTTGATAAAAGGAGAACTTTCTGTGGGTACAGGAAGTTTCAAAGATACTTAGGGCCATTGTCACATAAATTTTTAGGTTAAGCCATGTCAAAGGAGGATCGGTGGACATGACAGACAAGATTAGGAAAACTGTCATATCTTTAGCTCTCTGGCATTTTTACAAGACACACTGCAGCTAGTAAAGACACTTACCTGCAGATTTTCCACTTGCTCAGAATGCTGATTTCCTGGAGGAGGATGATAACCTTCAAGATGTCTATGAAGTCCTTTAAGGGAATTCAACTCATTTTTAATAGTGTGTATTTCTCTTCTCATGTTTTCCTCCTGTAATAATTGCAGAGCACACCAACACTTTACTGCATGTTCAAATAGGTAAACCAGCGTTTTTCAAAGGTATGAACAGCTCAGCAAATGAAACCACATCCTTAAAAGAAACTATACTAAGGAATTTCTTTGTACAAAGTAATTGAGCTTTTTCATTCAAACCAAAATTTTAACCACATTTCCATTACAGATTATAGCTTTTATTAACTGGTTTGGGATTTTTTTTTTCACCATTTACTGCCAGTAGCAATGCTCCAAAAAAGTGAGATTTGTATTTGTAGCTTTCTTCCTTTTTGGCTCAAAGATAAATGTAATATTCAAAATTCATTCTCTACCTACATTGTCAAGAAACCACAACAGCAAATAATTTGTTTAGCCCTTTACTTCTGTAAGTAGCCTCAAGTATCCAATGCTCCCTCAGAAAATATGTAACAATTAAATTTTTGTATTTAGAACTAACAGAATAGTCCAAACTACAACCTGTAAAAATAATCTAAGGGCAATTTTACAGAAATATCTTCACTTAATTTAGAAAGATTTCCAGACCAGTGTTAGTTTTATCCTTGCTGATTTACTTTAGGAGACAAAATTTCTAGTTAGCCACAGCAGAAATATGAAAAGGAATAACAATTATCTTCTACAGAACAGATGCAAATGTTCCTGAGAATTAAGCAGGGCAAATTCCCATGTCTATAGAGGAAACTGTGGTATAAAATTCTCCAAGGAATCAGGGAAATCAAATCTTCTCAGGGAACTGAGCATCAGAACAGCTCAGCTATTTTGTGGTCTCATGGTTGCAGTCATCCCCATAGTGGCTGCACTCAAAGGAGTGAGCCTTAGACAACAGGATTACAAGGACAACTTTGCATTATTTCCCCACAGCTTCCCTGGAAATCTATCTACCAAAATCAAAACCTTTCTGGCAGCAAATGCCAAGCACACAGAAATAAAGAAGACAGACTATTAAACAAATGCTGCTAAGAGTCTGGTTTCCACACATTAAGCAGATCTTGTCTTATTGAAGTGGTATTAATCTTTCCTATATCTAAACATGCATTTATTACTGCAGACAATTTTTACAGCTACAATATTTTGCTAATTGTTTTGGATTAAATAATTACTGAAGTATTCTTTAAAAGTAATGAGGCAATAGAAAGAATGTCAAATACAGAAGACAAACTATTGTTTAGGTATCCACAGAGGTGAATTCACTAGGGGGACATAGCAGACACACACCTTTTCTTACCCCCTTTCACCCTCACTCCACACTGAAGAATTCCTTTCAAATCAGAACTGCAGGAAGAGCACTGACCTTTTAGAGCACAGAAGTCAACCTAAATCTACCTTGAAAAAAATATTCATTTCTAGAAGTGTCTGTATTACTGGAGAAGAAATGAGTTGTTTTTATTGCATTATTTCTGCGATATTTTCTTGGCTTTTAAGGATTACCTGAAATGCTTGACAACTATTCAAAAAAACTTTTCATACTAAAGCATTTAATTTAATAAACCTACATCATTTTTCCAAGTTCTTAGTGCCTTCTCATGCTCATTCTGAAGATTAAGGAACTTTTCTTCATTTTCCTTTGCCTTCTCCCTTTGCAGCTCATTATCTCTTTCAAGGGCCTGCAATAAAATTAATTATCCAAAAAATAATCAATACCACATTAATGAATTTTGATGTGTTTTATGTTGCTTGGACCTTTGCTTCCAACATGCTGCAAGTGCCATACAGATCAGTGATAATGTGCTATCTCAACAATAATTTTCATAAATTAACAGAAAGGTGCTTATAGTTTAGCTAACAGGAAACAGGGGGAGGTTATGAAAAAAGAAATGGCTATAAAAGGGTATAAAAACACTTGCCATTATTCAGTTTCACTGCGTAAGTTTTAATGTGCTGAAAAAGTAATATAAAGTCCAGAGATGAGAGATATGAAATGTAGCATAATCCAGGGCCACTGTACTTAAAGAAAAAACTACTGTATACTGACAGGAAAAAAAATATTTTTATAATCAGTTTTTCTGTCCTAAATTGTTTATTAACTTCTCTTATAAACTATACAATCTTTACATTCTAAAACATATCTACTGCAACATGAAGTATGTATCTGATTATGCTTTAATTTATTTTTATTAGGTCACTGAAATAGGAGTGCATTGAAATAACAGTAATATTAAATTTTATACCACCATAACTGTACTTGCAACAGTTTTGGGTTAACTCTTTCAGCTTTCCTATGCTAAATTAAAGGAGTCTTGTGTAAATCAGCAGCAACTTCACACAGGTATCAGGTACTCTTGGAATTTATCCTATCATATTTTTATAGCAAACAATATGGAAGATAAGAGTCACTGTATTCCATTACCTGCCATATAGATGACACAAATATATTTGATAATGCAAGCATAACTTTAGTGTATGAGCTGCATGACCAGCTACATATTTATGATTCTGCTGAGCATCTTTGAAAGTCCACTTGAAAAATGTTATGGAGGCAATACTCAAATTCCTTTTTACTCAATCTTTTAACCAAAAATGAGTCCACTTTTTGATTCACTTAGCACCAATTTTAAAATGTCTATGTTAATTTAGCTACACTATTAAAAAAATTATATTTTACAGGTACTAGGAAAATTCAAACCACCCTGCACTTTTGTATACATGGGAAAAGTTGTGCATAAGAATATAATGGATCTTCTTTGACAGATTATGTATTTCCAAAAATGGGACAATTCAGCAGTGCATTGTCTGAATAATCCCACTCTGATATTGCCTCTTTCATGCAGTTGTATAAACCAGGAGTGCAAGACCTCCTCTCTTTGATGAACCTGCTCTTAACTCCAAGGATGCTTTTACTTGCTCCTGAAATGCAACCTCCTTGGTGATGGATGATTATAGTTATTCACAGCATAGCTCTTAGGGCAAAATCTCAGAAGTAGCAGATGTATGGAACTGATCACATGTTAAAACCAGTAATACAGACAGGGGAATACCTGAATTCCTTGCATTCTCAAGTATTCTGTCATCTGTTCAAGATTTTTTTTTGAAAAGTTATATATTCATCTCCCTATTTTATAAGTTCCACTTGATGTTTTAAAAAATACAAAAATATGCAAAATAAGAAGCTAACATTGTCTCATTTCCTGGAATATCATGGAAATTGTATCAAACTGAAAAAAAAGGTTTATTTACATCAGTTTAAGTAATAAAGATTGAACCAAGAGCCTCTTATTGGCTATCCATGCCTTGGAACACCCATTTCATCTGAAGTATTTATGCCTGAAGTTATCTTTGAGGACAGCACTGAAGCTTTTATGACCAGCAGTGGTTTGTGCTGTAGTTAGAACAATCAAAAACAGTAATACCTTCCCAATGTCTGATATGAACAGACCCAAATCAGAGCAGGCTCTCACCAGAACCAGCATAATTGCAACCAGAAATCAATTTTCGGCCTTCCCAGGCTGCAAAACAGAGACTTTTCCTCCATTCATACCTTAATAAGAAGAAAACAAGCCATACTTGTAGACATTTATGTGCAGTCTTCAAAGAGAAGATTCACAGATACCATTTACTGTTTTAGCTGGAGCTTTAAGGCATACTATAAACTTTATCTGAGAGGGGAAACAATAGCTCAGAAATGCTATCAGAAAAAAGCACTTCAAAATACACTTGCTATTCAATAGTCCTGACACAAAGGACTAAAGGGTTCCTGTATTATGAAAGTCATCATCAGTAGGTTATATATTATCTCCAGCCTCTGTTTTAATCTACAAAGCAATTCTAATTATCTTAAAAAATAAAAATAAAAAGCACATTACCTTCTTATTTTAACAAAAACCAGGACTGTATGAATAGCAAGTAATCCAGCTGTTTCACTGGACCCAATATACAAATAAGAGAAGCTACAGAAAATCATGCTACCTTAGGCAATTCTAGAGCCAAAGGCTTTCTCAGTTAATCTTTGTAAAAATGTTGCAGATGCTTTAATTCCTAGGGAGATTTTAGCCACTTTGATAGAGAACATAGCTCACCTTCAACCTTACTTGTTTCATCAAAATACAGAAGTCCTATGTTTATATTGTGGCAGAAGGCAAACTACTTACACCTGTTAAGAGTAAAGTCTTAGGGAAGGTGAATAATTTCAAATTAGCATAGCAGC
The DNA here is from genome assembly GCF_026979565.1 of Vidua chalybeata. NCBI lineage: Eukaryota > Metazoa > Chordata > Aves > Passeriformes > Viduidae > Vidua > Vidua chalybeata. Next base: position 60,734,292 of record NC_071535.1, on the reverse strand, counting down.
ATTTATTGAGAAACAAAAGTATACATCCACACTGGAAGTTCAATTTGAAATTAACTGAACTCCTAGTTCAAAACCTTGGCTTCAAAGAGTGGAACAGTTGTGGTTATGTGTGGGCAAACAGTAGATAATAAATTTTAATAGTCCAGTCAGTGGTTGTACCTGAACTCTGCATGATACCTCTGATGGGAATGGATATGACCTTACTCTTCAGTGCACTAACTGCTATTGAAATGTGGAATCTGAACTGCTCTGAGCTGCTTTTACAGGCTGAAAGAGTGTCCTAGAGTGACTTCATGATGCTTGTATCCCCAGTCATCTGTTCTGTTTATGCTGGATATTAAGTTCTGCACCTTTAAGACTGGTTCTGAGAGTGAAGGGGGAGAGAAGCAGCGTGCAGGCTGTTTGCAGAAACTGCACTTGCTCCCCTGCATCCTTCTCACCCACTTGGAACCCTGCTTACTGAGAATTCCAGACTTTCTGTGCTGACAGGCACTGACCCCCAGGAGAACACTCCATTTGACCTGAGGCTGTGGAGAAGCTTCCAAAATGGAATGACAGAACTGGGATTGTGGGAGTGGAGTTTGAATAGAAGTGTGTAACATCACAGGGTGGAAAACCTACAAGTTTAAGGTTTTAGACTATAGTAATATATATAAGGCAAGATGGAGGTTTTAGGGCAGTGGCTGCTCCTTCTTCTTCACCTTCTTCTCCATGGGTTTGGGTGGTTTTGTGTAATTGGATAAAAAAGTCCACATTGTGGGCACGGGTGGTTGGTTATTGGGTTAAAAGTAAAAACAATTTAGGTGTCATTTCTTAATTGGACAGTTTATCCTTAAAATGCCTCATAGAGAGGGAGATGGGGCTCCATTTTTAGTTTGTGAGAGTGAAGGGCTGTAGAACTCAGGGTTTGTGAGACTGTAGAATAAGAATTAATAAACATCTGAGTCCCAACAAGAAATACCTTCTCACACATTTAATCCTGACCTTAGCAAAAAAAAGAAGCAAAGAATCAGTACCCACTGTGTTGCCTGCAGCACGGACAGCAGAACAGAACTCTCCTTTGCTTTTAATTAGTTGGGTTTGTTGAGTTAGCTGAGGCAGAAGTTTTTTGGAACTGTTCAGCTATTGTTCAGTCCAATAACACCAAGACTATCATCTGGGGCACCCCAAGCTACACTGCACACACCAGACCTGGCCACAGAGAGACTGAGAAAAAACTGAAGACACACCCACAAAAAGGACTCTGAGCTACAGAAAGACTTTCTGAATTTGCCATCTCTTCAAACAATGAGAAGTTTCATTGTTTAATATTATTCATTTTTCCTGTTTGTGAGTACTTTGCTTGTTAAATAAACAATTTTTTTCCACTTTTCTCACAGGAAACTTACGTCTCCTAAACTGGTGGGAGGAGAGGCTGCTTAAAGTTGCTTCTAAAGGGACCACTTCAAAAGTTTCCCCCTGAAATTTGCCCTAAACTAAGACAAATGGGAGCTGAGGAGTGCTGCAACTCCACATTCTCCAGCGTGACTACTTCCCACCTCTAGCAAAAATACGATGCCAGAAAACACAGCAAGAAAGGGCTAAAGAAAAGGCTCTCTGCTTTAGTAAAACAAGGACAAGGTCCAGCTACGAATGAAGATCTGAAATTTGAAATGTTGCCCAGAAATGAGTACCTATATGAAAATTACAAGAAACAAAAGTCATAAAATCATTTTATTTCAGTATTTGAAAGCAACCCTGTTCTGGTTTTGCCCCCTAGAAATGGCTGCTGAGAATGGCAACCATGATTTACTTTAGGGAGAGAAGAGGGAAAGCACAGCCTGTGCTTCAAGGTTTGTGCTGACAGTTAAGGAGCTGAGGGAGCAATGGAAGTGAGGTCAAAAGTTCTGAAAGGCACACAGATGTCTTTAACAGCCCTGGACTTAAAAAATACATAACAGATAATAACAGCTTGTCTAATCAAGAAAAATCTGACCTGATAGTCTTCTTTCAGTGCATTTAATTCACTTTCCATTCTAACATTCGTTTGGGTTATTCGCTGAAGCAGCTCCTGCATGCACTGTAGAGAGCTGAGAATTTCCTTAGTAATACAAACAGAATAGAATATATTGAGCAAGATTTTGTTTCTGGACTTTAAACATTAGATAATTTATGTCTTTTATAGTATTTTTTTTTAATTCTGTCAGTGTTTACAAAATCATGTGTGTAAAAAAAGGTACTCCAACCTCAATATTAGGGAAAACTTGTAGGGAGAAATCAGAACAACACCCATTTTTCTGACCTTTTACCTTGGAGAAGTTAACATTACTATAAACGATTATAACATTCTTTTTCAGAGAATTTTCCTATAATTAAAATTAAATCCTCTCAATCTTTATACATTCTTCTGTGCAAATCTGGATAAAATATATCTAATCCAACCCCACTGTGATTTCTATTCAGGATAAACAGAATAAATTTATCTTACCATACCACAGGTCTGAAAAATATAGAAAATCCAAAAGGAATTATTCCAAAATGGATCACCCTAACAAGAAATTATTCTGTATCTCCTGAATTAAATCCTAATACATGTGAACTACCACCCATTACCTTTGCCTATATCCTGTCAGGGTCTGAAATTTGGTGGGACCCTCCTCAAGACTGTATTGTTACTTCATGAAGGGGAAGTTGTAAAAAAAAGAGACACCCAAAGGGAGCTGATTTGAGTTGATGAAGGTGCCATGATTGCTGCCATGAAATGTGTTGCAGTCTGCTGGAAACTGAGCCATTTTTTATTGAACACTACAAAACACATCTCCAAAGTTTGAAAGACAAAGTGAACGACCCAGACAAGCCAATCATCACCCCCTCAAGACCATTTACAGCAGTTACTAAAAGAAGATATGCACAGAAAAAACCCTGAGTTTCAGGCAGAAAGGAATCTTAGATGTGCTCAGTTGCTTCAAAATATAATGAGAGAGGAACATATTATTAAAACAAAGTACTTTGACGTACTTGCAAAGTCTTTTCAAATTATTCTAGTTTTGGTTCTACTGGATACAAAGATACAGCTATCTAACAAAAATAAAATCAATATTTCAGTGTACTCTCATTCCTTTTCATGCATGTATAAATAATATTTTTTTCACTGAAGGTTAATTTATTTTTAGTTCAATTTTACATCCAGAAGACTGAACTGCAGAGCTGTGGAATGGCTTGGCCAGTGTCATCTAACAGGCCAGTAGCAGAGTTGGCCACATCTTTTAAATCTAGGACAGTTTTCTCTCAAATAGACCAGACTGCTTCTCTCATACAGTTTAGTACAAATCAGCTGTAATGTAGATGGTATTTCTAGCCTAAGCCCAAGAATCACTAAAGCCAACATTTCAGTTAATCAAGGTGAATTATGAGTGCTCCACAGCACAGAAATCCATGTCTTCAAACCCAAGCACTTGGGGGAAACATGAAGCTCATCTCTACATTAGAGCCCTCTCCAGACTGCACCAAACCCCTCCATGTGTTCAAACTAACCTACCAAACAAAGCCTAGCAATTCACACAGAACAAGAGAGAGATGCAAACCAGAATCCTTCTCTTAGATAACACAGCAAATATGCTCCACGAATTATGGTCCATTCATCTCCACAGAAATCCCTTTAGTGCATTCAGGACTGTGAGACTAATGAGGCCTGAGTATGTCTCTCATTTTTCTCCATGTTTTTATTGGCAAGTATTTTTTAAAAGCAAGCTCAAAATGCAAGCAGACTTTTATAAATTGGAAGAGTGCTGCTGGATGAGTGCTCTATGGCCATGCCAGCAAACTCTGCTTTTGTCCCTCCCTGGCACCAAGAATGATACACTTCTCTGACCTGTTCCCTTTTGTGAACTGCAGAGTGAAAGTTCTGCAACTGTTCAAGAAAAGGAAAAAAACCAATCACCCCTTTCATGGTTAATGTTCTGCAAAGCAGTGCCTTATGTTGTTAGTGCAGGGAAGAAATTTTTTTTTGAAGCTTGACTCCATAGCCTTTTTTTAAAAAGGATTTTTCCTGGAATATATCTGAGTTAGCAAGAGAAGACAGTCCTAACTCTGTTCAGGGATGTAAAGGTGTTGCTTAATAGTCTAAATGGAACATCATTTCCTTCGTGTACCATTGGCACATTATTCCCATTTTACCTGGTTTCAGTACCAGCAATGTTACAATAAACTGTTGGCAACCAGAAAGCAGAAGAGCATTTTATGCCAGCCTTCCTGCTTATTTATACTGAACCCACATGTAGCCAGGTGTTTCATGGGAATACCAAATTTCTCCCATCTGAATTCAAAGACAAAATGTAAGACTTGGAATAAAGTGTCAAATAATGGACTTTGTTCTGGCAATACTTTTTCTAAAAACTGAGCAGTAAGATACCATTTAGGCCAGTATTAAAATATTTCTGAAGTGTAAACAAGTGAAATTAACTATTTTTGTAGCTTAGTATAATAATAAACCTAAGTATGAAATACAGCACCTACATTCTTAAGTGATTTTTAAATAGTAAAGCTGTATTAACAACTCACCAGCTTTTCTTCTTTAATGTGAGTATTTTCTTCTTGAACTTTTTTACTGACTGCTGTCTCCTTCAAAAAAGAAAAAGAGCATGAAGAACAGTAAAAGACATTTAATTTACTGTCTATTTTCATTAACAATATTGTATTAATGTGATATAGTGAATCATCACGCGGTTACTTAAAGAAATGGAATTATTTTTTAATGTCTTCTCACCCATTTGTTTAACTAAGAAATTATACTGATATTCACAGCACATTTATATCCCTAGAAAAGGTTATAGTGGAAATAGTTTAATTATATTGCATATGCAATATAGTAGAAAGGAATCACTAATCTGTATCCATCCAAGATCATTGCCAGGAGGTTTCTTGAATGAAGCAATATTCAAATAATTCAAAAAAATAGTCACCAAAACTTTAATTTGTTCAAAATCCAAAATACCATTCTGATTTTCTGTTGCAGTTCTTGAAACTGTTTTTCCTTCACTGCAAGATTGATGTTTTCTTCTCCCACCCTGTACTGAGAGGTGACCTTGGACCTTATCAAGTCTGTAGTTACTTTCTTCAGTTCCTTAACACAGGAAACACATATAAATAGTTCATCCAGTATAGGCATTGCAATTCAAAACAGAGACAAATCTTTTAAACTATCCTGGCCATGCCCTACTTTGAAATAATGTATGGAAACAACAGAATAAATTACAGGTACTGAAATGTGTAAGACTGACTTACTAAACTTCAAACTTGTCACGTGTGACTAAAAGTTTATTTTCACAGGTAAAATGTTATTGTGCCAATTTTACTCTGTTTGAAGTATTTACTTAAGTATTTTATTATTTTCTCTTCCAAGAGATATAATAAAAATGGACATCGAGTTGGTTTTGGTAAAACCAATGGATCTTATGGGTTCTTTACCCATATATAAAATAGGAATTATTATTGTAACTACGGTGTACATTCTTGGGAATGAGGAGGAAAAAAAAGGAGAACAGCCATTATCTGGTAATAACAGGAACTGGCTATAAATTTGGAGGATCTTTGCTTTTCCTGAAACATTAATTACTTAATCTCAAGAGAATGCTAAATTAATTTTATATTAGAAGGCTCTACAACATGATGCCTTTGATTTTATAGTCTTTATCCTCTTTTAAATATCCTGCAGATTTTTTTTTTTAGCTTTTTTTTTTTTTTTTGGTATCTGTTTTGTAACCAGTTTATTCAGAGCTCCTAGTGCAGCAAATAAACAGCAAACGCTTTGATCTCATTAAATTACAACTTATAGTTCCTGGAGCCATAAATATTGTGCCCTGCTCTCCCCCTCCCCTCCCATCCTGGTGCAAGGTAGTCTGGTTAATATCGCTCTCTCCTTGAGCACTCTGACGTTTACTCAGACAAATAGCAGAGGTTATGAATGCTGCTCACAGATAGCATCAAGAATTCTCCATGATGCCATAGTGGTGAACCAAGCATTCAGAATGGTCATAGTTTTATCTAACAACTAAGTTTGGTCTGTTTAACTTTTCTTCACAAAACTGGAATTTCGGTTATCACACACAGAATTATCACAGACTGGTGGTTAACTGTTCTGGACAAAATCATAGAACAGTACAAAAGAAGAAAGAAAGATTACATTGCAGCTGAAATTCACGAAGTTTTATGGAAAATACAAGTATAGGTAGCACTTTAAAATAAATCATTTTTTGCTAAAGGCTTTATTTCTCACGTATTTTAGCCATAAATTAAAAGTGATCTAGTAAGTCCTAAGTGCAATTGCAGAATCAATTACAGAACTGAAAGCCAGCAATGCTTTACAATTATTCTATCCTGTAAGCTAGGTTTTCCCCATCTTTTGCAATAGAGACACATCTCAGTTGTACTGCTTTTACTAGAATGCTCTGTAATGAACATGCAAGGAGAGTTCCTGCTGTTAAGTGGCAGAAGGTGCAAGCAGCTCTGACTTTGTGCAAGTGCAAAGGTGCACCGTGGCAGCCTGCACGGAGGTGCAGGTGAGGGACAGAGAGCACAGCTCACAGGCTGGGTGCCACACCAGCAGGTGAAAAGCATGCCATGGATCTGATGCCAGCTGTTTTCCAAAAGTCAGCCTTTATAACGTGCAGAAAAAACCTTATTTTGTCATGGGGAAAGCACGAGTCATGCCCTTGAGGCAGAAAAGGTGATTGTAATTTCTTCATTGTAATGGCAAGTGGGTGTGTACAATCCATCTGGAAGTAAACCCAAATCTGCTAATACAAAGCTGTAGGCAGGAAAAACCAAAGCCAACAACCAACCAGAACCCAAGAAAAAACTCCCAAAAAAACCTCCACAAATGAAATCACTAAAAATAATAGCAAAGTTTTTCATGGTGAGTGAAATCACAAGGTTTGTAGCCACAAAAAGAATTTAAAAAATAAATTTCTACACACATACATCTGTTTTCTTGTACCCTGAATTTAATTAAAATGTCACGCCAGAGTTTTTGCATTTTTTTTTCTCGTAGCTTTCTCTCATTATTAAAATCACAAGTAGTATCCAAAAATCTCTAAAGTATGTCAAATGTGAAAAATAATTTTATCAGTTCTGGGGTGTGTTGAGAGAGAATGATAAGGCTTTAAACCCATTCCCTTGATCTGTTGCTAGCAGCCAATGCTTAGGGATATGGCTTCAAAAACACTTCATGCCAATACAAGTGTCCCAAAATCCCAGTCCTGCTCCTTAACCTGCTTTCCTTCTCTGAATTGGTCTGAGCTAAAACTTCCACTTTTTTGATTGGGTTTTTTTGGGGGGGGTTTGGGGTTTTTGGTTGGTTTGGGGTATTTTTGTGTTTGTTTGTTTTGTTTTGTGGTTGGGTTTTTTGTTTTGGGTTTTTTTGTTTGTTTTGTTTTTGGGGGTTCTTAGGGTTTTTTTGGTTTGGTGGTTTTTTTGTAAAATCTAGTTTTGCTCAATACAAAATATGAATTCCACTCTCCCTTGAGGCCACACAAATACATGTTCCAGCATAAAAAAGTGGTATTGGACTGGAAAAGCAGCCAGCACAAGTAGATGTAGCCACTTCCCAAGACTGATAGCCAGTGAAAACTTTACCTGTATTCAAAATTACACTTATATCCATTTGCTCTCTTCCTAGATTGCTGCAACCCTCTTGTACTCTTTTGGGTCTTGAGCAGCAGAGTTGTTTCTTAAGCAGCAGAATGACAGAAATCTTTTTATTGGCCAGATACCAACGCAAGCATTTTCACAGTGGTTGAAAAGAATCCTACCACACCAAATATCAAAATGTTCAAATCCAAAAACAAATGTTACTGAAAGGAAATTTTGCCACAGTCCATTACATTACAATTTAGGAACGGGACTTGAGGCAGGCGATGTCAAGAGATAATTACAACCTCTTTAAATGTTTCTTTCCTGAAACCCCAGAAGAGTAAACCTGTGCAGAACAGACCTCAATTTCACTCAAGTCTACTGTTGTACATATTTAACACCTTCATAACACACTTGCAATTTCATTAAAATTGGAGATTAGTTTATTTATAGCCATAAATGTTAAATAGCACTAAATTCACTAACTTCACATTCCCGTTAAGAACAAGTGTGTGAGATCATCCAGGTCTGAGTGAAAATAATGGCTGTGATAAGAGCTGACAACCAAATTAAGATTTTAGTACCATGGATAGTCATTCCCATTCCAGCATGAGGCTACAGAGGAAAGAAGTTTGAACCCAGAAGTTGTCAGAGCTGTTAGAGGTCAGTCAAGTCTCCAAGGGAGATAAAACCAGCTTTAGAAGTTGTCCCACATTGTGCTGTTGATATCATGACTTCTTTCAGCTATGTAGCAAGTGAAAACAGCCTGGTAATCCCTTTTCAAAACTCTCCTAAATATCCCAGTTCTGATAGTTCAGAAAAGGATGGTCAAACACTAAAAACAAATAAGAAATTCAGAAATAACGACAATAAAGGCATTTCCTGCTGAACTGAGGAAGCCAGATTAAGTTTCAGGTGCCCCCCTTTTTCTGCTTATCTAACAGTATTTTATTTAAAATTCATAACCCTTCATGACCCTAAGAATCAAGAGTACAGCTGAAAAAAAGATTGGATCTAATAATACGTTTGACTGTTGGAGTACATAAATCTCAGTTTCTCCCTTACACCTACATTACTCACAAATTTCACTATGTAAATTTTCTTAAACATTTCTATTTTCTCACCTCTCAAATTACTTACCCTCAGAGACTGTTAAGTAATTAATTATTCCTGTTTTCTCACCAAAAGCAACAAATCCAATTTACTGTGATGCTGAAATACTTCTAAAACTCCTCCCTTTTTTATCTACAATATACTACAATAAAGATATGCTGCATTTTAGATGAACACTCCTGTTTGTCACATGCAAATTATTTCCCTTTTTTTAAAGGAATTGCACAGTTGGACTGTACACAATGCACAGACAAAGCTGCTCTCAGACCTTCAGAGTTATGATGATATCAGCATCCTAACAACTATGGTTTTCCTACAGAGGGAAGTTATCACCACTGACACCTTCCAGTATTTTTTCTGTTCTCTTCCATCCATCAAATATTCCAGATATACATATACAGTTTTTATATATAACCTATTATTTGAATTATGTAGCTAAATAAACATTTTTAAATATTGTAAGACCTAATTGTGATATACAAATTAATTTGAGAATTTTTCCAGTATTCTCTTTCTGTGGATTTCAGTCTGCTTTTCTGATGGTAAGAGTTCTGAAATCTTTGATCACTTCAAAACTTGATCTTTTTGACACTGAGGTTTGGCGTGTTACATTCTAGTATGTACCTAAAAAAATCCAAACTGAATTCCTGATTAATTTTTACTGTGGCTACAATATCTCAATGAAAATATGAAAATATCTCAAATATGAAAATTAAGTAAAGCACTAAAGAAGGTAGGAATGAAACAAATTTTTTTAAATCACAAAATGTCTATATTTCAAGATAAAATTAAAGTCTGGCTTTTAGTGGAATCATACTCCAAAAAACCTTAACAATAAGAGGCTACATGCTCTTAAGAAGAAAAGAAATGACAGTAGATTCAGGGAGAATTTTCAAGTACTTTTGTACCTTCAAATCCCATTTTCCAGGCAAAGAAAGGTAAACAGGTAAACATCCATTTTTTGATCAATATAACCCAAATATAAAATGGTCATAGTCCCTTTTCCTCATGTACAAATTATCTTTTCCCCCGTCTTTGTTTTCAAAAACATTCACAAACTTGGCAAACATTCCATGGTAATTCAAAGCAATCATCTGGAAACTGGTGATTAACATTAGGCCAAGAAGTTGAGATCATCATGCTTTTGATCCCTACATAAAATCATTACAGAATCTAAAGGAGAAAAAAAAATTTAAAGGACAGAAATAAAAAGATAAGGAGATACAAAGAAGAGATGTGGTGTGGAAAGGTACTGAGTTTACAGAACAATTCTGATTTTTGAATGCCCTTTTGTTTTTCTCTTAAGAAAAACAAGAAGAAAAGCTTGTTTGAGCTCTTAAGAAACAGCTCGAAGGGAAAAGAATGTACTTCTTCACACTATTACCGATGTTCAAGAGTGCAACTCAAAAATGTACTTGGCAAAGAGGAGTTTCTGAAGAGAGGCAGGAGAAAAGAGTTTAGTGACAACTTCCCTGTAAACAGAATCACCACAATCTGATGTCTCAGCTGCCTTGTCACAACACTCTCCCAATTCAGGGATTCAGTTTCACATTTTATCCTCTGTTCAAGCTACCAGCTCACCTCCATGGCAACTGCTCTTCATGCTGTACCTCTGACTACACTGAAAACACCACTGCTGCCTTCCCCACAGATAGAGAAGAGATGGCAGCACAGCACAGGAGGAAGAGAGGTTACTAAAAATTAACAAGGAGGATGCTGTAGAGGTACATAAAAATTCACAGGTTACAGAAAATTCTCAGAGCTGCTCCAGTTTTAACTGAGGTGTCTGTGGAAGCTAATTTAGCCATTAGCCACAGAATGAAAAACAGTTCTGCTGCTTGTCCACCACTTCTGTTAATACATCAGCAGCTTTTGGAAGGCCCGAAGAATCACAGAATATTCTGAGTTGGAAGGGACCCACAGGGATCATTCTCCATTCAGAAATGTGCACTGTACTTACTTCTTTCAGATTGCTAATTTCAGTCTCTTGTCTTTTATTCACTGATGCTAGTTTCTTATTCTGCTGTATGGCTTCCTGCACTTTAAAAAAAAAAAAGTTAAAGCATGTTAACAAATAATTTCACATTTCAACAAATATTTGATTTCTAACTTCAACATATGTGCATATAATTTATTTTAAAAAACAAACCTAAAACTGCAAATATGATTCAACTACTATTTCTGTGTAGTTTGATACCACTTTGGAGGATTATACCAGGTGGTACCAGTTGTCTGTATCTCAAACAACGAGATAAGACTTTTCTGTATGTTGGCTTGCCTTTTATAACTGTAATTTAATTTTTAGTGTCTTAGGACGTCATTTTAGTAGGACTTTTAATATTGGTTTTATTTTTTAAAGCCTTTCTGATGAATTTAGTTATTTTCAGACTAACACAGAACATAATGGGCCACGGAACAAATGAATAATTGAGTTAACAGATGTACAGAGTTATATGCATATAGGCCATGGAAGACAGAAAAACACCAGAGGCTAGCACAGCAAAAAATTTCTAAGAATGATTTCTATTCCTGCTGAAAAGGAAGGGAATTTTCTCTTAAACTTTATACAGGTGAAGATATCACTGGGAAATTGCTTGAAATTCCACAATGAAAAGCTGAAGGTATTTACTGGTTCCTGTACTTTTTCAGACAGTTCTATTCAATGTTTGTATTTTGAACCTCTCAGGTTCCACTTCATCCTTTTATGTTTTCTGATTCCTCTTCATTCACCCCTAATCTTTTTTCTTTATTTTCCTCAGTAGTTTTCTGGCACCACACATGAACACAAGAACTGCAGACACCCAGAATGTCCTCTCCTTTTCTGCTAGAGATGGTCCATCATGGGGAATGATAGACAACAGCCTCACAGTAGCATAAGCAATTTTGTAGTTTTGAATGAGAGTTGGTGATTTAAAAATTAAAATACTGATAAATGTAGCAGCTATCTTCTGATACAACTTAAGACAACCCCCCAGAAAAACAAGCAGGCCAAAATTGGTAAACCTCTCTTTCAACAAAAGTCATGTGCTCACTCTCAAGCTTTGAAGTAAAATCAGCAGGACATTGTTTGGCCAATAATGTTCTGGATTTAAAAATTTAAAAATTGAACACAAGCACTAACTTGAGGTACTGAAATATCACAAATATACATAAAATACGTTACCAATTCATTGAAACTAGATTTGAAAAAAAAATTTTGGTTTCAGGCAGAAACAAAAAATTTAGTGTGATTCAGTAATTGAAAAGTTTTTTTTTTTTTTGGTGTTTTGGGAGTGTTTGTTTTTTTTGTTTGTTTGTTTGATAGTTCCTCAATATAATTTCCTGTGTGGTCACACACACCACTGTAGCAGTGGACCAGCAAAGAGCACTGAGGAACCTACCAAGATATTTGATGCTTGGCATGGGATAGCTGCTATTTTTCTGAGTTTGCAAGTGTCTCCAAGTCAGTGTTGTCAAAGCACAGCAAAGCCAAGTGCTGGAAGGCATTTAAGACATACATACCACTGTGCTCTAGCTTGCCATGAACACCTTTCACCATTCCAAACCGAGATGCAATAGTAGCGTAACACCTCTCAACTTCATTCAGTTTCTTATGATGCTCTTCTTTTGCTGTTAAGTGCATCTGCAATTTTTGATCCTGTTAGGAACATAAATCAAGCACCCATTTAATGACAGTAAGTAGCTCTCCAAGTGCTTTTGAATTTAACAGCATAAATGCAAAATAATTCCCAGAATCTTTGAGTTGGCTATTTCATATCTAATGAGCTTTCCCATCTCCAAATAGAAGGAAGAGAGACAGAGTCGTCATGATAATCAAAGGATGTGAGCACCTGACATTTGGGGAGAGGCTGAGGGACCTGTGAGAGCTCAGCCTGGAGAGGAGCTGACAAATGTGTACATACCAGGGGAGGTGTGTGTGAAAGGAATAAAGAAACCACAGCCAGGCTTCCTTTTAGTGGCGCTCACTGACACAAAGTGAAAGAAAAGAAATTTCACTTAAACTTGAGGGGAAAAACATTTATTGTCAGGGTGGGCAAACACTGCAACAGGCTGCACAGGCAGGCTACAGAATCTATCCATGGAGACACTAAAAACCAACAGACATGGCTCTGTGACACTGGCTCCACTGACCCGGCTCTGAGCCTCCTCAAGAGACTCCTGACAGCTTCAACCATTCCAGTCCTGGGCTTGAAAAAATAACACAGCCAAGGGCAATTAGGAGAGAGTTTGTGTGTGACACACCTAAATAAAAGAATTTCAACACACTTGCTAAAAATCAGAAGTGCATCAACTACTTCTAGAGTAGAGGTGACTTTGATTTAGACTAGTGAGACTAATGCAGATTAACACTCCATGCTTCCCAGAAAAATAGAAATAAACTTTCAGTGAGTAATTCTTAATTCCTCAGTATCAATTAGCTGTTCTAATATCTCGAAATATGATGAAATCACTTTGTGTATCTGTAGGGGAAGTTTCTAACTACTTTTGTAAGCATCTAACACTTTATTTTACTTCTATTCACATTGGCCTAAATAATACGACAAAGAAATCCACGTGGTAATTAAATACAATATATTTAATGATTTTTACCAATCTCTCTCATTTTGTGGAAACTGTTCAGTAACAATTTTTGTGTTCTTCTTTATACTGTATTTTTGTTAACAGTTTTGTAGGTATTATTTGGTGAATTTTAAAATTAATTTTTCTGAAAACAATGGGTTAAATTGATTCCTCAGAAAGGATAATGATTTGTTTCGATATCTAATCTATTTCTAATCTACAGTAGAGCAACACAGCAATTAAAATGAACTGGGCCAAATTCATTCCTATGTGTAAATTCAAGTTACACCAGGATGCATCTGGCCCAGTCTGGCTTTGGCAAGGCTCCATTTCCACACAGTAACAAATGCAATACATGTCCAGGCATCAGAGGATAATAAAAGCTGATAGTAATCAAATGAAATGACCACCATAAGACTAGCAAAACAGGATATACAATACAAATTTCTCATGTTTTATAAGGTATGAAATTAAACACACTACAGCAAATGGAAAGTCATAATGGAAGCACTGGTAAAGAAACACCACACTTAGAGAAATCACTGCAAGGAATGTAGGTTGAAAATGTTCTTATACTTTCTCTTTTTCCTAATCATAAATTAACTGTTGAAGATCTGGGCTTAACTAATGCCAGGAGGGGAATTTTATAACAAAAGCATTAAAAAGAAAGATTTTCTTTGTTTTTCCTGGTAGTTCCCTCAGGTATATTTATTCTAAGAGACAGCCCTAATTTGAGACTTGAATGGCTTGTGGCAAGATCTGAGGGGTTTTGCAGATTTTAATATCGATTTTTTTCTTAGTGTTATCCCAATTCCTTTCTTTAGTCAGCAAGACAGTGTTAGTCCCTCCGCCTCTCTCAAAAAGTTGAAATATGCTTTGCTACTTCACAGGGCTCTTGCCAGGGGAAAAGGGAACTGGCCTGCTCTATCTGCAAGAGTTTTATTAAGAGCTTAACACTTGCCTAAATATGGTTTTTGATGGCAGGCTGCTCTCCAGGCTTAATGCACAGAGAAATGAAAGCCTGAGTATGTGATTTGTCTCCTCCCAGTGAAAAGGTTGTAAAACATTCCTCCATAGAAGCCAATCAAGAAACACCAGGAGACACTGCAGGATAGGGAGTGGATGACCCTGGAGCTGGAGTGAGACCCGCAGAATCTTGGATCTTCTTCCTTATGTCTGATACTGCAAGAACAGGAATTATTGCCCTGCCCTCCACCAGTAATAAAGATAAGCTGGGCTGGGGAGTGGAATTGATTGTGGCCATATGGCTTGTTGAGGCACAATGATTTCTTGGTGGAACTAGAGCCGAGAAATAGCTCAGGGTCAAGTGGGTGACTGGAGAAACACAAAGAGGGAATGGCCCATATCTCAAAGATATTCTGGAAATGGAGTCACTAGTCAGGAGTACTCAGTGAAGCAGAAGGTGGTAACTGGGAGGTGAAAGTGTCAGAGAAACAAAGGAGATGTAATGGCATGGAGACCCACGGCAAGATCACATGAAAATTATGCAAAGGGCTACCAACTGTAGATCTTTGAAACAGGAATTTTTTTCACAACAGTTCCACCAGTACTAACTGTTTTTCTACTTAAAAATAATTAGGCTGAATTTATACTGTATCACTGCCTCCTTATTGTGTTTGTAAACAATATAATATGATTACAGGCAAACTCCTAAAAGACACAGAAAGGAAACAAAACCATTCCTATTTTAGATTATTACAAACAAACCAACTTTTCAAGTTTAATTAACATTTTGCAATAATTCCTTTTCCATTCATTTGACAACTACACCTGTATTAGAAAACTAAATGGTGGCAGGGAAGTTCTCAGGAAATGCCTGTACTGTTGTTAAAATATCCCTGACACATTTTGGCCTGTGCCAAGTAGGACTCATGTAAGCGGTTCCTGAGCACAGTTCAGGTGGGAACACAGTTCCCTGTCTGCTGGGAACGATGTGGGTTATTTGGATCTAAATTCCCTCTTTCCTGTGGTAAGGTTTAATCAACCTAGACCAACTGACTGCAGCTTCACTCAGTGGTTTCACATACATTTAGTTTCCAATAAAGACAGTAAGGGAAGACAAGAACAGATGCCACACGCAGAGAGTCCTGGTATTCTCCAGTCTGCCAGGAAACCAACACCTGACCATTTTCCTCCAGTTACTTCCTAATTTCAGCAGCAGGAAAACAAATACAACACAGAGCTCACACTCAAGTGTATTCTATCAACTGAACTGGCTTTGTAGTAATCCCTCCTGACTGCATGAGTGCTACTGTCCATATGCAGTGAGGTGCAAAACAACTGCACTGCATGCGATAATCAACACTTTTATTGTGGGGGGAAAAAAGACAGTAATAAAGACAACTAAATAATAAAAGACAAAAAAAATTCCTGTATTTGTTTGTCTCTATACTGTCTTTCAGTACAAAACAAAACCTTCCACTATTTCAAAATTATAGCATATATGGTAAGAATTGTATCAGCACTACAATTTTTTGCATAAACTTAACTGGACAGCATGCTAAAACACGGTGTTTATGTCAAGTATTAACATTGCATATACTATTCTAAAAGAACAGAATTAAAGGAACCAAAACAGAATAAAAAGCTACATCAGTAAGGCCCACCCAGTCCCCAGCACGCACAGAAGCTCCTTCACTGACTGGCAGGGTTTCTAAGGTGCCAGATAGAAACTGAGCAGCACATCTGCTTACTCTCAAAACACACACCAGAGAACAATCTAATCTGTCCTTAACAAAATTGAAATAGAAATGGGTCTCAGATAAATGATTGGTTCAGAATTTCATCCATTTGATTTTTAAACACTTTGCCATTGGCTGTGACCAGGAGTCTACATTGATCCCTTGAACGTACCACTTATTTCAGTGCAACCACTCGGAAAGTAAAGTTGGTAGAATCTGACCTGGTCTAAAACTGCATTAGCTCACTACTGCAAAAGGTTATAGGAAAAATTCACTTTTGTTTACCTTGTGGGGTATTTTGTTTTCATCATTTCATATCAGAGCATTTCCCTAAATAAGTCCCAACTGCATGTGTTCTGTTTAGTGCTACATTCAAAAGAGGATTTCCAGCATTTTGCCTCCACTCAATAGCATTTTAAATTCCCATACTCTGTATCAAAGCAAATGTTTTCAAAATATTCAAACGATCAATTAATGAAAAGTTTATGAACATAAGAAATATATTTGTTTAAGCAGCATAGATGCCTTTCCAGCTTACAGAAAAGGTCCTGTCCTTTAAATATTCTCATTCATGTGGAAGACTGAGCTTGTAAGTTATGAAACAAAGATAATATGTAAAATGACCTAAATGAAAGTCCAATTATTCTGTATGTTTTCAACACATTTTTAGATCAGCTGCATTTTAGGAATAAATACAAGTTAAAAGTGAAGTAAGACAAAACACATTTTATGTTGCCTTTGATCTTTAACTTGTAGCCTTATCTCCCAGGTCAGAGGGCACATTATTCAATTTCACCATATTTTGTGTAAAACCACTGTAGCGTTGAAGATGACTTTCAGTACAAATGTCATGGTACTTAAAGCTAAACTGGACTCTAGTTTTTTGAGCTTCTTAATTAAAATCACAGTTTGTAATGGTCTGACAATATTATCTTTATTCTTTCCAGTTGAGCAGCAGCAGAATTTTCACAGCATTTATTCAATCAAGCCTAGCAATGTTTCTGTGGCTCACTCTTTCACTTCCTAAAACAGACAACAGGGTTCAGAGCCACTATGCTGTCACTCTGGGTAAATTTATTCCCTGTGTCAGAGGGAGTGAGCTGCACTGGATGAAATCTAAACTGTTCAGGCAAACTGATGCTAAGAACTAATTCTGAGGAGTAAAAAAGACTGAGAAGAAAACCACCAGTTTTTCTTAAAAACAAAACCAAGAACTGCTAGGACTTCTCTTTTACTTTTTGATATTATTATCCAGATCCTATCAGAGTAATAAAATTACATTATTTAAATGACAGTCTATTAAAAATCTTTAATCTATAAAGAGAACAAACGTACCAATTCTACTTTAATTCAGTGAGGAAAAAATACCACATGCTGAACAGTAGCTATCACACTATAAAAACCTAAAACCATTGCATTTGTAAGACTTTCAGATTTTAAGCTGATACCTCTTTGTGTTACATGTAATAATTATCACATATCATTTAAGTATCAAAGCCAGTTAGTAGTGGATTATACCCTAAGCATACTGTTTTCATTAAAGCTCTTCCTTCTTTTTTTTTACTTTCATTATTTTCTTACCATTTCATTCAGTTTCTTTTGTAAAGTGTACTTTGAAATCTGTAAAACAACAGAGAGTTATTCATTAAATGGTACTTACATTTTTTCTGACAACAACCTGCATAATTAAGTATTGTTATACCAAGGATTTAATTGCATTTGTTATTAATCCATCCAATATAGCAACACAGGTTTTGAATTAATGATGGCACAATTTCATGTATTATTGGATTCACTTTACTTCATAATGTTATTTCAATATTTAAATTACGTAAAACCACTTTACATTGATTTGTTACTAGGGGAGTTTTGAAAAAAGTGCATAAATCCTTGTGTTTTCTGACAGGCATCATAAAAACAACCTGCAAATGGACCACAGTCTGTAAACTAGACCCTTAGAAATAAACAGAGAAGAAGACAAAGACAGAAATGAAAGTATCCCCTCAACTCCTACAGGAATAGAAGGGTGTTCCCTGTTGGAAAAAAAACCCAAAGTATCTTAGTAGATATTCTAAATGGTAACAAAAAAAGATATAATGTACCAATCTCAGGTGCTTTAAAAATATAAGCCTGACATGAAAAGATATTAACACTATATAGTACCCCACTGACAGAGCATTTTGATTTGCATAATGCTTAATTATAGGAGGGAAAAAACAGAGTAATGCCAAAGAAGCCAGAGGGAACAAATCTTATACAGAAAATATTATTTCTAGGAAAAAAACCTACAGAACAATGATTTTAAAGTAGGGTTCTGACTCTACAGAGAAGAATACAGAATTGAATTTAAAATTCTTGACTCTTGTATTAGGCTCATTTCTAAACAATTTCCCTGGGACCACATGTCCATTGTGACCCCCTGCTTCCTCAGGCCACAGCAGAATTTCCTAGATCTGAACTGTACTGTGATACAAATGCTTGATCTGTGAACATTCAAGATTTAAGATTTTTTTTTTTAATTTGTGGTTTATCTTTGAAAAGAAAGGCCAGTGGGATCTTTCATTACTCTTGCTGTCCACATATTATGTTCAGCAGACCATGGAGGGATGGATATTCTCCATCATCTGTGCTATGCCAAGGTTTGAGCAAGGCAACAAAATCCTTACAGCTATTGCTCAGAAGGCCAGCCATGAGAATCAGTTTCTTCTGCTCCTAAAATACATTCAGTGTTAACTAAATGATAAAACAAACAGTCTGCTACCAAGTAAATGCATTCCATTGTAAGAGAATGTTAATAAGAACAAACACAAGTTTCAAAATTGTAGTGATAATCCAATATAGCCATTTTGTTTTCAATAGAATTATTATCTCGCTCAGTTTTGGGTAGAAAAATAATTAATTCCTGCTAATACCTGAAATCTGACAATGCATTGCAATGCTAGTGATCAATTTTCAAAATATCTGCCTTGGTCTTAAGCCACGGATCAAGTGTAAGTACAGAAACTTCCCAGTGAAACAGAGGAAAACACTGAAAAACACAGGGAGCACTGCAAGCTGGAGGCCCAGGGTGAATACTTAATTCTGTTTAGCAGTCCAAAACCAGGGATTCCAGGCAGGTGTGAAGTAAGAAAACAAGAATGTGACTAAAGAGGAAGACTGTGGAAATGAAAAGAAAGAACATTTCACACACTGTTTGGACTTTTGAGTCTTCTGGAGGAAAAGAACATTAGCTGGAAGGTTAACTTGAAGTAGTCTTGACACATATGGAACAGAAACTCATATTGGAACAGAAATGCATATTGGAACAGAAACTCAGTGTTACAAAGTGAGTAGTACTAGAAAGATTAAACAATAAGACCTTAAAGCTCCTCTTAAACTTACTAGTATAAGACTAAAACCAAAACACTTGCATTCAGAGAAATGTTATTTTACAAAAGCAATAGTTTACCTGTAATGCTTTTAATGTTTCTTTCAGTCCATCAATTTCTTTTTCTTTTGTTTCTACAGCAAGTTGGTATTTTCCCTTTCAACAAAAGATGTACTTCAGGATTTGGGCAGAATAAATGCATTTAAAATAAGAATTTATCAAAAAGAATGTTACAACAATGAAGTGTTAGTCTGCTACGACAGAACAATTCATCGGTGAATAATTCAGCTAAATAATTTTAAAATGCAGATAAATATTTCTATAAAAAGAAAAGTGAAAACACAATAGTGTATTTTCACCACTCATGACTCTATTCATCAAGTCTTAAAATTGGCTGTTCTGGCAGAGACAAGCCTGACAAAGGCAGAACAAATACATTATTTAGAAGAAAGATAGTAGATTTTAAAACAAAAAATAGCAGGTAAATCCATTTTTTTATGTGCAGTAGCAGGATCTTCATAGAAAAAACTTGCTCATTTTTCCCAATCCACAAAGAGTGAACTGTAACCTGCTATTGCTAGAATCACTAAATACAAGCAAGCACATTTTATACGTATATACATATATATGCATGTGTGTGTGTCAATGCATATATAGATAAACATACAGAATTTGCACATGAGAAAGTCAAAGGACTTCAGCAGAATTAAATCTGGTAAGAGTCACTGGCTGCAGTCAATCCAATGCAGAACAGAATCTAAATACCAGAGAATATGCCAGAAAAGACAAATAAATCCATTCAACCACCCCTGCATGTTCCAGTCATTTCCAACATAGTGCTGGCTGTGCAATCTCCCAAAACCACCCTGATCACTCATAGTACATATAATCTAAATTGGTGCAAAAATTGGTTTTTCAACTCTGTCTTGAGCTTAATTTACTCTTTCAGTTACTTTGGTATAAAGTACTGAAAGTACTCTTCAATTCACTGGAAACAGAAGTAAAAATTAGTCATTAGCATACAATTTAATTCTGAAGCTATCATTAAAAATACAAATCAGAAAGTAATAAGTGGATATATGTCAACAAATGAATTGTCTTAACAAGAAAAAAATTCTGAACTCCCAATCAAGAAAATTACTCAACCAGAAAATATAAAATAAACAGCAATAAATATCAATGAAGCAAAAAAAAAAGTTTATTTTTATATACTTTCAATCCATTTAACCAGTTTGCAAATTTCTTATGCCACATCTATCATATGAATCTGCTCTAAACCACTGGGAAATTTAAATGAAACAACAGAGGCCACATGCAGACATTCACTGACTTCACTGTTTAAAACAGGTTCATTGTACACCAAACGTAAATCCTTCATTCAGAGGAAGAATTGGGCATTCAGACTGGTATAAAAACGTATGTAGCTAACAAAATCCACATAAATTCAGGCTAAAATTAGACCTAATCTTAGTTTAGGTCAAGTACCTTAGGAAACCAGTTCAGCTAAATCAATAAAATCCCTATTAAAATCTGATTTCTCTAAGGCAATTAGAAATATTATTGTTCGGTACTACTTCTAAAGGCCACTTATCCCAATTTATCCCGACCTTCTAGAATACAATAAATTTTATATAGCTGCAATATGGAACTATCAAAGAACACTCTTTCCTCAACTGATCTTTAGCATAAGCAGTAACACTTCACAAGTTCTACAGTCTATAAAGAAAAAAGTCTATAAAGAAAAAAACGGAAACAACGAAGTTGCAAAGACATTTCTTTTGCAAAGGCCATAGCAAAAAACATCATGTAATTGCAATATACTTAGTTTATAATTAAGATACATTTGGTAAGTTTTATATCATTATCATTTTCTGATGCTCTTTGGATGGCAAACGACAAATAATTGTACAGTACCTTTTCTTCTTCCATGGCAAACATCCTTGCTTGTAACTTGGTTGTCAGTCACATAAAAAACCAAAAAAAAAAACAAAAAAAGAAATCAGAAGAGCACGTGGCAATAATTTTATCCATGCAATTCAACAAGACAATATAGTTATATTAACCTGCATAGTATACTTCCTGGTTTTTTTAAGTATAGGAACTTGTAGAGTTACAAGGAGAAGTTTGTGAATCTCAAATTATTTTTTCAAGGGAGAAACCTAATTGCTTGTCAGTTTTTATTTTTTTTTTGTGTGTGACATGATTGTGATGCAGCATTAATGACAAATTCTTCATCACCATGGGCAACAATTTCAGTTCCTATGAACATTTTCTGCAAGGTTGCTCAGCTCTTGTGTTTGCTCACTGTAATATGGAAAATAAAACACAAGAATGAAATACACTTACAAATGTTGAGCAGGGTAATTTGTGTGGCAGATCTTTTACCATGGTTTATGAATCTACCCTTGCAGAGGTCACACTAAATTAGAGGGGGAAAACCAAACAAGCAAAACAGAGTAAGGAAAGTATTAGAAGAAACATCATCTTCTCTAGGAGATGTTTGAAATATAAAAATGAAAAATGCCAGGAGGAGGGGCATCTGGAAAGAACTGCCAAAATACAAGCATAATGGTGTGGCCAGAAGAAAAGACATGATTTTTTTTTTGAGCTGTATATTCTAACATTTTATATGCAATAGAAAAATATTTTCATACCAACTGATAACTTGCTACGATGCCATCATATTTTAAAATCCCACTGTCAAAACCAAAGGCTTTGCTTTGTTACCTGTTTTTTAAAAGCTGCCATAGCTTCTTTGTTTTGTTGTTGCAGTGTGTCAGTCTGATGCTGCAGAGTTTCCTGCTCATGTGAAATAACAACAGTGTGAGTTAAGTATTATCTTAAAGCAAATTACATATAAAGTATTTCAAGAAAAGGCTGACTTATTGTTAAATGTTTTTAGAAAGACACAACTGACTGAAAAACCCTGAAGACTAAAAAGATGCATTTTTTTAACTGGCAATTGTCTTTTTGGTAGCAGCTTCTCTTTCATTCTTAACAGGTAACAACTCTCCCCTCTGGAATACAGACCTTTTGCTAGGACTTCTGTAAGCAACTCCTACCCATGCAATCAGCCTGCAGAAACAATCCACATCCACTGCCAGTTTAAGACTGAACCTTGACACTGGTCCAGGCAGTTATAACAGAATTTTAATAGCCATTAAAAATAGAATCCCACTGAAAAATAACTATCTGTTATTCTGTTTATAGTTAAATTTTAGTCATTTAATAAGCTACCTGAAAGAGCTGAAGGAAGCCAGAAATTACTAACTGTAAGGCAATAATCTGAGATTTTTATCACTCTCCAACCTGGCTTTACTCTCATCCATAAAAACAAGAAAATGAGTGAAGATGCACTATTTTTTTTGTATTATTATTTCATATCATAATCCCTTAGGCTAATTCTATACTCTACAAGATGGAAATCTCCAACATCTTTAAGCATCATGCTTCTCTTTACCATGGAAGCCCAGGTTTTTTCAGTTCTAAACACTGGAATAGTAGGTAAAACTAGTTAAGAGGCTCTGTCCTTGAACAGCTATCTCAAAATATAGATGAGTTTTTAGCTTAGAAATATTAGTGTGAGGCAGGAAACAATCCAGTAATGACTGCACAAAAAATAAATATAAATTACACTATTAAAAAGAATGAATGGGAGAAAATAAATTGAAAATCTGTTTCACGCACAAGGAGGCAAAGTTCTTCTTCTGCCTTAATAGAAATTGAGAGTTTTTAAACATACAATCTCATCCAAAATTGCTGTTTTCTCCAGCAAGTTGGTGTTGCTTTCACATTGTACAAGCGAGAGCTGTTGCCTTTTGACAGAAGACAAGAATCCACGGAGATAAGATGTTCCATATCCATTTACTTCATACCTCATCATAAGATGAGTAGAGAAAGTTTTGATTTGTGTGTAACAAACAATGCACAGTACATAAATGAATATTCAGAAGCACATCAAAGTCCTGAGGAATGTTTTCCTGAGGTTGTCCCTCAGCCCTGTGTCCAAGGACAGGTTCTCCAGGGGGTGACAGGCATGTGAAGTACACTAGGAAGGCAGAGGCAGCACTGCAGGCACAAAAAAATCAACTATTCCCACTGCAGTACTCCTGCTCACCACAGGAATAAATTTTTATATCCACAGCACTGCCAAACTAGGATGGCACTATAAAATACAGGAATTCAAGGCAATATCATGGAATAAATTATGTAGGTATCAGTCTGGTTTCATTAAACAGTCATCCTTTATATAACTTTATCATGGATGTAATGGAAAAAAGACCCAATGCTGAACTCTTTATAACCACCTTCTTGTACTGTATATTCAAGTGAGGTATTTTATTTTCAAAAAGACACGAGGAGTGTCTACAAATACTCATTTTCTAACAAGCCTCACACACGACTATCAGATAAAATGATTTTATTATCTCTGTCAGAAGTTCAGGCTTGGAAGAAATTTTCCATATATGTGTGACTGAAGACTGAAGAAAAGAGCAGATTGGTTCTTTTTTTTTTTAAAGATGAACAAAATCGACTTTGATATTGTAATGTTACACAAGTATGAGTATACCTGTTAGATTTAAAGGAATATATTCTCCAGTTATTCTGTTTTCCTTTCTTGAGTGATTTTTTTTTCAAGAGCAGCAGCAGCAGTATATTTATAAAATGCAGACAAATTGTAATATTGCAAATATGACTTAGCTGAAGTAATGTCTTTATTTCAAACTAGTTCGTTAAATTTAAGGTAAAATAAAATGAATGACAGAAATGTTGACTGAAAGGGAAATCTATGAAGGAAATGGTAAAACAGAACCTTTGAAAAACCAGAGGAAGATGTCTCCTTATTGAACTACTGCTGTGGTTAATATGATTCTGCATTCAGAAACAATCAGGTCATAAATTCAATTTAAATGTCATACTTAGAATTCTCAACTTACTGGAGTCTCCAGGACTGGAAATTTGTATTAGCTTGTTCTTTTGAAGCTCCAGAATATTTGCTCACATGAAGTTCCCAAAATCTACCACTCATTGCTTACACCAGCTTTGCCATGTGCCAACGTTAAGTACAAAGTAGAGGAACAGAGTTCACCTCACTACCTGTAGGTCCCATCCTTTTATGAGTGGTAAATTAAATTGCTGCTAAGGTCTTAGAATGGGTGGAAATCCTCCCTTTTGAACCCAGAATATTAAGTTCTGCAATGTTAGGTTAAGAAAAGCAAAGAAGGGTTACAAATTGAAAGCACTCTTGCTTTTACAAATATAAAATGTTTCCTGTTTCTGTGTGCACATATATATCTTTCAAGAAAGAAAAGCACAGAGTTAGAATTATTAATTTAAGATGGTTAGGATGAACTCCAAGATGAAATAGCCTTCCTTTACAAATAAGATGTAAAATATCCCAAGATCAAGGATAGAGCTGAAATTATTGTTTTTTCTGGGGTCGTAAAATATACGGAGTGAAGCCTTTTATCTTGTGCCCTAGTGACAGGGGTCATAGGTTTGATTGTATTAAAGAAGGGAATGCATTTCCTAGGAAAGCATAACCTCAGGAGCCCTAACTCTGAGAAGAATGTTAGACTGAAGAATGTTACCGAATACTTCATTCTCAACATTTAAAAGCTGACAAACTACTGCTGGGTATGGATAACATACAAGTTAATGCTCAAAGTAACTTTTTGGAAACATTACCACTTCCAAAAGATTGCAAGTGAAGTTTGCTGCACTGATATTTGCACTTGCCAAAGCCAAGTATAATACAGAGAAGCTGCTACACAGGGTCCCCCACACCAATGTGCCAACATGCCTCAGATTCAGCTAAATGTCTTATTTCTTCAGTATTTCCATCTCTGAAATTGACTGAAATTGCCAAGTCATGCCAAATATTACTACATTCTCTTGTTAAAAACATTTCTAAGCTGGGCACAATCCAAATCAAAAGAAAAGTTACAGATGTTCATGACTAAATAATAAGCTACTGGATTGAAATAAAAATAGCTCTAAAAAGAGGAATTGTAACAAATCACAATTTATATTAACATATAAAAATTAAATCTCAGCCAGTAAAACACTAAAAGCACACAGGAAAGTTACCTTCTGCCATTCAAGTTCCTGTTTCTCTATAACAATTTTGTTTATTTGGTCTTCATAATTAGTTTCTGTTTCCTAGTTGAAAACAAACAAAAAAAAAGATGAAGAGAAATTCAGTGAGATGCAAAAGTGCTTCAAGAATCCATTGTACTCAATGATACAGATAATAATAATTAATGACTCTGAATCTTTGGGGCATCTTAAAAATTCAGCTCAAAGCATCTGAATCTTTATTCTTTGTGATATCTCCTAGAACAACTGAAAAATTTTGTCAGTGGTTACTTCTGTTGTTATGGAAAAAAAAGTGAAATATTTATCATTATCTTCTGTGCCAAGAAGCCTTCTGACCCACCAAAAGAAATTGAAACAGAATCATGGATAATCAACACATATTTCTGATGAGCTACTAGAAAATCTAAGAAAACCATTACTGAAGTCCAAAGGCTCCTCCATGATCCACAAAAGGTACCAATAGAAGGAAGGTATGTTACAGATCCTGTTCTTGCAGAAGCACTTTGTCAAGAATCAAACAATTACTTTTGATAACAAATGAGAGTTACTTTCTGATAATCGCAGTTCCTAAATATTTATGTGAATTTTCCTGAAACATTCTGATATTAAAGTTAATTTTTCCCAACAGGAATCAGCTTCCCTTTGGAGTCCAATTTTTATGTGCACTGGCCTTCCTTCACAAATCCAGCACTCAAAAAAAGAAAAAGGAAGAACAAAAGGTTCCCCTATTAACAGTCATGACTTCCTGCAAGAACAATGCTCAGGTTTTTGATGCATGTCATAAGCACCTCAGCACTGTCCTGGTTTTTGCACATAGTCAAAATAATGAATATCCTTCAAGGACCTGGAGAGCTCCACTAATGTGTCACTGAGCTTCAAAAGGATGCTTTCCTGCCTTTGCTCTGCACACTGATGGCCAGCTTGGGAAAGTGACCACTTTAAGGTAAGCCTGGCTTCTCTTTGATGGATCGTTGCAATAACAACATTTACTGAGGTCTTGCGTTGGACACATGCCAGCAAGGGCCAAGCTGACTGTGTGAGGGTAAAGGAATACTCCCAATACTAGAACAGTGCATTTTGATATATTATGTGCAAATTTTATGCTGTTTTTAAGTTCAACTTCACTATAGTTTAAATCTTGCAATCTTAATTGTTGGAAAAATTCAAGTACTGTTGAAGTGATTCACACCTCAAAAATTGGTTAGAACCTTTAGGAAACAGTCACAACTTGGGGAAAAAAAGACCATGGATCTCTCTAATAAAAAATAAAAGAAGGCCTCAAAAGGATCATTCTCTTAATACTGGGGTTTAAGTAAAATTCTACTGAATTGCAATACCATGAACAACTATTATTTGCCATGAGACTAAAACGATCCCACCTCTGGATGAAGCAATACCTTTCCTGACACTTTGAAAGAAAAAATGGAGGCTCTTTCTCCTTTCCAAGTGAAGATGATAACACAAAATTTTTCAGCTATAAAATATACTGCATT
This sequence comes from Vidua chalybeata, assembly GCF_026979565.1. NCBI lineage: Eukaryota > Metazoa > Chordata > Aves > Passeriformes > Viduidae > Vidua > Vidua chalybeata. Next base: position 60,707,350 of record NC_071535.1, on the reverse strand, counting down.
TCTCTCTGAAGCCCAATATGAATACAAGTTCCAAGTTGCTGATTCAAGGATATTTACCACACTTCAACAATTGATACAAAACAGTTTTGAAGATTTTGCAACCCTTTCTCACTTAGTACCATGTTTGATTCATAGTCCCACTATTTATCAATAGAAACAAAAGTGGAAAATACGTCCCAAGTGATTCAAAATAGTTTTTAGACACTGACATCTTTTATAGGGTTTTAGGGTCAAAACTGACTTCCTTGCTTAGCAGTTTACAGGCACACGTGTGTAGAGAAGCACACTTCTTTCCACAGGAGGTTACTCCCAAGCATTTCAAGAGATTCTTGCAGGTTCTAAATATATGCCTCAGCACACATGTGGTTTTTACATATAAAATACTGATAGACATTTAAAACTAAAATCTGGCTCACAGAGAACTAGAGAAAAGTTCTTTAGCTTTTGCTTCTCTGATATATACTGGTAGAATACAGATGGAGAAGAGACCTAAAGATTTCATATGACTTATGGTTAAAAAAAAAAAAAAAAAGAGAGAACGTAAAAGATTACCAATGATTCCCAGTTCTGCTTTAACAAATAGTGCTGCATAGTTGCAATGATCTTTTTTTTCCTGGTGCTATTTTATAAGTACGGAAGGAATATACATCCCCCTAATTTCCCTTGAGTGATAAAACCAAATGAGATTGGCTTGAAGCTTTTAAAAAGGTGTGATCTTCAATCCTTTGTTATTAAGCAACAAATGCTATGAAAATGATATATTATTAGCAAAAGTCTTATTCAAAATGGTAAGAAAATGGCATTAAATTCCATTTTAAGTGACTCCTTTGCTGTGAATACTTAAGAGGATAAGAACCAAAGTTCCATGTGAACAACACTCCTCCAACTTACTCCCAAATGATAAAGGTGCCTCTGGAAGCTATCAAAAATGTGCATGTATGTACTACGGTTGAAAAAATAAACATCATAAATACTTAAACTGAGAATGACAATTACATGATAAAAATGTTCTCACGTGAAATCGCTAACAGTTATAAACCTTATCCATCATTTTTACATCTTCCAAAGGACATTTATAGTTTACCCATTTTGAATTGAAAGCTTCTAAAACTTGTGTGAAGCACTTTTTTCTTTAGAAGTTCTATCAGCTGTTTAATAAGACAAAAATGTTTCTGTTATACTTAGGAGAACAATATTGTATATAACTCTGATGAGGGATCAAAAACCCACCAAACCTTAAAAGTGTTCATTTTTTATTAGATGCCTTAGGACTACATGGATTTAAGTGTTTTTATAAAAAAAGACTACCATAACAATAAAAGAGGAGTAATTTGATGGTTTATTTACTCGTTATAACCTTTAGAAAGTGTCAAGCCTTCTTTAAAGTGTTTGCTTCAGGCTGTAGTTTTACAAGATGGGCTGTGGATTGGTCAAGCCCCCTCGATTCTTGACCCTGAACAGATTTAGGAACAGAGTACAGCTGGCTCATGTCCAAGCAGCCAAAACTGCTGCTAGGTACTTTTATTATCTTTTTTGAACTTACAGTCTCCCTCCTACAAAATTGCACATCCAATTTTCATGCAGGTCAAATAGTACTCACAGGAACTACAATTTCTGATAGTTTCATACTATAATTAGAAATTCCTTCATGACCAAAGCAGACCAGTACAATTTTTAGTAGATGTCATGAATATTGTTCTTAAGCTTTGTTTCCAGGACAAATTTTAAAAGGAGAGAAGATATTCATAGAAGCATTACTCTAACTTTAGTTTCTGATAAAACATTGTTAGATTTTCATAGTTACAACAGTTAACAAAAAATAATAGCAACGTATATTTGGAATCTTTTCTCAAAGAATTTTCCATTTTCAGATGCAGAGACACAGAAATTTGTACCAATCACTATTTTTCCTTTGGAAATTTTTCACTGGTCTGTCCTTGACTCCACTGCATAGGTTACAATTACTCTTTATTTAAATCTCTTCTATCAAAATATATTCCTAGAGAGGCCTGCATTGATACTTAGAACACTCTCCAACTGCAAGTAATCAGCTCCTAATCAAAAGCCACATTATTCACAAACAGAGAAATTACCATCTAAGACACTGCCTGCTGACTCGAACGACAATATCACAGGATGTCACAGTCATGAGATCTGAAATTCAGTGCTGTTTATTCTCTTAAATCCACATACTTACTTTTTTCCCCAATACTCAGCGATCCTTGTGTCTGTCATTTTAGTAAAAAAAATTCCCTGATTTACACTTAGGTATAAAATCCAGTTAAAAGGCTGTTAGGAAGAAAAGGCACTCAGTTGGCTGCAGAGCAAGACTGACAGACATGGAAGTAAGTGAAGGGATATCCAGCACAAAAGGATCACTGGCTTAGTCAGTGCTTGATGAGTGGGAGAGCTAAACTGGAAAAAACAGAAGACACTCAACTACTGGGGTGTGAAGTTATCCCTGTGGGGCAGAGGAAAGAGAAATATAATTTTTTGTGGCTCTTAATTAGTTATATACTCATATTATGTCAATTCCCATGGGGAACAAAGACCCTGTGAATAGCCAAAGGAACAAAGTGAAGCTGCATCCAGTATAATCATTTAAGCAATTATTCTTTAGAACAAACTTGCACAGCTATCAAGAATTGGGATTTCCTTTGAAGATGCAGCAGATAAACATTACTCTGAGCAACCCTTCTAACTGTTTTTGAGATTTTAACTACAGTATGATGACACTGAGTAAGGACTGCAACAAATCTCTCAAAATATTTTCATATTTAAGAGTTTGCTTCACACAGATAATTTCATCCACAAATTTATTTTTATTAATCTGAATTTGTGCTGCAGCTTAACCAATCATACCAGAGAGTTTATTAAACTCAAAATACACAATAGGTCCTGTCCTGAAGAGTCTCCTGTTGAAGTGGCAAGCAAGACCAAGAAGGGGAAGAAAAACAGAAGCAAAGAGAGGTAAAATAATCTCATCTGAGGCCAAGCCAGAGGGCAAAGACAAAACTGAGAGTAAAATCCATGGTATTGGCTCTAGTGCCTCCCTCAGGTTATCAGTCAACTGAACCTCACAAGGAAGTGAGAGAAGTAGTAAGAAACCTGCAGAATTTTCCATTTTACTCCACTTTCTGATGGAGCAGATGACACAGTTTAAGTTTGTGTGTTTCATTCTTGGCCATGGAAAAATGAGCATGGTGCAAGACAAGCACTGTAATTCTCTGAGTTATCCCTGTATTTTGGTCTATGCACTACCTTTCTCTCAAGGCTGATTAAAAATTTACAGAATAACCTCACGTTGACTGAATTTGGAAGAAATTCGTAGCTTAAATGGGGAGAGGGTTTTTTAGGGGTATTTTAAAGCAAAAACATCAGTACAAAATTCTATTTAAAAAGATAAAAATGAATGCCACTAGGCATAAGGCACATTATTTAGTAACTCTTGCTTCTTCAAAACAAGAAGAAGTTTTATATTCCAAACTTCAAACATACTAAGCAAGCAGCCCTGAACTATCAAAACAGATCAAAAATGCATTCAAGGACGCTCCAAGATTTCAAACTGGCTGTCAGTAAAATGCTTACTTTTTAATCTAAATTTCTAACTAAACAGGTAAATATAAACATATGTATATATTTTTCTAGGGTAAAGGAAAGCACAGCTATTTTAAAAGCTTGGGGCCATGTCTTAATTGTGAAATTGGCTCTTAGCTTTTGCATAAATTTTGAACCTAAAAACAATTTCAAGGCAAAAAGTTACTCACCCTTCGGAGACAACTTTTACAAAATCACAGTCACAAACTCTTGAAGCATAGCAGACACAAAACAGGCATAAAAACCCCCAAAAAAAAGCCAAAAGATGAAATCCCATGGCACTCTATGAACACTTTAGGTACAACCAAGTGCATTAAAAGTGCAAGATTGAGTTAACCATGTAAATTCAGCTAAGCAGTTTTATAAAGAAAAGTATACTCTGATCACTATAATAGTATAATACATATATATGTATATATTTAACTTTATTATATATAATAATAAAGTTAAATTATTCAGTCTTTACTTTTAATAGTAAAATAGTTTGACAAGACTAAACACTACCATTTTAACACAGGTCTGGGGATAACACGATGGGGACTTTAACAGTACTTCACCAGAAAAGTACAATCATGCAGCCTCTCTTTTTTTTTCTTTTTAATGGCAGTCATTCTTTTGTATATGGCTTTTAAAGAGAGGATTATAGCATTTCACTTAGATCAAAATAAGCATAAATCAAGCATGTCATCAATACTAATATTTTAAAAGTAATAATACACATCTTTTGAACAGGTCAAATTCATCAGATGAAGAAAAATACACTTTAGGTCATTCAATACACACAACAGTTCAGAAACCCTAAGGGGAGAAATAGAAATGTTTACATACACACAACTGGAAAAGTAACCACAGAAAAATACAAGTGACAAATTAACTACAAGAAAAAACAGCTGCCTTTAGCAGCACAGAAGCAATTTTACCTTGGTACTACTACAAGATGATTCAGCTCATTTCAAAAACAAAACAGCCCCACCCCTAATACTCAATACACTATTATTGTAGGGGTCTAGCTCCATAGATTAGCAATGTAAAAATGGTGAAATCAAGTGCTTTTAATATAGCCCTTTGCCAGCATAGGTAATTCTGAAAAGCACAAGTAAACAGCCAAAATCACCACTCTTCTGGCAAATGGCAAATCAATTATGAAATGAGAAAGACTTGGGGACTTGGAAAACACTTGGATTCTTTCTTTTCATTTTGTATCAAAGGCTGCTGTTAAAGAGAAGAATTATAATTAAAGACAATAATTTAATGGAGCTTTTCTCAATAGCCTCAGTATCAACTCTAGCAACTTCTTATGTTGTTACGGAAAAACCAAATTCATTCCCATGCAACCTTGTTGCCTCTGTGCTGTCTACAGGGAAATTTGTAACAAACTCTAATATATTTTTAAACAAAACTCTGGTTGGTGAATCACTTAAAATACAGCATGAGGTTTAGCCACATTTATGCAGCATTTTCTGTGATTACCTACAAAGAGACAGAAATAAGACAAAAAAAAGACCAAATCCAATTTAAACAAATTTACCCTTCTTATACGCAGTTCTTCTATTGCCTCCAATAAACTTGTTTTGAAGTCTAACAGTCGAATGGAAAGTAAAGTCTCTGATGGGCTTGGAAGAGTAGAGTCAAATGCCTGTGCTTTGAAGTCTTCATCCATTCTTCGAGCTGCTTTCTGCAAAATAAAGGCAAGTATTTCCTCTCCAGTTTATCTGTAAAAGAATACTCAAACTGCAAAACCTTCAAATATGGAGGCAGAATCTTTTTGCAAAGAGTAAAACTACTACTTATAGATACTATGTAATTATCAATATTTTCATTTTAAAGTAAGGTGCACTACCATAGAAAAAAAAGAAAACCATTTTATCACAATATCTATTCACAGAGTAATTCACAATATTCCTTTGCTTCTCCTCTGTATTTCTTGGCTTGGTTTTAGTTTTAAGCAAAAACTTTGATGAGCAGACAGAAGTAGTACAGTTTTTTCCCAGAGCTACTGGCCCTGCACTGACATGAAGGTGCTGCAATGCACACATCTTGCCATGAAAAAGTTGCTGCCTACCTTCAAGATGTCAAAGATCACAAAACAGGCCCAATTTTAAAAGAGATCTTTGGTCTGAAATTAGGGACTTAAGGTAATGCTTGCAGTCTCTGCATCTGAATTTTATCAAGAAGTCTTTCTCAGACTCTTCCTACAAGATCCTGTACCAAAATGTTGTACTCTGAGCCAGCTGCATCAACTGTTGTCAAGCAAGGAGTTACACAAACAGGATCCCCAGGTGGCTCTGCAAGGACAAAGCAGGTTTGTTAGAGACACCAGAGGTGACCACAGCACTCAGCACTTTAGTCACAGAAATGTAACAACTGTAGGTATTTCACCTGTTTTTCCCAGATTCTGTTTTTTAATCCTTGAGCCTGAATTTTCAGCAGTGCACTAGAACACACCATGCTGTCCCTGTGTGTTTCTGCACTAAGAATTACAGAGGCAGGCGTAGAGCACAGGAGTTATGACTGACCTGGCTGCTGCCACAGAACCCTTAGGACGGAATTCCTGCAGGAAGAGCAGAGACCTGGTCTGTATCATGGGGCCATAACAACTACAAATCAGGGCTCACCACTTTTTCTTCTGTTGTCTAAATAAAACCCTAACACAGATCACATTTAAGCTGCTTGGTCATGGATAATAGATTGACTCCTTGCTTAGCTGCCCCACCACAAAAGTTATTCTGTTATTAAAACAACGGTTTTGCTAAAACCAAAACAATCAGGCTCATTTTTGTCTTTCATTTTAAAACATTTGAGTAATACTGAGCTGTTCAATATGAAATATATAAATTCTTTTGTCAGTGTCAAAATGTATATGTTTGAAGGACATCTGAAGAGGCAGCAAATAAAGCCTGAATAAGAACCATGTACAAACATGTAGCATTTCAGGCAACAAATCTGTTGTGTCAATGTGCCAGCATGAATCAGGCATTGTGCAGGCAATCTGCAGACATTGTAGACTGAAGCTGTTTGAATTGTTTTTAAAGTAATGCATTTGGATAAAAAGCACTATTTCTATTTTAGCCAAAAAACTTTGAAATAAGTCCAACTCTCCCAAAAGCACATTAAAAATTTTTGTTTCTTTCACTCAAGCGTTTAAAATTGTTTTCTTACCAATACATGCTGTACCACTACACGAAGAACTACCACAAATGTTCGATACAAGTATTGGGATATGACCATAACTACATATCTAATAAGAAGGCCAATATTATGCACAATAAACTATGCAGAGAGCCATGTGATTTCACTCTTCATCATGCTAAGGGTAACATTTTTACAAACATAACGTTAAAACATGACACATGGTCTAATGCTGTTGCTGTCAGCTGATGTTCCAGGCTTGGAGTTGGTGGAATCCTACAGTGATGAATTTTTACAAGACTGCGCCATTATCAAATGAAGAAGCTGGCAGCCTGTGTTAATAAGGGATAAGCTTGATTCAGAAAAAGGATTCACCCTACAAGAACAGGAGCACTTGAAGAAGTGCACTTCAGTTATGAAATGATTCCTATTTCATTATTCTACAAGCATTCTACAAGTACAAGCAGTAGAAGAGTGTACAGTAAGTGATACACAGTGGGGCTTGTGATTTTCCTTCCCATCACAGAAGCAATCTGAGAATTCTTTTCCCAAGGGGTTATTTTCAAACCAATGCTATACTCCAAGGAACAGAAGCAAAGGGGCCTCAGGCATCCAGGGCTTTCTCTCAGCTCAGTGGTCTCAGCAGGAGCACTTGACAAACAAGGCTTTCCCTCGGTGAGCGCGGATAAACGCTCTGCGAGTGAAGCTCATTGAGTCCTCACCCAGCCCTTCGTGGGGACAGCGCTGTTTTCTCACGGGCAATTTGCACTCAGGCTGCTTTGCCAGGACTGCCACAAAATGCTTCACAGCCTGCTGCTGAAACCTGCGAGCTGCAGGGGGGCTACACACGCTCCTCCTGCCCTCCTCGGCGTTCCCCCGTGGTCTCTTCCACCTCCGAGAGCTCAAAAAACTCAGCACCTGCCAGCGAGTCTACATTGTGCCTAACTAGAAACAAAAATATCCAGAATATAATATTAAAGTTTTAAAATAATTTTCATTATCCTTCATATGAATAAAATACCTGCCTTTGATATCACACATTAATACAACAATCCGGAGCTACCGTAAAGATACAGGATAAATAAAAAATGCCCTTCACCACAGAAAATACAAAAAAAAAAAAATCTTGTGTCAAATCAAAGTTATTTCCAAACAATGCATTTTTATTTTAGCAACTGGTATTTGTCGGAATACCTATAAAATAATTTTTAAAATATCGAAAGCATACATGTGATAACATTTTGAAAGTGAAAAGACTAAATTTCCTATTTTGAAGCATTTACAACATTTGCTTTCCTATTTCTCGTTTTACATTTAACAAAATAAGGACAAAAATTACTTTGTAAAAAAGCATATTAAAAAATCAATTTTAACACAATTTTAAGTGCCATAAAGGGCTTTATATCTTTGAAAAGCACTTATTAAAAATTACATCTTAAATACCCTACACTAGAAAGTAAGTTAGCCTATAAGCCTGATAGGGGTCAGGGTAATAACACAGAATGAACAAATTACACTGTCATTCCACTTAAATTATTTAAGTTATTTAATTTGACCTGTAGATAGTCTCTTGTCTTCTCATCATGCCTGACTTTTAAGTGGGAGGTCTTCATTCATGATGATCCTTTAATGGAAGCAAAGCTTTCTCCATTTAACCCATGGTGTTATCAATCATGTACAGGGATAAATGAGGCTGTAAGATTTTGCCAGTATCACAAATGACACTGTGACCTGAGGCCAACATCTTTATTTGCTTCTCCAGTGATTCACTTCAGCAGATATTAACCAATTTTATAATCCATGAAAGGCAAAATTAAAGGACACCATCCATAAAACAGAATAATTCCTATCAGCAACAAAGTGATGTCTGTATTATCTTATAAATTATATGGCCATACAGTGTGGTAATGTAATGAAGTAAAGATGGTAATAATCAAATGCCTAGGGCAAATGCTAATATGCATTTAATCACACAGCATGAAGCCATTTGTCACTACAGTTGAATGCATGTGTACATAAAATACATGAGTCACGTCCTTATTGTTATAGTATAACAGCATCAATTTCACACTATCACTTTACCACAATAACAACTGCAGGCTTTGATATTAACTAAAACATTCAAACGCCAGCAGTGCAACCAAGAGCAGTATCTTACAAAAACTGCTTGGAAATCTCTTCCCCCTGCTATTTAACTTAACACATTCCAATAGTGCATGTGTGCAGAATTTGATAGTATTTCTCTACAAAACCCCCTTCAGGTACATTTTTGCAACACTTTGAGTTTCTTTTTAGAAACAGGATAATTTATGGCATTTCAGTATAGGCTGGATTTGTTTTTAAGATTATTTCTACCTTAACAAATAATAATTGATTTTATTTGTTTGTTTATCAGTACTTACCTACAAACATGGAGACAAAACATTTGCTCCAACATAACCAAAGGTGTTTCCAAATGCTGCCTCCAGAAAAATTACACTGAAGCATAAGTATTAAATTCTGTGCTTGGTGAAACTCAGGAATGAAAATACTAATGAACAAAGTTTACCTGCTAAAGTCTAATAACTTCTTATTAAAAGGATGGCCATAAAAAGGTATCTATCCCCACCAGATGCAGGCACAGAAGTGACAAGAATCAGCACTATCAACTCTGTGCTTCAGATGCAGCCTACTAAAACTGACGTTTTAGCTGTAAGAAACATTTCTGTGACTATTTGTGAAAAACAGTACAAAAGTTTATGCACCTGAAATGAATTCACCCAGGCACAGAGCATACCTAATACACCCACATACACAGCTGTGTCCAGTTAAGAGCTGGGATTTAAATCTAAATGTGCTGAGTTACTCTATGGTCAAGATGTTAGTGCTGCTGTGGAACCATCAAGTCAGCATAATCCAGATTTTTGTCATGTTAAACTGAAAAGTATAAAACATCGTTTGCTTTTAAATGAAATTATTTTTAAAAATATTTATACTAAAAATGCCACAGGATGACTGAATTTTATACAAGACCTAAGTATTATAAGTAAATAAATAATCCCTGTACACAGGATAAGGTTCCCCTTAGGATCATTAAAGGCTGAAATACATTTAGCAGCTCTGCCTGTTTGATAAAAAACAAAACAGTAAGTCTTACATACATTTTCACTCTTCAAGGAAATGTCTTTTTGATACTGTTCAAACACCTTCTAGTACTGGAGAGAACTAAAAGCAGATTTGTCTAGAATCCATTGCTATATCAAAAAACCAAAACCAAGATAAATCCTTAAGTTCTGTTATCATTTTCTGAAGTTATAGCTCAGAAGTAAGTTTAGGAATTAGAAAACAGCCAGCTGTACCACGGGGGCATAAAAGCCCAGATTCCATGATTCTGCCAGGAAGAGCTCACCAGAAGGAACTGGGAAAACAAATCAGATGTTCATTGTTTTCCAGATTCCACACATCATGTCTGTCTCACATAAGCCAGGTGGTAAGAAAACCTACTGGCACCCAGTGTCATAAAATGAGGACTAGAAAACAACTGGGTACATGGCCTCTGTAAAGACAACTACAAAAAAGACAACTAGAGTAAGCCACATTGTTTAAGAACCATTGCTAATAACCTGTATGTAAAGGTTTAGGCAGCCTAACATGTATTTTACTGGGTCTTAAATTTCTTTGGCTTAATTTGATTTTAAAAAAATAATGATAATTTTTGAAGGCAGCTTTATCCCTATTACTATTGGTGTGTTTTTTTTTTTTTTTTTCGACTTTAAATCCAGAGATTTTCTGTAGGTAGGGTTATTTATTTTTAAACTTCTACAGGCTGAAAAATATTTAATGCAGTTATGTTTGACCTTGCCTTAAGTTTGATCCTTCAATTTAGGGATTGATAGACAAATGTTATTTTTCATTTTCTCCTCCATCCCACATCTTCCTACAAGAATGATACCATCTTTGGTGGGAAAAGCAGCAATTTGTGCACACCAGACACCACCCAAACCCAACAAGCTCACTGGGTTTGCCCAGAGTCCATCTGGATTAACCCAGAGTCCATCTGGACAGCTCCAGAAGTGCAGCCCCTTTGAGCTGTGAAGGAGCTACCACACCACGAGCTGATTTTGGGATGCACAGGGCTAAAAGGGGTGACATGAGGGGCACACCCCAGATCAGGGGGTGTAACACACCCTCTTCAGTGAGCTCTGCTGGGTTCAGTCTCTGGGTTGTTTCCTTTGAGGTAGTTTCTTTTGCAGCTTTCAGGTTTTAGTTGAGAGTGGCTCCATTCACACATACAAATGAAAGCAAATGAGCTAAACCTTCCACAAGAGTGCAGGTGCTCAGAAAGGCAGTGATACCTCTAGCAATTCCAGGAATTACATCTCTCTACACAACACAGGGCTATTTAACAAAAATCCTTCCTTCCTAAAAGGGGATTTGCCATGCAACTTCTATTTTAAAGATGCCCTTCTACAGTTTTATAAAAAATATCACTGTATTTACTCATTGTCATCTGCAATTATGATGATCTACAAATCATTATAGAATCATACAAGACAAAAAAAATTTCCTTCGCAGTCCTCAAAAACTTTAGAAGTTAATCACTTTTCAAAATATCCCCAAACTTTTCAGTTTTCAAAAATATATTGCCAATCTTATAAAACAATTTGTTCTAAAAGCTAACACCAATACACTTGTGGTGTTCATTTACAAACCATTATGTTCTTCCTAAAAATAGAACATCAAGACGTGGACTCTTTAAAAAGACTCAAAACCAGAAGACAACAAAATCTAATATTTTTGTTTATGTAGTCAGATGATATTAAATCAAAAATTATTTGAAGGAGGGATGAGGTAGACTTGTGGCTTTTGAAAGCAGGGGATTATATGATTTTTTTTTAATTTTACAGTAGATCAGGCAGCGTTGTCAATGCAATGTTTTTATTTTAAAGGACTGCTTTATACTAATTTTATTATAAATATTGTTTTATACTACTGTTCCATAGAATCTTCTTTTATCCATACATTGTATAAGCACAGACAATGTAAGAACACTTGTCCCAAGTTGTGTAAAATGTCTCTCTACCTCACTGTCTCCTCACTAGTGAACAAAAACCAAGTGAAAATTCTCTTCTACTGAATTAAAGTGAACAGTAATTCTCTTCCTTGGCTTTGCAACTTGGGGATTTTTAAATCTTTCCTGAGCACAAATTTGGATTGTATGTTGCTTTTTCTCCTGTAAGACTCATGTACAACACGGTCAGCAGTGTGCAATTTGTGCTGGGACAAAATTGGAGACCAGACTGCTGCTTCAGGGCTTTTCTGGAGAACATTCTCCAGCCTTTTACTGTTGTATTAATACTATTTTGCTGCACCTACTCTCAAAAAGTAGGTGTATTTACCTTTTCCATTATCTTCCCTATATATTGAGTTTATATTTATTAACTCACCTTAACTACACAGGACAGAATCATCCAGAGGGGTCATGACAGAAACTCTGAAACAGACAGGGTATTAAAATACAAAGTAAAGAAAGCAAAGATGATGTTCTTTGCCACTCTAGCAGCTGAAGACTTAAAATAACAGAGGTATACTCCATATAAGAGATATCCCACAATTCAGCACATCTTATCCAAGGAAAAGATTTGTGAACACGCTCGTGCTTCTTGTTTTCCAAAGATAAAGCAGCCCCAGTCACATCAAACTGTCCTTATCTCTGGTACTAGCAGTTTCTGGCCTAAAATCAATGGCATTTCTTTAACTTTTAGATAAGTGTGAAGATTTTAAATGTGGAAGCTGTACACTTGTTCTGAAGTTACCTTTCTCAAAGCCTAGGAAAGTATCGTGTCCTTTTGGGCTGGGAGATCGACACTGGCCCCATCAGAGAGCAAAACAATTGTCCTTAAAAACCTGCTTTGGAATCTTTGCTGACAGAAGATTCTGAAACAATCTGCTGAAATGGATTGTTCCTGCAATCTGAAACGATCTGCTGGATGACATAATGCTTTTCAAAGTCTCAGATTTTAATAGAATTATAGGAAAAGCATTAAAGAAAGAACTCTCAGCTGCTAGAACCCTCAGATTTTCTTTGTCAAGAAGCAATGGGTCTTGGTCTGTTGCTTTGCTTTTCCTGATTTCCTAGAAGTTTTTAAGTGGATTTTTTACTTTTTTTTTTTTTTTCCTCCACATTTCCAGCTCTGTTTCAACATGTGAATTAGGAAAAAAAAAAAAAAACAAAAAAAAACAGGGAAGCTGAACAACACATTCCTGAGAAGAGCAAACTGATGACCCAGAAAGCATATGGGAAAGTCCCTCTGAGAGCCCTTTTTTATTCAACCTGCAATACTTCATGTTGCTGTGATAACAGGGGTTCCAAGAAATTATTGCACTGCTCCAAATCAGCTTCTGAGATCATAATGCAGTAAAGATTACTCCCATCAAATACAGAGCTACAGCAAATGCACTTGAAGGGTGAAGTTTTAAAGAATTTTATCAGGTGCTCCAAAGTCTGTGTTAGCTGCCTGTTGAATTGTGGGTGAAATTTAAAAGACTGGAGCTGCTTGCCCAAGTACTGCATTGCTTGGGATCTGCCTTTTTGCCCCCACTACAAGAGGTTGCCTTCAGTAATCTGAATTCTTTTGATGAAAACACAATCTTTCACAAGCTAGCCAGCACGTTCCAGAAACAGGTGATTAAGTTTGGTTACTAGAGCTAACACAGATATATATTATCAGGATCCTTACTTTCTGTAATCAAAAATAATTACATATTATATTTGTCTTTTATGGGACATTACTATAGTAAGACCATACGTAACAACTGAATTTTTTTTCAACCACAAGTAAAATATTACTAATAAACTAGCAAAAGATATCTTAACTCATTTCAGCTCAAATTAAAAGAGGAAACCATAAACAGCAGCACTCTGATTAAAACTGTTTTCTGCTTACAGCATGTTTGCCTGTGGGATTAAATTCTCCTCCCTAGCCTTTCCATCCTAATACTTTTCAGTATTTAGTCAGCATCCTCTTAGCTATTAGTGTAGAGACATGAAGTGAGGAAGGGATTGACAGAAGTCAGGTTTACCCAAATTTTACCAGCACAGGATGAAACCAGGGGTGTTTCAGCGAGCCGAAAAGCAGTTTGTGTCCGTTCCAAACACCATGCTGCCACCTAGTCGACATCCAACGGAACTGTGCTGTCCTGGGTGCACTGCAGCTACAGCCACGGCCACGGAATAAAAATCGAACTGTTCTCCAAAAAAACCAGTGCAAGACTAAGCTGCCAGAAGCACTGAGAGCTCCTTCTAAATTCCCTGTCCGGCAGCAGTGCCCTGCCAGCACAAAGAAGGCACAGCTGCAGCTCTCAGTGCTGCAACACTGCAAAAAGAGTGGATGTGTTGAGCAAGCTGCTGCCTGCTTGTAGTGATAGTGGTGGAACACGTCTACCAAGCATAAACAAGGAAATAATTAGTACCTCAGTCCAAAATAATGTAATATGAGCAATTAACAGATTTGTGCTGTGCCAGCAATTTCAGACATTATTGATACTTAACCTTTTCCCAACACTTTTGGGGTATCTACTTTATATCTGGAAAGAACTGATTTCCCTGAAGGCTGGTTTGTTTCCTTTTTTTACCCTCTCTCTTCCTTTAAATGTGTCTGACACATATTACTTTTTCCTCCAGAAACCATTCCTCAACACAACTTATACCAACATTGCTATTGGTGTGCTATTGGTATTTATGTGGTATCCCTATGACAAAGCTTCAAATGAAAATTGTTTCTTTGCTGCCTGAGCATTATAGATAATGTCAATATTAGTGACAAAAAAATCGACTCTCATCATAGGAAAAATATCCTGATTTTTTATGTCTGCATCTCACTCTAGCTTAGAGCGAGGATGTCCCTGCAGCACCAGGTTTGGAACAGCTCCCACAGGAGGCCGAGAACGGCAGGAGAAGGCAAGGAGCAGCCTTGCTCCAGAACACAACGTTTTATGTCTCCTCTCCGTGCCACAGAATCCCCAAAATCCCAGAACAGCAGAGAGCAGGCAGGAGTCCTCCTCCTCCTTTGGGTACCCAGCCTGATACACGATCAACAGGTACAGAAGGCAGGATGCATGAACTTTCTGTAAAAATGCATTAGAAAAAATTACATTACATTGTGATAAAAACTTGAATGCAAAAAGCAGAAGAAAGAATAAAACAGCAACACTTTGAAGACGACACAAATATCCTCAACACGGTACTTTCAGAGCTCTCTTTCATGTTAGCCTTCACAATGAACATGAAATATACGAATGAGATCTTACTAGAAATCCTCATGGATGTCTTACGTATTTGTTCTGATTCTTAAGTGCATGGCAAATCAGAACTTCCCTAATTTTGCAGCTCAAAGCACTCTACTGTTGTCTACGCATTTACTTTGGGTGTTTTTTTTTTTTTTAGATTAAACATACAGTGCCCCAGCACTGCCAGAGATGTCCCAGGTGTTCACGTATTTTCCTCACAGCACTGTGGCAGGATGAAATTGACCAGATGCCCAGAGGCAAGCAGCCTGGCTAAATTCAAGCAGTATTTCCACACTCTGGATGGGGAATGGCATAAACAACCCATATGAAAAGCAAGACATTAACTCTACATATTAAAATCAAGGAATGACACCGCTCTCTTCAGGGCAGGCCCAAGATACGACGAGCACTGCGGCCGCCCAGGCCCAGCTGGAAAACCGCTTTTTTTCAAAAAAGGCCCAAAAAAAACTACAAAAAAGACATAAAACTACACACACACCTTGTTTTCCCCAGCTCCAGGGAGGGAGGTTGCTTCTTTAGCAGAACCAGAACCGAGTCTTTGCCCCGCACTGCGGGCAGCGGCCGCGGCTGCAGCGGAACCGCCCCGGCAGCGGCCGCGCTGCCCTCAGGGCCCGGCGGGGCACGGGCAGCGGCAGCGCAGCTCCGTGGGACACGGATTTCACGTTGTTCCAGAACAATTAGAGCAGGACGCCTCACCCTGCCCCGTCTAGGCGCAAATCTCCCTGGAAAGAGCCGTAATTCCAAACCGCTGCCCCTCCCCAGGCTCGGGGCCGGCGCGCTTGGTGCCCCTGGGGAGCGCAGCAGCGGGACGGGCACCGTGAGGGGTTTGGGCTGGGCACGCTCACAAAGCACCAAAGTACAGAAACGGAGTCAAAATACCCCAAATCCTCCACTCACAAAGCACCAAAGTACAGAAACGGAGTCAAAATACCCCAAATCCTCCACTCACAAAGCACCAAAGTACAGAAACGGAGTCAAAATACCCCAAATCCTCCACTCACAAAGCACCAAAGTACAGAAACGGAGTCAAAATACCCCAAATCCTCCACTCACAAAGCACCAAAGTACAGAAACGGAGTTAAAATAACCCAAATCCTCCCCTCTGCCCACTCACAAAGCGCCAAAGAACAGAAACAGAGTTAAAATACCCCAAATCCTCCCCTCTGCCCGCTGCTGACACCACATCAATGCATTTTAAAGTGTACAGAAGCCAGGAGCCCACTTGTTTTTCATGACACACCAGACACTTTTTTCTCATCCCACACGTGCCACCACACAGTTGTGAGCAGATGAGTATTTTGCTGCAATTTGTTTTACTTTTTCCCAGACATTTGTTGGTTTGTTCTTTAGGTTTGTTTTGGGGTTCAGGCTTTTTGACATAATGAATTAAGATTTGTTTATTTGACTTTGTTTAAGCCATGACAATATTGTTCAATTTTATGGCTGGTTAAAATGCACACAACGCTAAGGAGAAGGTGATTTGAGTTTTGGGCTGAAAACAGCCCAACTTTGCTGGAACACAAGTGATAAAGAAAATGCTATGTAACAAAATCAACATTTCCAAAGCACTCAAGCTATAAAAAACATATTTTTAATGTATTACCTGAAAGAACATTATTAAAATGATAAGCAGAATGATTATGATGATGCTCAGAACTGTACTCCAAGTAATTTGCCATTAAAGTTTTGTTTTCTTGGCCAGGCAGCCTCATCAACACAGAATACCAAAGGAATATTCTCAGAATGGTTTGTCAAACTCTGCTTTGCAACATTCACAGAAAATGCTAAGAGAATTAAAACTGAAATTATTATATCCAGCATTTTTTTAGAAATAGCACTATATAACGAAACACCACAACAACTTAAAGTTTCATTGAGAACAATTTCAAGATTTTATGCTGCTAGTTGTTACCATAGTGTCAAGCTTATGACTTTACCAGCTGAATAGTTCTCAAACTATGCAATTGAGAATAACTTAACATTAATTAATATAATTATCAACATATCATTAATAAATCAACACTGAACGCTGCATGGAAGAAGACCTAGACATAGGAGAAACAAAGGGGATACAAAGTCATACAAGTCAGGCAAGGCATAAGAGAAGAAGTAAAATGTGACAATAAGAGCTATAATGAAAAGTTATGCAGGACCTTATTTATCAAGGATTTATGTTTAACATGGAATGCAAGGTGAAGTTATCTAAAAACTGCTTGTTAGGATCCATTAATTTTGCTTGATCAAACACGAGAAATAAATAGGTTTCCAGCAATTATTTCATTTCCTGGACAATAGGGAATAGAGGTGACTTGCAAAAATGCATCTGCTGTTTTAAAGAAAACAAAACACAAATCCAAAGGCAATCTAGGAAACCTTTTCACTTATTTTCCTCTCTGTGCAAGAAATCAAATATAAATGTACAAAAAGTTGGTTTTTATTTAAGATGGTCTGTATTGTCATCAACAACAGCATGAAAGCATCATTTCCCTAAGTTTTATGTTGCCAGTGTCTTTCAGTAAAATCCACAGCAAATAATTCTGCATATTTCATGTTGCACATAAATCTCACTTTTTAGAAAGATAATACAGTCACTGTGGAATGAGTTGCCTTTTTTCCCCCCTGAAATCCTGAGATTTACTTGACAAAACCCAAAATAATAATTTGACACAACGATACCTGTAAATGTAACATTTTCCAAAGCACAGGTGGGAATGCATTCCTCTGCAGAAGTCTTTAAATGGTGATCTGGATCTCCCAGACAGGGACAGAATTTGGGCTGTCACCAGCAACAGGAGATTTATTCCTGCCAAGGCCACAGCTGGAGCAGAGGGCTGACCCTCGGACTGAAATTCAGAGAGTCACAAAAGAAAAAAAAAAAGCCAGCACATACTGGCTGCAGCAGCTGCTGGAAATTGTGATGTTTGTGACTCAGCACAGCACTCCAATCCTCAAAATACACTTGGCAGTGTAAGGAGATTAACACACCAAGCAAACCTTTGTCATCCCTCTAAAGGTTTTCACCAGGAATTCCAAGTGTTAATCATGCAAGTGAATACTTAAAAAGAAAAAAAAAATCCCTTTCCTGAGGAAAAAAACAAGTTAATTTTAAAATCTTTAGATGTCATCTCAAATCTGGATCCATCTTTATTGTAAATATCTGCTTGAGATCATTTGCCCATTTTTTAACCACAATATCTACTTGATAGTGAAACATACCAACCAAATGCTATGTTTCAATAAATTTCTTTCTCAGCAAAATGTAATTGCTAATTTTAACCCAAATTCCATTAATTTATACTTAAAACCAACAGTATCATTGTTGATATATTTCACAGTAATGTGACATTTAATTAGCAATTTTGGAGTTCATCAAATCCTATTTTTAGGAAGTAATATTTACAGTTATGACAGTTTATGTTTCAGTAGTTGAGTTTGCTTGTTTGTTTTAAAGTTCCTTATGTACAAACATATCCCTGGGGTAATTTGGACATAGTCCACCAAAGAAAACATTAACTTTGTCTTTTCACTTTAAGTTATTTTTAAATTAGAGACTGGAAGCACAAATTCTTACAGATAATACAATTGGTATTTTTTTAGTTTAGTAACAACCAGATACACTTCCAAACTTCATATATTAATATTTCCACATTCTTGAAGTTATGCTCCAATAAGAGTTTCCCATATAACTAAAACAAAAAAAATATACTGAGATAGTATTTAATGCTGAGCTTGCCTTAATGTTTTATACAACCAACTTAGAGATGGTGAAGATGTCCAAGTGAGAAAATGGAAACAGTCCTCCTATTTGGCTTGCATTTACAAAACTCCATTATTGTTCCATTAATAATGGAATCTTTTCCATTCATAGTAATAATTCATAATAATTTCATAATAATTTTTCTGTATCTCTTTAATATGATCAGACCAGGCATTGGAAAGGAAAATTCCATTACAGATGGACTAGAGGAAGTGGACTGTTCTTCAGCCTTTCAACTTTTTCTGTGTCAAGCTCTCAGAACCACAGCAGAGCTCTTCCCCAAAAATTTTGCCATATTCTTCCAAATTATTAACTACTGCATTTAGACTGTTGCTTCTTAATTCAGCATCAGTCTTTTTGTGATGGTTCTTGACTAAGTAAAGTGAGTTTATGAGAAATATATCTATAGAAGAAAATATTGAAACACTTAGGAATTGAAATATTGTGAATGAGATCTACCAGAAATATTAAGGAAACTTAACACTGGGATTCATTTTTGAAAATAATTAATATAGCTGCATACAAATATCAAGATGATAACAGAAAAATCAGACACACTGCTCCTCTCCTGTTGGAAACAATGGCTTTTATAGATATTAAAAGATAACTACTGAGACAATTGTGTTGCACATGATAGGGAAGAAAAATAAAATAAAATATTCCCTTCATGAAGAGAATAAATACTTATCTCTTCCTCCCATGTTAAACGGGTGCATAGGTCTTCCTACACTGTTTTTGTTATTTTGCTCAAACCAAGGGGTGGGGAAGGGAATGCAAAAGAGGGAATTTTGTTTATTTCCATTATCCCTACACACTAAAAACATGCTTATGGACTCCTATCTTTGATTTAAAAATCAAATTTCAGTTTCTGTGGTCTCAGTTCTTCCCAAAAAGCTTCATGTGTTAGATCTCCTTAGAGCAGCTGTATTTTCAGTGCTTCTTGCTCTGGACATCTCCCCATTTTCTGAATTATTCCACACTCACATCAACCAAGCAAGCAGTACTAAAGCTCCATTGTTCTGCCTGTTGCAGAAGCATTCCTGATCAAGAAATCAATTAAATATATACTTACTCTGTAGCTTTTTGCTGTCAATGATGCTATTCACAAGCTGTGTACACCATGAGCTGCTTCACTGAACACTACTCACCATCAAAAAAAGATTAAACCCCCCCCCCCAAAATGTCTGCTACAAGTGACAAGTTTCAAAACTAATTTTTTTTAATGAGAACTGCCTCATGGTTTTCTTACATTAAGGACATAAGCTGCTCTCACACTCTCACTTGTGCAGGAAGTGTCATTTAATAAATAAAGAAATAAAGCTGCTTATGTGGGTCAAAAATCTGTCTTAAGAACATAATTCTGAACATCCATCTCTCAACTACCCATGCCCAATACCGTAAAATATCATCTTGACCTGTTTCTCAATTATAAAACTCTGTTCACACGTATTCTTAGAATTACAAAATGGTATCAGATTTTTAATAAATTAACATAAGAAAAGACATTTCTTCCATATTTAGTTCAAATAAAAAGGATGACTTTTTGATCACATAAAACCCCACAAATGCTACAAAGGCATATAAAGCCTGTTACAATACTTCCTTAATATTTTTCTAGAATTTTTAAAAAAGGGGTGTGGGATTTTAAAAAGTATTTATTGTTATTATAAACAATAACATCTTGTTTTATATATTTTTAAATATATAAATTTATTTTATAAACAAAATTTCTTCTTTTTTTCTTAAAAGAAAACCAAAACTAGCCACCACCATCAAAGTCAACGGATGATATTCCTGGAAATAGCAACACATCTAAAATTAGAATTTAATGAAAGACTTAAAGGGACTTAAGTCTTTTCCAGTTTTGTTTTTCATAATTGTGTTGCACAAAATAAGCTGGTGTAAGAGATTAGGGGGAGGGGAAGAATCAGAGACTCTTTGGCTGACTGGATGCATTACATTAATTTCTTAATATGTGAAGGAGTGGATTACCCCTCTAACAGCAATGGGAAATTAGTTCCTTTATTTCTTCATTAAGACTGTGGGAGGGAAATTAATTTTCTACTCTGGTTTTCAAAATTAATTGAATATATCTTTATTAAAGTGATAAATATATACACATACTTTTTGGTTGAAAGAATTCTCTAAATTAATCCTAAACAGATGTTTTCACAGCGGTTTGGTAGCACATGGGTTTTTTTTGGGTTTTTTTTTGTTTGTTTCACTTTGTGATGTTCTAAAAAACCCTGAATAAAACAGATCACCCAGTATAATAAAGATGTTTATAGAAAAAAATCATCTGAAAAGAATCTTTATAATAAAGAGTCATTTTAGTAGCATTAAATAGCATATTGTTTAATCTTCCTTGCTGCCTACTCTGTATTATTTTTGTTCCTATGCTCTCGCAGGTTTCATTGTGCACTTCAGTGTCTATGCTTTCCAACATACAGGTATATGCATTAAAAAATGATTTTGATTGCTTTTACAAGAAACCACAGCTTTTAAAAGCATCACCCACCCAGCTTGAAGTTAAGGCAAAGTGCCTTGAGGTGCCTTCTTGTGTGTGTTGGTTCTTGGAGGAATTTACAGAGCATCCAAAAGTTGCTCACTTTACTTCCTGCACCTGCAGTTTTTATATCTGTTTGTACTGTAAATGTATTTAATGTATTAAATGTAAGTACACCACAGGATTTTATTTTATTTAGATTCTTCAGTACTCTTTTGGGCAAAATCAACCACCTCAAAGTGACTTGATGCCAGTAGTGTTTTTATTTAGCCTTCCCTTGCATAATTGGTATAATCATTTTTGCAACATCTTTCTTATACAAAAAAGTAAATCATAAGCATTTTTCTAGAGAACTTGGACAGTTCAGCATTGGAGGAAAAAAAAAACAAACTACTGATAACAGTGGTGATTCCACCACAGCAGAATCTAAGAGCTTATAAAGGAAAGTCAATTTGCCAGGCCTTTAAAACCTTCATCATCCTTCATGTACTTGTGGCCTAGATGCTCAAAAGAGCAAGAAAATTCATAACAGATTAATAACAGAATCCTAAAATTTAATTTTCCTTGTGTGCCTTAAATGCATTTTACAGAGAACAGAATTTCTCATCCCTTGTTCAATTACAATTAAAAGTCCGTCCTATTCCATGGGGCCTCTGTCTCCCTAGAAAAATATGTAAACATGCCCAGAACTCTATCAACACACAGATTATTTAAATTTCATTTTTTGTTTTCAAACTCAAATGGTCAACTTTTCAACTGCTACCATCTTTCACATGATTTACTGTTTCTGTTGTTCTGTTACTTCATTTCTGAAATTGAGCTGCAGTCACACCCAGACTCGCACTATGAAAAGGTTGGATACAATAAATAATGAAACAATGTGGGGAAATTCAGCTGATGTCCTCACTAGAAGTTAATAGGAAGCTCTTGTTTGTTTAGTAACACAAACAATATCATAATTATGGACACAAAGAGTATGGGGATTAAATACACAAGATTTATGTTGAACAAAAGCAAGACTGTCTCAAAAACATTCACGCACCATGATTCAACCCACCTGTTTAATCCATTCCACTGGAATAGCTCAGCTCTTTCACAACTGCCAGTCACAGACTTGCAAAATGCACCTGGGAAAAAGAGGCAGAACAAGTGATTCACTCGTTTATATAATTTACTGCTTGATCTCTGGCTTATTAAGAAAAAAATTTGACTGAGCCCACAGAGCATCTTCATTAATATGTTAATCACAATTTACAAAGACAAAATAAAATGCATCTTTGTCCAGAGAAACAATTTAATATTAATGCATAGAGGTGAAAAATGTTTCAACTCTAGCTGTTCTTTAAGGGAGCACGAAGCAGAACAAAAGGAAGTCTGGATAAAAATTAAATAGCAGACAAGAGCTCAAATACCTGAGGAAATGAGACAATGGTGAAATAATCAAAGAAAGCATCACCAAAACCCCTGTTCCTTAGAGAAGAAAATGTATGAGCCACACCATAAATAAGATGGCCCCTTCTGTCCTGGAAGCTCCTTCCAATGTGAAAGATTGGAGCCTCTCCCAATTATTTATTGCTGTTTTAATTGCCTCATGCATTTATGGAGGAGGTTGTTGAAGGCCCTGCCATCCTCCATGTCATACAAATTCCTTCTGTCACGGACACAACAAAACCCACCACATTAAGTCCCTTCTCCCAAGACATCTTTTTAAATTAAAAAAAAAAAAAATTGCTCCCCAAGATCCAGAAGCAAGGAAACTCCAGAAGGCTTTTCATATTCAACTCTTCAATCTCCAGATAAAAAAAAGGAAATAAAGGATTTTATAGAAAGCATCCTCAAACCACCTTGAGGCAGGGCTCAGTAACCTTCTCCAACACACAGCAATAGCTTTGTATGAATGTGACAACATGAGGTTCTCCTAAAGCATAAGTCAATTAATTAATACAGATTATGTTCCCAAGAAGGGACTCTCACTAAGCATTAGAGTTTGGCATCCCCTGTGAAAAATAGTTTGCCTTTGATAGAAATGTCAAGAATTGTATATACACCTGAGATGCAGTCACTAAAACTAAACTAAATTCTAAAACTGACTAAATTCTGCCGGAAACAAAGAAGGAATCCATAAAGCAAAAAGAGACAGAATTTGTACCACTACTCCTTGCTGGAACACTCTACATAGGGAGATTACTGAACTGAATTTTCTGCATATTTTTTTAGGCAGAGAGACTATTTAGGCAGCTTTTCATCACTGATCTTGATAATATTTTTCAGAAAAACTTCTGTCTAGTCTACAAGTGTTTTTAAAACTAGCTTTTACAACACAGCAAAGAATGACTTCATCCTCAACAGAGCTGGCTTTGCCTCACACGTGTGGAATTCTCTCATTTGGACTAAAATCACCAAATTGATTTGATTACTTCTTCAAAATCAGTAATATTCACTTTACTCTTATATGGGTGTAATGTCCTTGGTCATTTTCGAGAAACTGTAATCAATATAAATCAATATTAAAAAACCAGCACAATATTCAGGAAAAAAACCACATGAAAAACAGTAAAAATGTGATCTATTATCAACCCAAATAACCATTCAATCTGCTTAGATAAAAGCACCTCTCTCAGTTAAAGTTGTCTTCTATGCACCACTGCAAACAAGTTGAATTTTCAAGATTACATGCCTAATGGAACTTAAAAATCCCTTTTTCACAGTAAGTCTTCAAACAGCTCTCCCACAATCACAAACAAGTTCCTTGTGGATCAACCAAATCCACAGCAAATAGAAACTGCCTGTATCACAGCAACAAACACAAAGTTTACAAATAGATCTCCACGGCCACCACAGTAAGTGCCAAGCATAATGGAAACATCAAATCTTTTGCATTAGTGCACGTCAGAAGCTGCACTGCTGCTGCAGCTGAGCAGGATTAAAACACAGCCAGAGCTTCCAGTCTGCTGCTACATCACTTCACCTACAAACAACCCACAAGCTCCATTTTGTTAGAAAATGAAACCTTTCCAAGACAGCTTTGATAACAGATCCTCAGCAGGGACATTCCAAATTTTAAATGGAGGTGTTGCAGGAGAAGGCTGAGAGGCCACCACACAGCTCCCTCTCCTGTGAGCCAGGAAAGGAAACTGGTTAAATCCAAGATCTCAACTCCACAGAGAAATGGGTTACTGAGGCAAACAAGGGAACACAACAGAAATAGCTAAGGAGCTAAATGGAAATCCCAGAGCTCCGAAAGTTGAGATCAAATGGAAACATCAGGGCTTGGCTGTGCTAGAAGACAGTATCACAGAACCAGAGGATGGTGAGGCTGGGAGGAGGTCAGTCACTGAGTGCCTCCCACACCCAAGCAGGGACACTGCTGCCAGCTTTGCAAATCTCCATGGGCAGAGACATGGAGACATGGCAATTTGCAAATCTCCATGGGCAGAGACATGGAGACATGGCAATTTGCAAATCTCCATGGGCAGAGACATGGAGACATGGCAATTTGCAAATCTCCATGGGCAGAGACATGGAGACATGGCAATTTGCAAATCTCCATGAACGTGGACAGAGACCCCACAACCTCTCTGGGCAGCCTGTGGAGTCTTAACTTCTTTTTTGCCAGGGTCAGGATTAAATGCATGAAACAGTATTTATTTCTTGTTGGGACTCAGATGTTTGTTAGTTCTTATCTGTGTTACAGTCTCACAAACCCTGAGTTCTACAGCCCTTCACTCCAACAAACTAAAAATGGAGCCCCACCTCCCTCTCTATGAGGCCTTTTAAGGATAAACTGTCCAATTAAGAAATGACACCTAAATTATTTTCACTTTTAACCCAATAGCCAACCACCCATGGTCCACAATGTGGACTTTTTATCCAATTACACAAAACCACCCAAACCCATGGAGAAGAAGGTGAAGAAGAAGGAGCAGCCACTGCTCTAAAACCTCCATCTTGGCTTATATATATTACTACATTCTAAACCCTTAAACTCTGAGTTTCCCACCCTGTGATGTTACACACTTCCATTCAAACTCCACCCCCACAATCCCAGTTCTGTCATTCCATTCTGGAAGCTTCTCCACAGCCTCAGGTCAATGCAGAGTTCTCTTGGGGGTCAGTGCCTGGCAGCACAGAAAGTCTGGAATTCTCAGCAGCCAGGGCTCCAACGCCCAGTTTAAAAAAGCAGAAGAAAGAGTTTCCTTAGGTTCAGAAGGAGCCTCGTGTGTTTCAGTGTGTACCAGCTGCCTCTGGGCTCCTTTACATCCTCCCCTCATCGATGAGGCCAAGAGCTTTTGTCCTTGCCCAGTGACCTTAAACACCAAACCCAGACGGGGTCCTTTCACCAATCAAAAAGTAACTCACCAAAACTGTACCAGGAGAAGCCAGAAGCAGAATTCCATCACACTGCTAGAAGGTTTTGACGTGATTTTTTTCTACCCTGTGCATATTTGGGAGCAAATGGTTTCCAATGAACCAGCTCATGGTGACAGTTTTCCAGAAACCATTTTATGGAATGCTCACATCAGGACATTTATGTAGAAGTCTCACAACCTAATAGTCTTTTTCATGGGAAAAAAAAAAAAGTTTGGTCTTATTAAACTTGCTGCATCTAAAAAAAAATTTGAGCAAGTGACAATGCAGAAATTTAATCCTGTAATTATAAGTAATTATACATTTATAATTAATTTTTAAATTTCTAATTATAAATGTATAAGTATTTTTGTTATTTTTGTGTTATTACAAGTGTCTATGATTATTTCTGACCAATATGAATTATCTCACAGCCTAGTGGATAATAACCAAATATTTAAATTATGTGTAGGCTTTCCTAAAATATTTTTCAAAAACTATGCCTGAAACTTAAGTTTCATTCTGAAACTTAACAACTGACCTTACCTAAAATCCTAGTTATTTTGCTATTAAATAATTTAAAGATCTTTTTAGAAACATGAATTATATATTCATATAATTATATATATATATATATTCATATAATTATATATTAAAAGCAAGTGATATAAATTAATTTCCTATTTTCCACCTCTCCAAATATTTTAAATATATATCTACTATACTGTATACTGGTATTTATCTGGAAAGGTTGATGAAAGTAATATCTTAATTGATAGTTCCATCCTTCTGAGCATCTTCATCACACAGCTTGCTAATCAGAGCTATTTTACCTGAAAAAATACCACACAAGTAGGAAAGTTACATGCAAAAGATACTTATTGCCCTGCCATGCTAAAAACTGCATATACATGGGAAATATTCCATTTAACCTCAGCACTTGCTGCACCCTTTTTTACTTGTCATTACCTTTTCTCTGATCTGCATAACAAACCAGAAGTCAGGCACACTTCTAGTCACCACCTATCATTTTTCACACATCCATTTACCTGCACAGAGTGAGGGTTCACTGCCAGTCCCCAGGATCACAGAGCTGGGAACTCTCAGAGTCTGAGCTCAGAGGGACACTCAGGAGAAAGTTACAATCTCCTCCAAAGCAAAAGACTGTGCTCTCCTGTTTTCCCAGTCTATAACAACTTTTTTTTTTTTTTTTTTGGTTACATCTCAAATAATAAATAAGCTATACTGGTTTTGAAAAACCTCCACCACGCCTGCACAAGCACCCATGCACACACAGACAGAAGACACAATTTTTTTGCTAAAACATGCACTAAAATAGAAGTATTTGTGTAAGCCTTGATGGGTGTTAAAGCTCTGAGGGCCTCTCCCAGCAGAGCCCTGCTGCTGCATTGCTCCTCCATCTTCAGAGCAGGGGTGAGATCCAGCAGAGAGTTTGGATGGGGCTGATCCCTCAGTCTCAGTCCACACCTGGAGCCATCTCCTCTGATAGGGGCAGGGCCAGGGGATGGATTCACATCCACTCCCCAGAAGGCATACATGAACAATTCCAAAAAATCTTTTTCCCCCCTCTATTAACAGTGTTATACAGTGCTGGCATAACACAATGGAGATTACCTGCTACTTGTACAGCAGAGTTTCCTCACACAAAGCTGTTGTTAGGACACAAAGGAAGTTCCCACACTGGCATGCAGGTACTTTACTTACACTTCAATGCACCACAGAGCCCTTGTACATTCATGCCCTTGCACTGGAGCTGTCAGCAGCTATCTCACAGCTGGCACCACCCTCTCTGAGACACCCAGGAATTCAGGGTGAGGGCTGAGTAGAGGGTCATGGGACAAAGTAAGGCCCTTTACAAAGTAAAGGTAGTTTCTCCTGCCTTCCAACAAGCAGCAGCCAAGTATTCTTATCTCCTTATTATCTAGATAATAAACAATCTATAGTGTTTTCTTCTAAAATATTATCTTAGTTCTCCACTGTGTTATAAGCATATACACAACCAGAATATAGAATTTTCTGTTGAGATCTCCACCAGCTAAAAATCATTAGAGTCATCCCAGCTTGTAAGTTACATGTTCGTCAAGTGCCTCTAAACGGCAGCGTGCTGATGTCATAAAGGAAATATTTAATCACAGTCATCATTCCTCCAAACAATCCTCCTTATTTCACACGTCAGAAGTTTCTGGTTTTCTCCAGGGAATTTCTGATCACTTCCACTAGTGTTACCCAATACCCCCTCATTCTACTCTTTCCTGCTTCTGTATATACAAGTCATACCAGCACTTAAATAAAGAATACAATCCAAAGTCACTACTGGAGACACACAAGCACAGACACAAATCACTGTCAGTCCCTGGATTTCCTAGTAGCAAAATCCTTCCGCTTGTGTATCCCAAGAGTTTCTTTGGTGTGTAGCTTTTAACCCAGCCTATCCCAAAATTTTTCACATAGTTCATGTTCCCAGCACGCAGTATTAAACAAATCCTTACAGCAAACATGAAGCATTTCATTGTTGCTTTCTCGTCCTTTGGAGAAGCCACAAGGGCCACAGATCCATGTGCTCAGCCCGGCCTCTGCTCTGGGAAGGAGCGATGTGTGTGCTGGGGCAAACCAGCCTCCTGCATTTCAGGGAGCCTCTCCTGCCCCTTTCTAGCCTGTAAGGTTAAGGGTTACCGGCACTGACCCAAACCAAACAAACCCCAAACAGTAAAAAACGCAAACAAACAAACCAACCAAAAAAATCAAACCAAAAATAACCAAAACATCGTTTTCACATGTGTAAAACTACTGCTGGTCCTTCCAGCTGCCTGGCTCGGAAAGCTTGGTGGAGATAAGGCTCTCTGATAGCTAAATGCTTGCTGATAGGTAAATGCTTGCTGATAGGTAAATGCTTGCTGATAGGTAAATGCTTGCTTAGCCGCGGAGCAGCAGCACCTCGCTGCCGAGCCCGGCGGGGGAAGCACACCCTGCCCCCGCTGTGCCATCACCGTGCGCTTTCCTCCGGGGAGCAAAACCCCCACCAGCTTCTCAGCACCGCCAGCAACCCCGGGCGCAAAAAGTCCGGCTTAACAGAAGAAGGGGTTTGCGGGAGCAGAAAGGAGCCGCTGCCTACGCCGCGGGCTGAGAGGTCAGGCAGGTGTCCGGAAACAAACCCAGAGTAGCGCCCGAGGGAAAAGCTCTGCGGCAGCCCAAGCGCCCCCCATGACCTCTCTTTGCCCACGCTCCAGGGGCGTTTCTGCTCCCGCCCAGGGGCGGCCCCAGCCGGGGCTCGGGCACCGCGGGCGGGGGCGGCTCAGGTGCAGCCCCGGGACTGCGCCGCGCCCTTCCGGGAAGGGGCTGATCCACACCTGATCCACACTGCCCAGGGAGAGGCCGATCCACACCTGATCAACACAGCCGGGGAAAGGTTGTCCCAGCACTTGATCTACTGAGATCCCGCCGCACAGCCAGGGAAAGGTTGTCCCAGCCCCTGATCTGCCGGGATCTCGCCGCACAGCCAGGGAAAGGTTGTCCCAGCCCCTGATCTGCCGGGATCCCGCCGCACAGCCCGGGAGGGGCTGCCCCGTGAGCCGTTCCCTCCGGGACAGGTAGGGCAGCGCTGGGAAGCGGGATGAGCTTCTCCTTCTTCCGCGGGCGCTCCCCGGGACCCTGTCGTGCTCCCCGGGACCCTGTCCTGCTCCCGGCGCTGCCCGGGCCGGGCGGTGTGGCAGCGGGGGTGGCCGGGCGCTGTGCCCGGGCCCCGGGCGGGCCGGGAGCGGTGGGGCGGCTCTGCGGGAGCGCCCGGCCGTGGCCCCGAGCGGCTGTGGCACGTCCCCGCCTCGGGTGGCGGTCGTGTTTTTTACCTGTGTCGGGTGACTCCGTGCAGAGTTACGGGTTCATTTCATGCCTCTGACAAAACGGGCTTTGTAGCTGTTCCCGTCGGGGAGATTTTGTTACCTCCTCCGGCGGCAAAGGCGAAGCTCTGCATCTTCAGAGCCCACCTGGGGCACCCTGCGGGGCTCTTTCCCCATCAATTCGCCAGCGAACGGGGCCGCCGCTCTGTTGGGCCGGGAGAGGAGAGCGGGAGGCGGCGAGAGCGGTGACATGTGCGGGTGTTGCACAACGAGAGCTCCGCAAGAGACAGGCAGGACCAGTTCGGCTCGGTGTCTCTTCCAGGGACCCATGAGCCTGGAGTGCGTGTAGGTGCTTGCGCTGGATGACTTCACTGCCAGGATTCACTCAGGGCTCATCGCTGACACTTCAAAGGATTGCGCTGTCATTCTCGGTTAACTCGCGTTGGTTTCTGTCTGACAGATCCCGGCCATGCTCGCGTTTTTGGTAGCGCTGTGTCAACTGCATGGGACGGTGTTCGCGTTTCCTCACTGCCCTGGGAGATTAAATAACTTGAAGCAACCGCAATGGAAAGATGGTAACTCCGTTTTAACGCGACTTTGTGCCTTCCAGAATTGTTTCTAACTTTGTTTTGCTGGCTTCTATAATTGTTTGGTTGTTGTTGTTTTGGTTTTGGGTTTTTTTTTTGGTGGTTTTGTTGTTTGGGTTTAGGTTTTTTTGTTTTGTTTTTTTTACTTTATGAAAAAAAATCAAGCTGTTTTATGCTTAATCTCAGATTATTTTAATATCTTTTGCTGAAATGATTGATAATTGACTTTGGTGTTAATATCAAGTATCTATCAGATCTAGTAGTAAGTGCAGACTGGGACAACTGAACTTTTTCCAGGTCTCTGGGATTATTGTGGTTGATACAACCAGAATCCTTTTAAGTAACATGAAAATTCAAAAAGTTGGAAACCTGCGTTAAGACAGTATTGTTTTGGTACTATTTGAGCACATCACAGTTGTATTTGTATATCTGAAATGGCTTTGTATTTGAAAAGGTTTATTTGTTGTTTTTTGAAATGGATATTTTCTCTCGATACCAGGCCCCCTTACAACGCCTGGAAAGATAAGCATAGTGCTGCTTTTGCAGTTCTTCCCTGTGGAGGGAGAAAAGTGGAGAGGAACTCATAAAAAACCAAATGTGTGCTCCAGAGAGACTCAAGCACTACAAAGCAAAGCTCAACATTTTAAGCATCAGGGCTTCAAAAAGGAATTTCTATCTTAGCTGTCCAGTCTTCTCAGTGGACAGTGAGTGCTGAAACCTTGAGCTGAATTTTAAAAAGGAGCAGGAGGGTCCTTCAGGGCAGTATGTGGAGCAGAAACCATGGCTAGCAGAAGAGTGCTTGTGACAGGTGATTTGTTAAAATCCATACTGCTCTGGGCATAAAAAGTCAGGCTGCCTCTTCCCTGTGAGCTTCTGTGAGAACTCTCTCCTCACAATAGGCCCAGACCACTCCTTCTTTAAAGACAGAGTTGGAAAGAGAAGTATCCAATTAATATTCAATATTTTATCAATAAAATATTGGATAGTTTATATGTATACATAAATAATCCAATAATTTAGCAAGTAGAACAGATGCCAAAGGTATGGGGTACCTGCATTGAGGGGTCCCCCTTCAGCATTTTCTGAACATCTTTCACCAGCAGAGCTGCTTCACTGAGAGTTTTGTGTGGTTGCATTTTTAATTAAATTCTGGGCATCCTAGAACTGTGTGGATCATTTTATCAAACCAAGGACTGCAGAACTGCATCCAGGTCCCTCACACTCAGGACACAATTCAAATCCATCTGTTTCATTGTTCAAATATTGTTTTAATCACCAGGCAGCAAGTAAGTTGGAGATGGAGATATGTGACAAAGTGAAAAAAGTGCAGATAAATCAATAAAAATTCTTGAAAAGAAAAAGTGGCCCATGTACCCCTGGGAATTGAGGGTTCTAGGCTCCAGGCAGTTTGATTATGCATTAATTTTTAAACAAAATGCATGAGTTCTCTAAATTAATTCAAAGGACAGCTAATACTACTTGCACGGTAAAGACTGAAACACTACTGAGCCAAACTGAAGATTTCTGCTTCAGAAGACTGAAGTTACTTTTGTAATTTGCACTGAACCAAGAATACTTTTTTTTCCATGTAATTATTTTCCCTTTCCACTTGTGGGATTGAGGGAGTTTTGATTTTGGTTTTGGCTTTTGGGGTTTTTTTTGTTGGTAAGTCCTTTTCTCTGCTTACTCTTCAGGTATAGTATAAATATTTTAAGCTTGGATTTTCTTGCAATTGCTTTAGAATAACAAAACCAAATGCATGTGCACGTGTAGCTACTTCAGTATACAGTGTAAATTATATAAATATGTGCTGTCATATTCCTTACATATTCTATCCTATTGAAGACATAAGCAACCAAAATGTAAGTTATGGTGCACTTTTCTCAGTTTTCAGAGAGCACAGTGTTATGAGATACCACTGCAAGATCTAACAGTAACTGTTAGGGTGAAAATTCCAGAGCGATGTGATAATCTTGCCAAACAGGCTAACAAGAACACAAAGCTAATTTGTCACTGAATAGCTTTATCCTGAATCTCATCTCCTTTTTCAGCCATCCAGCTTGGTATGTAGCAATGCTGTTTCTGCATTACCATTGCAAAAATAATCCTTCAGTCATTTTGCTCAATCAAATAGCCTGAATTTTGTGGACATGGATTAGGCTTTCACCAGAAACTTAGTTTTGTCCTGTATTTTTTTTTTTAATGAGAAACTGTAGCAAGAGCAGGCTAAAACTTGACTGGAAAATGCCTAGTGAGGAAATACATTCCTGTATTCCAAAGCCTTCTATAATTTCACTCACTGTTCTGGAATCTCACCTCACCACTTACTCCATGAGGCCTCACGGAACACAAAAGAAGAGAATCTCTTCTTTTCAGAAGTCTTCAGAAATGCATGTTGTCAGTAAAATTCATGTCATGGACAAATTTAAAACAAATGAACTTGGCAATAAAGCTCCTTTACACAAAGCTTGGTGCCATGATTGTGAAAAGAGAACGATTGTAGAATGAATAGGAGTCTGCTGATGTGATTTAAAAACTAATACCAGATACCAGAATATTGATAAATGTATATTTGGTTTTTTCCTTCCCCTACCCTTGTGTCCATCAGCCACTAGATGAGGGTGTTGCTTACTTTGGGTCTGACTGAATTCTGCTTTATGTGACAATTTGTTCTAAGAGCTCCAGTAAAAACTGATGCTCACATCCCAGAAGGGGTCACACCAAAACTTGACCAAAATTTCTCATGACAATCAAATTCTCCTGGCCAGGGTAAGGAATAGCTGAGATGGCTTATGAGAAAGGCCATTTTTATTTTATTTCTTTTATTTTATGTTTATATTTATTTATTTTATGTTACATGGTTGGAAAAGATAGTAGTGAAGAAGACATTTCAGGAGGAAATCTTGATATTTCTTTCCCTTTTATGTAACTGAGAGATGCTAGGGAAAGAAATTATCCCAATGTGTTAAAATCTTTACCATTCTTTTAAAATACCAAACCTACCCTTCCTAACTTGTTTTAAATCAACTTGATTTTTTTTTTTTTCATTAGTGTTCACATCTGCAAGGGAGGCCAATTTATTCATTGGACGACATCTTCTGAACAACAGATTTGATTTTGAAGCATTCTCAGATGACAACCTGGAAAGGGAATGCTATGAAGAACTCTGCAATTACGAAGAAGCAAGAGAAATTTTTGAAGACCCTGGAAAAACGGTAGCAGTTCCGATGGAATTTAATATAGTGAGGGAGGTGATTGGCTAAATACCTGCATTTTTGTACACAGATTATTGTAACACAAATTCTTGTACACAAATAGTGTAACTCCTCCAACACAGCACTGAGAGATGACCACTTATTTTGTTCTAAAAGCACATATCCCAATTTCATGGGGTTCTTGCTTTAGATACACAGTGAATGCACTTGATTATGTATCATTGTCTTAAAGACTTTAGATGTGGATTTAATTCTGCAAACAAATAGAAATGAAGCTTCAGAAGTCTTGTGGATATCCCTAGATTTTCATACTTCTGGATTTTTTTAGTAACTTCTCAGCATCCAGTTTAAATGTTTCACATTATTAATTATTAATGTATTCATTGGCTGATTACATCCCTGTGTCATGCCCAAGAAGTGTTTTGTAAGAGGCCAGTGTGGAGCAGACCTGCAGTTCAGCTGTTGCTGAGTGTCCCTAACATTCTAACTCCCTACCTAGACGTGGCTGAGAAGAAACCTGGTGTATATAGAGATATAAAAAGAAACAATGAGAAACCTCTCAGCTCAATAAAGGAATGTGAGGATTGTCTGAAGACTGGTTGTTGCACAAGCAGCAAGAATCTCTTTGTGATTCTAGGTGTGCTCTGAAGAAAGAGTGAGGGATACACCCCTGTTCTAAAGGTGGAAGTGTTGCCTTGCTATTGCTAACACTCTCCTAAGAAAAAGGTCAAATTGCTCACTTGGAATCCTCCTGGAGTCTTTTGCTAGGTAGCAAAAGTGAGAATTATAGCTCAACACATTTAATGCCTGATGGTCATACAACATAAAGGTTTTTTCTCTTAAATGAACCCCACTATTTTTCCTAGCTGATGTGAATTCAAGTACTGTTCATGCAAATGTTGGAATCTTAAGAACTTAACTTTGCCTCAAATACTGTTTTGTAGGGATTTGCAAAGAAAAAATTGTAAGCATTTTTTTTGGTGTCAGAATATACCCTAGCTTATATTGTAATCTGGCAGAAATATGAGGTAACACTGTACAGTTAAATACACTTTTTTCTTTTACCAACCAGGATCTGCAATTTTACTGCAAAGTTGTAGAAGAAAAATACCATGGGATGAGTGAATACAAATCTCTCAGCAGGATTTACTTCTGTTTATACCATTGTTAAATTCTGCCCATGGTACCATATTAAATATAAGTCAATAGGCCTGTCATTTATGTATCTCACATAAATCTGATTCTTTTTGGGTTTTTTAGATGGATTTTTGGAAAGAATATTCAACTAAAGGCCCTATAATAAAAATAGGTAAGTAATCTTTTTACTTTTTTATTATATTGCAATATTTTCTGGTTGTTAGAATACTATATTCTTAATAGATCAACCATTCAGTTAAGGAAATCAGAAATAATCTTTTTACTGAAGATCACTGTGAACTGTATAAATATGTTTAATTATCTGATACGAAAAAACTGAAGCATCTTAAAGTGGGATCCATTACAGGTCTGTAGGTAAAAACAATAACTTCCTTTGACCATTTCTTTATTACACAATTGTTAAACTTTGTAGTAATTCTGTGGCTGTGGTTTGGTTTTGTTTTTTCTCCCCCCCATTTCTTTAATAGTAATATATAACAGCCTGATTTAGGCTCAGAGTAGTCTGATGACAGATGTTTAATAAAAAATGGTCAGTTGGACTTGAGGAAAGATTTACAGCCTGACCAAGGGCACAAGTACATGAAGGAATATTTGGAAGGCATTGGGAGACAGGCATCTCAACAATTTCATGTAGAGAAAAGGGGGCATCAACTCCCTTTTGCTTTAAGTTGATTGTGAATGATTCTCTTGGGTTGTGTTGCACAGATTTACAGCTTCTGACAGCAAGTTAGGCATTTGTGGAAGGAACAGCCTAAT
Source organism: Vidua chalybeata (assembly GCF_026979565.1). Lineage (NCBI taxonomy): Eukaryota > Metazoa > Chordata > Aves > Passeriformes > Viduidae > Vidua > Vidua chalybeata. Next base: position 60,672,155 of record NC_071535.1, on the reverse strand, counting down.
AGCAGTGCAAAAGTAGTATTTTACAGTGTAAACTGCAGGCTGGCTAGATGGAAAGAACATAATGAAAATCACCAATGCTTTCTCTCCAGGTGATGAAGCACTACAAAAGATTAATGTCACAGGACTGCTCATCAGCCTGGTTGCTGCTGGAATACTGCTGGTTATAATTGCACTGATTATCTTCTACTGCTGCAAGAGCAGATGCAAATCAAGGCAACCACCAGGGTAAGGAATTTCACTGCTTAAAAAACCCAAACACACACAAAACAAACTCTTGCTTAAGATTGGCATTTAAAAATCACTGTGGGATTGTCTAACTATTGTATTCTTGGAAAATCCAGTGGAAATTCTAGTTCTTACCTGCCTAGGAGCAAAGTTAAGTGAGCACCAACAGTAGTTATGCTGCAGTTAATAACACAAAAACATTAAACAATATTGCACACCCAAACCTTTGGGTTTGCCTTTTTCTTTTTTTTAATGTGTGTGTGCGTGTTCTTGGTTTCAGAATATTCTTACTGAGATGATGGAATAATTTTAGCAGGTGGGGGCCTGCAATGGGAAGTCTAACATGTTCTGTTGGTGCTTTCAAATAAGCTGTATGCTCTTCATGGCATGTGAAAGTGGTTGTGGTAGTAGATGATGAACCAGTTTGGAGGAAATGCTTTTTTTACCAAGTCTCTACTCCTGAGTGCTCCTTTGTCCTAAACTTGAAAGGAAAATAAAAGGATTCTGTGCTTTCTCTTCCCTATGAATATCACATCACTGAGCTATTCTTACCCTGTGGTTTGGAGGGAATATTTGGCTTCTGCTCTTTGTGATCACTGAAGGCATGGTTTTCCTCTTGTGGGGTTTTTTGGGGTTTTGTTTATTTTACGATTAAGACTTAATCTTCTTGCTTCCCTTCAAAGCAGAAGTTTCCACTTACCTGCTGTTACCTTTGTTTAGGTACTTGGGTTATGTGAGGAGCAGAAGACGGAATTCGGCCAGCATCTTCAGGAGGCACGAGGAGTTCTCCTTAAGCCCCCTTCCCCTCAGAGCTGAGGACTCAGGACTGCCCACGTATGAGCAGGCAGTGAGCTCAGCTGGACAGCACAGCGTGCCCCCACCCCCTTACCCAGGGCCCCCCAGGCATGCACGGCCCTTCCGAAAGTCCATGTCTCTCCCTGGCCCCTAGTCACAAACCTGCCGCTGGGCTGAGGGGGGATTGCTGCAACGTAACATGCTTTGGGAAAAAAAAAGTGTGTGCTACCTTGCATATTGCAAGATGATTTACACAAGTGTGAAAGATCTCCTGGACAACCAGGAAGGAGTGAAGTTCCCATTTGGGAAAAGAGGTCACCTGGCACAAAGGCTGCAGGACTGCTCTTTGCACAAAGGCACAGTGCCAAGAGAAGAGGATGCACCAAGAGCAAGTCTTGTACTGCTGCCCTCTTCCATATGAGCCATCCCATCCAACTATTGATGTTTCATTAATAGTTTCATTGTCTTTTTCTTCTGAAAGAACAGTATTTTAACTGCTCCTATTGATAGTAGCCATTTTTTTGTGACTTAATACTTTAAACCACCATAAAAATCTACTTTGTTGTTTGACATATTTGCTTCTTTGCTGAGTGAATTTTCTATTCATTCTTGTAATAGATTTGAGTGCAAAAATTATTTCATGGCTTGATCTGTCAAATATATATATATATATATATATATAGTACTGCTAGTGGATTACACTGGTTTGGTTTAGACATTGCTGATCACACGACTTCATTTCTTGTATTTTTATGATCATCATTTTGCATCAAAAGGAAGCATTTGTTACATGGCACGCTACCAAGTCAGACAAAATATACTTGCCTCAAACTGTTTTGATGTTCAACAGTAAATACCAGGTCAAAGAGAGCAAATAGAATGCTGTGGGCCAGTGGGTGTTGAGCAAAAAGCCAAAGATTTGTCCCTTTTTAAAAAGCTACCCAGGTTTCACAGGTAATGTTTCTTTCATAGCTTAAAAGCTGAAATGTAGAGAGAGACATTTAACTTTCAAACCAAAGCCGACCTACCCCCTAGAAGCACCTCAATAAGTGTGTCTTGCACTACAGGGGACAACAAAATGATACTTTTAACTAGAATGAGACATCATCTTAGCTCAAAAATCAAGAGTCAAGAACTCCTGGGAGTTGTTGGTTCACTGTATCAAGACAGTTTCTGTATCTACAGCTGTAGCCACCATTAATTTTACATCTTATTAGAATATCAACCCCCCAGCATTATGCAGCCTGTAGATCTTGCTGAGCCAATTGCTGCCCACCACTTGTGTCCCTTGGCCCCCTCAGCACAGGAAGGCAGAGCAGAGGGTCTCACAGGAATCAGGTCAGGCTGGTTTCTTGTTTGACAGTGGCTGTACAGTTAAGGCACACACCATTAAGTTTTTTAAGAAGAAACAAACTCCCCCTTCTTTCCCCCTCATTGAATCAATGCTGACAACAGCCAATTATATTTCAATTTGGTGCCTACAATCCACTTTATATTCTAAGTTAAAGGATTAAGGGTTGAAATGAATATGTAATATTTCACTGAATCTTATTGTTTGGAACATACTAGAAGCTACAGTGTTGTTGGGCGAGGTGCAGAAAATTGGTCTGAGATTTTCAGTCTGCAGATGCCTTTGTAATAATGGAAACACTTCAAATCCTGGAATATAAAGAGAGTACACTGACAGTGTTACACAATGCAGTCATGCCCTCTGAAAAACAAATACAATGCAGTTGGTAGCAGTGCCCTTGGTGTTCCTGTTCACAAAACTTCACCAATGAATTTGGCTTTTGCCAAGTCACAAATCTCTCTCCAGCTTCTTTTTTTTTGTTGTTGAGAGATGGGGGAATCACCCTGTTGGGATGTTTCAATTCACTTTTGCCCCACTTGTAAAAGCATTTTGAAGTTCTTGAAGTTCTGTAAGACTGAAATAAAAGAATTGTGTGAGGCCACCGTTGACAAAATACAACGTTATGAGAAGCTATGCAATCATAATCTTGCAAAAACATTCTCCCATATTCCCCTTTCATTTAGCTAAGAATTTTAAAATTTTTAATGTGAATTTTGAGCAGTAGAGCACACTTTTACCTAGATGTTTCCTGGGACTCAAAAATCATTAAATAATGCTACTGAGAGGAGCACTGCAAAGGAAAGGGATTTCACAAGGCTTGTGACCATTCAGAGATTCTTCAATGTTACTACAGACACCTGGCAAAGACACATTTTAAATACACTACAGAAATTGTACAGAATCCCATTCAGTCACTGGAAATTTGATTTTTCTACTGTTCCTACAAATTATTTGCAACTGATTCCATGCAATACATGCAAAAATCTCATCCTTCACAATTAATAAAAAAACTTAAGAGGGTGTAACTTAAACATCAATGGTGTCATGCTTTGGGCAGTAAAGTGCCCTTTCAATAGAATAAAACACTCAAATTTACTCAAGGAGTCAGCACCTTAGAGCCTGAAAATGTGCAGGGACTGACATTCAAACAGTGGTTGCACGTAGCATGATAATTTGGAAGACACATCCTGCCTTTTACAAAGAAGGAGCAAAGTTTAAAATTTAGTTGAATACAGTGTAAATTTACCTCTCCTGGTAGAGGGACAAGATTCCTTTGAATGGCACTTGTTTGGGTTGAGTTTGTTTTCCTTCTTTCATACACTGACTCCTGGCCCACTCTTACCTTGTATCTTGTCTCTTTTTAGAACTCATGGTTCAATAGGGTTAACAGAGGGAAAATCAACAAGAGACAGACTATGGGGAGTTATTAATTTATATTAAAATTAAAATTCGTTTATTTTGCCACACTTCCAAATTTTACATGTGGTTTCTTTTGAAAATGGAGTTGCTATTAGAATATATAAAGCAGCAAACAACTTGTACTTCAGAGACCTTTACAAGGCCATGTAGTAGGAGCAGGGGGAATGGCTCTAAACTGACAGAGGCCAGGGTTAGATTGGATATTGGGAAGAAATTCTTACTCACAGGCTGCTCAGAGAAGCTGTGGCTGCCTCTAGATCCCTGGAAATGTTCCAGGCCAGGTTGGAAAGGGCTTGGAAGAACCTGGTCCTGTGGAAGGTGTCCCTGCCTATGGCAGGGTGTCTGGAACTGGATGATCTTTAAGGTCCCTTCCAATCCAAAGCATTCTGTGATTAAGTAGGAAGAGGAGGAGGAGGAGGAAGATTTTTGAGGAGCAAAGCAACAGCAAGTTAACCTAACTTGTACAGAGATGTAAATTATCAGTGTTTTGATTTTGGCGTTTCTTTCCAGGACCTTTAGGAAAGACAGTGGATTTTAAGTGATTTAACAGAGATCTACTATGACAGTTGAAAACAGGAATGTCTAAACAAAACACTGGTAAACACATAATTCTGTTTTAAACGTGTCACTATTAGTGCTGTTAGCCATTGCCTTGAAGAATTTTCCAGAACAGCCTTTTCAGCATCACAGAAGATTACAGCATGCAACCTTTTATAAAACAAGACAGTTTATTAATTAGGGCAAATAATAAGGGTCAGGAAAGTGATCTCTGGCTGTGTCAGTTGAAAAATAAATCACTGAACCTGCTTAGTGCTGCAATAAGAAAGCCTGCTATGTGATTTATCCATTATTCATTTATAGGTCTGGGGTTGTTGGGGTTTTTGTGAGTTCATTAGAACAGCAAAACCAAAGTACCACGTGGAAGTGCATTTCCTCATCACAGCTCATGAAAATGTGACTTGTGAAGCATTTGATTCTGGTCCTGTCAAGGTCTATGGCAAGGTTTTTATTGGCTGCAGCTGAACTGGGATTGGAGCAAAAAATGAGATAACTGATCACTTCAGGTAATAAGAAATATAATGCTCTGCCAAATTATTTACCACAATGCTGTTGCCAAACCCAGTTCAGAGTATTCTATTGTTATAATGATGCCCACTTCTATTAACTAGAATGTTTCAGTCTGATCTGCCCTTAAAAGTTATGTTTTTTTGAAATTTGAAAACCATAGCAAAATTCCTTATCATTCCTGGGATTACCAGCTGTGAATAAGATTACTTAATTACCTGCAGCTTATTAGCAACACTACTTCTAGCTTTAGATAAACCATCAAAGTAATTAAAAAAACCAAAATCCAGCAGCAAACCAAACTTTTCTATCCACAGTCTCTCCTGCCAACAAAAGTTTTACTGCTGCTATCCTTGCTTGTTCCATGTGGTATAGTGAACAGGAAGGAAATTCTGAGTTTAAAAGCAATTTTCAAACACTTCAAACATGGTCTTTCTATACTGTAAACATCTTTCAATTAATTCCTGTCACTACAAATTTATCACTATCATTTCTATGATAAAGAACTTCCATGTGTTTTCCTCTCAAAAATCTTAAGCAGGTCTTCTCAAATAACCTGCTCTTTATTTAGCTATTTTTAACTATTTCCAGTCATTTCTGAACTGTATAAACAGTTACTTAATCTTATGAACATATTTCCTTCTACTCATCTGTCAGAACACTTTGAATGTACTTGTCACTGGCTATATTTAATTAGAACTTTGATTTCAAGTGCTGTCATATTTTGGGTGATAGGTAGCAATATTTTAAGCTCTGCTAGTGTCTATATTATTTTGTAAAACAATTTCCACATAAACATTTATATACATTAATCAAAGCGAAAGAGAAAATGCTAATTTAGCCTATGATTAAAGAATGAAAAAAACCTCTGACAACCCTTTTGATTTCTTTTAAATGGAGTTGGTAACAACATGCCCTCTTCTGAAAGCACTTAAAAGGACAAGAAAAATGGAGACAAACTTATTAGCAGGGCCTGTTGTGACAGGATAAGTGGTAATGGTTTTAAACTGAAAGAGGGTAAATTCAGACTATATATAAGGATTTTTTTTTTTTTTTTTTACCATGAAAGTGGTGAAACACTGGCACAGGTTGCCCAGAGAAGTTTAGGATGGAAACATTCAAGGCCAGTTCCCTTCCAACCCAAACCATTTTACTATTAGATGATTCTTCATGGCATATAGCACTCATTGGTAGAGAAAAAGGGCCATGGTTTGTTTTCTTTAACATTGGCAATTTCTACTCTGGACAAAATCTTCCTGTTCCACTGCTCCAGTTCAGCTGAGCATCTGAGGTTCATGAACTGCAGACACTGAAGATGAACTCTTCAAGACAAAATCTAACTTAACCAGGTGTTAGCCCTTGACTTTTGTCAGGCCTTTGGTGAGCAGATTTAACACAATGGTATGACCAAAAAATACCACTTTGCTAGGGGTAGTGAAGTAAAATCCCCCCAGTGAGAAGCAGAACAGGCATGCAAAAGCAAGGCAGGAAGCAGGAATTCCTCATTTGGTAATGGCAATTTCAATCTGAAGAGGAGGCACACATGATACAGTGTGTGTGGACTTCCTCAGAGAGGCAGGAGGGCAGCTAGACAGAGCAAATATGGAGCACAGTGAATTTCACTAAATTAAGCCTCTTTTGATTTACCCTCTGGAAAAAAAATAGTCAGAACTGTGCTTTTTCTTCCAACCATACAAGAGGAGCTGAGCTCCACACAGACTGCCCAAATCTACTCCTATATTTGAACATCTAATGAAGCTTTTTAACCAGTTAACTGAACTGATGTTTGAAATGCAGCTGGTGGGATAGATGCTTCATTCTCATTAAGTATCTTAGGACAATTCCTTCTTTCACTCCATTCATATAAATTAATCGTGGCAAAAGAGAAAATGCTAATTTAGCCTATGATTTAAAAAATGAAAAAAACTTCTGACAACCTTTTTGATTTCTTTTAAATGGAGTTGGTAACACTTTTTTCCATGGTATGTTTGGTAACATTTTCACCCTAGGTGCTCTTTTCCATAGCACCTAGACTACTGAAACACTGAAGCAGTAGGGGCCAGCAGATGCAGGCATCTTGCTGCCTAGATTCTGGGAGCCTCCAGGAGCTCCCACTTTAAAGGGAACAGACAGACTGCATCTGGAAATATATTTCAGTCTAGAAACTGGTGCAGTTAAACATAAGTTTTGACATGGACCCATTTTAATTTCTGAAGCAGTGCCTACTTCATTTAAGAAACAAGAAACACCTCTGATTGCTCGGTAGATCAAGCTTCAGTTTAATTTCTCTAAAGATCAGCAAGTACTGAATACATAAACATCCAATATTTCACATTAAACACCCAGCATTGATGTCATACAAAGGAAAATATCTTCTAGTAAGAGTTAAAATAAAATACTCCCTATTAAAAATATGAGTTTGTTCAAGATCAAAGGTTTTCTTTAGGGTTTTTTTTCCTACATGTCTGCACATTTCTCCCACTTACCTTATACCAGTTCTGGTCCTTTCTAGATCCCTTCATAAATCATCCAGTGAAAACATAGACAGCTTTCTCAGGAGTGGGTGAGTTGAGGCAACACAAGTGCAGTGGTGGCACCTTGGAAGGAGTGGAAGCACATGACCAGGAATAGGATTGGGAACTCCAAGGCAACAAGACTTTCTCCTCATTGCTGCAGTGAGCTTTCTACCAGCTCCATCATCATTTGTCATGCCAGAAGTCAAGCTTCCACAGATCAACTTTAGCTCAATAAAATGAATTCTGAAGATTTTGCTTCATTTGTTTGTACATACACTCAAGTTTTCAAATAAACGCACAGAGCAATGTAAGTGAAGAAATTCAAAGGAGAGAATTTGCTGTGAGGTTCCAAGACAGAGCGTGCTCTTTGAAAGGCAGCACTCCTTCCCTATTCACACGTACCTTAATGCCTAGCTTTATGTTTAAAGAGGCCACGTGCCAAATTAAATGCAAAATCTAATCTGTTAAAGCAACTGCAATTTTCTGCTTTGGTCAGAATCACAATTACAACAACAAACAACACAGTCAGTGATTAATAACAAGCCTAACCAAGACTCATGTTATTACTGCCTATCTGATCTACTCACTCATTCCTGCTCATGCAGGATACCACAGGCTGGCAGCAGCCACAGCCTGCACAAAGGTGCTGCATCCAGGATGTGCAGCTGTCCAACAGTGCTCAATGGAAATGGAGATTTCTATGCTGCAGAAATCTCATTTTGTGCACTTTTCACGATGTGTTGATACATCAGACCCAATTCAGCTTCGGCCTGAACTTCTTCAAACTTCATCTGATTAGGCACATTCAAGTTATCTGATTGTTTTATCTTTGAAACATTAGTTTTTGAAAAAGAATGTCCTCAAGTCTCCAAAACACTGCTTCCAAACAATTGTGAAGATTCATTCTGTCAGCACAAGGCTATTCATTAAACTTATTTCTAGAGCTTTTGTTGACACATGGTTAACCACTGAAAGCTACGCACCAAGATGTTTGTGTATGTTAGCAAACTATTTATGATACTGTGATATTCTGAAATAAAGTACTATTTTGTGCTGAAATACAATCTTTTTGAGAGGAGAAGGCTTTGGGGTCACCTAACAGTGGCCTTCCAGTGCCTGAAAGGAGCCTGCAAGAGCGGAGGAAAGAGACTTTTACAAGGGCATGTAGTGACAGGACAAGAGGGAAGGCTCTACAATGGAAAAGAGTGGCTTTGTATTAGATTTAGGGGGAAATTCTTTGCTGTGTGAGTGGTGAGGCACTGGCACAGGCTGCCCCATCCCTGAAGTGTTTAAAGCCAGGTTCGATGGACCTCTGAGCAACCTGGTCCAGTGGAAGGAGTCCCTGGCCATGGCAAGGGAGATGGAACTGGATGATCTTCAAGGTCCCTTCCAACCCAGGCCATTCTATGATTCTATCATACACAATATAAAAAACCAATCACACTCAACTCAAACACTGGCCTACATTTTCCTGGTAACACATGTAATAATTCTAGCACACTGTACAACAAAGAAGCTAATAAATAAATGTATCAGTTACAAATAAATACATGATTGACACCAGTCATGAACTGGAGCACGATTTTGGCCCTGGATCTGTGATTGCTATGTTGCTTTAATTATGATAAAATCACAGAAAACAGCTAACTACCCCTTAGCTTGATCCTGCATTTCATTTGGTGTATGTTCACTCTAAACATGTAACCAGACCTGAAAAAGCAATATTGCCATTCAGCATTGTGGAACAGTGAATGAGGATTTAAAGAGAAACAGGAAATCTTCCCTAAGGGGCAGTGTGTCTCAGCTAACACGGTTCTGCAACAGAGCTGGCTCGATTCTGGTTGAAGTGTCACACAGGCAGAGGAGCCCACCACTGTCTGCAGAGTGCACTCCTAGACTCTAGAGATCTCCATATGGAATATACCACGAGCCAAGACAACATCTCACCATCAGAAGTAAAACTTCCCTGTCATCTCCTCCCTGCTGCTCCCCCTGAGCCAGCTCTCATTTCACGCAAAGGCAAGCTGACTCAGCTCAGCAAAATTAGGAAAAATCACCTCTGGCAGAAAAAGGTAAATGTGAAAAAGGGAAGCCAGGGGAGTGAATTCATTACTCACCCTGTGGCCAGAGCTCATCACTAGAAGTGAGAGGGTGAAGCAGGGAAGGAGGGACAGTCAGGCCTTCTGCTCCTTTGGGTGTCAGCAAGCAGCTGAGGCAGCCCAGCCCTGCAGCCACGCCACATCTGGGGGCAGCAGCACATGCTGCAGCACTGGAGATCATTCCTCAGACCTTAAGCAGATGATTCCCATTAAAATGTTACCTTAATTACTTATATCTATCTCCTAGCTATCAAATGATATTCCTCTATAAAGGATTTATTTTTTCCAAGTGGAGACTCTTGGTTTAGGGAATGAAATGAGAAACAACAAAAAAAAAAAATCAGTACTGCTCCAGGCTGGTATGCTGCACAGATTGTGTTACAGTGCTTCAACTTAAGATTTTGGTCTTAAATAGAGAGAAAAATTGTATTAGCTTATGTTGCAGCAAGGTATTTTTATGATATTAAATTCTTGACTTCAGAGAGAAGCACATACAATATCACTACTGGCTACAGGCACTAAGTTATGCACTACAGTTCAGAAGGCATTTTAGCCCACCAAAGCTCAGTTCCTAAACAGCAAGTAACAGCTGCATTTGAAACAAAACCATTCCTTATTAAAACAAGAATCCAAGTTTCAGAACCATTAACACACCTAACATGACTGTTAAATATACATTTTAATATGTACACTTTAATCTAAACATTAAAAAAAAAATCTAATTAACATGATCTATCAAAGGAATTTTTCTATCCCTGAAAAGATCCTTCAGAAAAGCTGCTTCTAAGTATTCTGGGTACCAGGATACTGTAAAAGCACTTACTCTCAACATACTCTTTTGTTGTCTTAGAGAAAAGCGTTACAAAATACCATTTGGTTACAAAAAGATAAAATGCACAAAGTTCGAGAAAGATTTCCTAGACAGAGGACAGCAACGAGCAGCAGGGGTCAGTTTAATGAGAAAGCTGCAGAAGTCTCACTAGCTGATTTATCTCATACACAGGAAAAGCAAATCACTGGATAAACTGACTTTATCTGATGGTTATGGACATTAGTGATTAAACTTTCAGTCTACTCTACCTCTATTAAAACCATATAAAAGAAATTAAACTTAACAACAGCTGTCACAATTTCTGTGTCACTCAACTTCACTAGTTGATTGCCAGAAAAAAGGATCTACTCCAGCAATGTTCAGGGAAACACTGTGTCTGTGGTTCTTTTAGTGGTATAAATGCACTGTCTATGTTTCCTTGCCTGCAAATCTGGACGAGTTCTTGTTTGTGATTTCTCGTGTAACATGATTTTACAGCCATGTACCCACCCCCACATTCTCTTTAGAGCAGTTCTGCAATGGAAATAAACAACATAATGATACTCTTTACAGTTCATCTTGAGGAAAAGAAACAAACAAGACACTAGCAGTTTTACAATTTATTAACACATCGTTCCAAATCTGGGACAAGAAACTCCACAGCAACACGTTCACTTTCGAAAACCAAACACTGCACAACTAGATGGAAAAGGCATTTCGTATCAGTTCTGTGTATCACCCTCCTCTTCAGGCCCACTTGAGGGAAGCAGTGTGCTCTAAGTGTAATATTATAATGGAGATTAGTGGAGATCCTGCAGGGAAATAAAAAACTCTGGGTCCTTCCCCACTGGAAATGTCACTTACAATAGTATCAGCGGCAAACGCTGCACTATTAGCATACAACTGGAGTCATTTTCTGTCATCAGGCCTCGTTCATATGTAAAACAGCAACCCTCCTGTCTCCCAGGGGATGGAGGTCTCCCACCCCCCACATGGCTCCTCCAGCTGCAAGCAACACAAGTGCTAACTTATGCAAACACAAGGAAAACTCACTCTGCTGGTTTCTGGCTTTGGGGAGCTGCTGCTTCTCCCTCCACCCTCTGCCCTGGCCTCTGGGTGACTTCGCTCCTCTCCTCAGTGCTGATGACTTTCACACTTACCTTTCTTTCCCTCCCCATCCGCGGCTGCATTTCTTCCTGCTGCTTCTTGAATTTAAGCATGAGAAAAGCAGAACTTCAGCTTCTCCTCCTGAAGCCTCATACCTTTCTGCTTTCTCATTTAATACTGATCACTCCGTCTTTTCATTCCAATGCTGAGGTTTTTTGCAACTTTTTTTAACATCTAATCTGATTGGCTGTAGCCAAGTTTCTAAATGCATTTCACTACAGAATTCATTTCAGTCTGTGGTTCAGTATTGCCTGGAGTGCTACAAACTGAATCTTCAAAAGACTTACTTGCTCATTAGCATACACCTTCCTCTTCTGAGCAGTGCCTTCAGGTGCAGTCACCCTCTTTTCAAGAGCATATTCCTTTACCTCTGAGGCACATTCCTCCTGCTCATCATTCCTCGGCCTGCCTATCTTCAATCTGCAGGGAAAGCAAGACACCACAGTTCACTCATGATGTCTCCTTTGCTGCTAACCTGCTCTGTGTCTTTTTTGTGCCCGTTTCCCTTATTCTTTGTTTCAACAAGCATTCAGCAAAAGATACAGGAATTTGCCGTCTACAAACCAGGTGGCTTAGGCTGCTCCCAATAAAAATAAACTGCTTTAGCCAGTCCTAGCTAAAGTAGGCCTCTAGCACCTCTCTGAAGTTTTACCATTTAAATTTAGACTAAATAAAAATAACGAAAGAATAAATAGATATTCTCTCTGTTCTCTTGCTAGCTGACTTTTGACGTATACAAGAAAGCTGGAAAGAGATTTTTTACAAGTGCATGTGATAGGACAAGGGGTAAATGGCTTTAAACTGGAAGCAGGTTTAGATTAGACATTAAGATGAGATTCTTTACTGTGAGGAGGGTGAGGCACTGGAACACATTGCCCAGAGAAACTGTGGCTGCTCCATCCCTGGAAGTGTTCAAGGCCGGGTTGGATGGAGCCCTGATCTAGTGCAAGGTGCCCCTGCCCACGCAGGGGGGATCGGACTGGATGACCTTTACGGTCCCTTCCAATCCAAAGCATTCTGTCATCCCATGATACGACATATAAATGCCACTATATGTCGAGTATGAATTCTTACACATTTTAATTAATTTCCTGCCTCGGGCCCCAGGCCTGCGGTGACTTCTTGATGGGGGGAATGCCCGAGTCTTAGGGAAAGCCCTGACATAGGGACACATAAAAGAGGCGGCGGCGGGTGGTGGCTGGGCCATCCCCGCCGCGGGGGGAGGCGGACGGGCGCGGGGAGCGGCGTCAGCGCTCGGTGACGGTGACAGGGCGGGAGGGCCGCCCTGCGCAGCGCTGTACAATGGGGCGGCTGCCGGGCTCCATCTTGGCGGCGGCGGCGGCCGCCCCGGAGCCCGCGGCTGGCGGCGCTTCCCCTCCGCGGGAACAACATGGCCCCGCCCCGGTTCCTCCAACAAAGCGCCAGCGCTTCACTTCACCGAGGAACCGGCCTCCCCCATACCCGACACCGCCACCCCGCCCGTCCCCGCCTTCAGCCCCCCCACCCCGCCCCGGTGGCGGCTACCGCCCCCCGCCACGCTCCGCTCCCGCCGCCGCGCTTCCCCCCTCGGGCCGCGGCCGCCCGTCCGCGAGTCACAGACCTCCTCCTTCTCCTCTTCCTCCTCCTCCTGCTCCTGCTGCCGCTCCCCGCGCCGGCGCTGCTGGCGGCGGCCCCGGCCGCCCCTCCGCCGCGGCCTCCCTGCCCCCGGACGCGGAGCCCGTGAGCCCCAGTGCGCTGGCGGGGGAGGAGCATCCTGGGAACGCGCAGCCCGACATGGGTCCGGCGGCCGCGCAGCCCCCGCCGCCGCCCGCAGCTCCGCCCGCCGCCCGCCGCTGAGCGGGAGCGGAGCGCAGGGGGGCCGCACGGGGCCGCGGCGCTGCCCGCCCCGGATGAGGCGCCGCTCCTTCCCCGCCGCCCTCAAAAGCGCAGGGCCCCCACGGAGCCCCCGCGGCCCCGATGATGGACAGGAACTACCCCACGACCCCCGGCTTCGCCGAGCCCCTGGCCCCGGGCACCGCGCCGCCCGCCGCCTCCTGGGCCTACGAGCGCGGCGCCGGCAGCCTCAAGCCCAGGTGAGGAGGGTCCGCCGAGGGGGCAGCGGCAGGAAAGGCCGGGGGCCGCGCCGGGGCCTGGCCGAGGGCGGCCGAGGGGGCCCCGGCGGCGGGGCAGGGCAGGGCGGGGGGCGAGCGGGGCCCGGCGGCCCCGGGGAGGCCGGGCCGGGCCGGGCGGGGAGGGGGAGGCCGCGTCCCGGCGGGCGGGGGGCGGCGGCGCGGGGCTCCCCGCTGTCCCGGCGGCCCGCGGCGGTGGCGGCGGCGGGGCGGGCGGTCTCTCCGCCCCGCAGGCTCGCGTCGGGCTGCGGCGCGGGTTCAAGAGTTCACGCGTCCCTGCCCGGCTGCCGGAGGGAAGCGGGGCCGCGGGCACCGGCGCTGCCCGGCCGAACAATGCTGCCCGCCGGAGCACCGGGCCGGCGGAGGCGGCCGCGCCGCGCCAGCATCCCCCGCGCCCTTCCATTTCTCCGCTGTTTGTGCGCTCCGCTGAGCCTGGCGAACCTCTTTCCTCTAAAGCGCTGCTCCGGGGCGTGCGGAGCCTCCTCTCAGCCAAAACTTGTCTGGAGCGATTCAGTCCCACGGAGAGTTCTGCAAAGTTCCGGGAAGTGCGGGGAAAATACAGGATATCTTATTGGCTTCGGGTTGCTTTTTGATTGTGTAACTCTGCCAACTAAAACGAGTATTCTCTAGGCGATGAGATTTTCGTTATCGCCTGCCTTTTATGTCTCTAGCTTGATTTATCTGCAGTTCCCATCTCGACGGCGTTTAAAGGTAAAAGAGAGTCTCGGGCTAAAAATACCCCGTCAAAATAGGTGCGCTAATAGATGACTTTGCACTTGGTTCTGAAAGTGGTCAGACATGTCTGATAAGATTAATAGATTATCAAGTCAGAAGCACTGTTGCAATCATCTAGCCTGACCTCTTCATAATGCAGGCCATAGAACTTTTTTTTTTCCCCAGTCTGTGTGTGAGAATAGAGCTTGTGTTGTAGAAGGTGTAGTTTAAAATTTTCGATGAGGCAAAATTCAGTACTTCAGGTTCTAAGTATGCAAGTGACTGATTTATATTGTATTTTTGATATGAAGAGGGCTACCTTTAGTTTCTGGACACTGAGTCTTGTTTATAGCCTCATCAACACTGAAAATTCCAATATATGTTGAATATGAATTCTTACGCATTTTAATTAATTTCTTGCTTTACTTATTTTTCTTAATAAAAAGAACATAATCTTCTGAAGTTTATTGCCAGAGATTTTTTTCTTTCTTGCTTGCTACTTTAGTTATTCTTCCAGATTTCTTTCAGATTTCCTCCAAGTTATTGTCAGTTTCCCTTCCTGAATAGTGCACATTGCATTTGAAATGCAATTAAGGCAGAAGGGAGAAGGTCACAGGACCTGCCTGGGATGTGAGGCTGTACACAGAGCTCCCTGTTTCACAGAGAATTGCAAGGACAGGTCGCTTTTTGGCCAAACCCTTGCCCTGTGAAGCTCTTTAACCAGTTTCTCTGAGGAGCTGCCTGCTTGGCAAAGTAAGGTCTCCATATAATTCTTTCTGTTTTTTCTTCCTAATCACTGAAGTGGTTTTGGTCATGTTGCTATGTTGATTTCAGTGGAAGTCAGTGATGTGTCCTTTCTGTATTGCTTTTGCCAGTTCTCATCATCTCTTGAGGGTCATGCCAGATATTCCATAAGGGAGGTTTGGATTTCCCAGGTCGTTTAAGAACAGGTATGCAGAAGCAGAAAGGGATCTCTCTTGGATTTTACAAGAAACACAACTGATGGATGATTTTATTTTTAATATTTAAAATAATCCCCTGCTTTTACAGCACATCTTGCTTTTTTTTTTTTTAATAGCTGCTGTATTAATGCAGCCTTAAATGTACATTTTGGGAATTCTTTAGAAGAAATGGCAGGGAGAAAAATCCCAAGACCGGTACCATGCAGAAGCTCATTAAATCACTGCCTGCTGCCTATACCAATCAAATTAGTATTACTGCATCCCTGTATGATATGGCAATATTTATACTATGCTGCAGGAAACAATGTGGAGAAAACTTTAAGTTCTTTGAAGTTTCATCTCCAGGTTCTATACATGGTGACAAATGATGCATTTAAAATGCATTGGCTGAAACTTTTTTGAAACTTTTTTCTTTAAAGTGTACCAAGAACAAGGAAACTACTATGAATCATATTTTGTGCTTAAAATTCTCCTGAACTGGCTTCTTTGGGTTCATGTCATTTTAATAAGAATTAAGATACCCTGTCCTTGGCCAGATTTAAAGATTTGAACCATGTTGAACACAGTGATAAGTAGAGTCTGGGCTTCAGGTGCTTGTGGTTTCCTTTATTGCTGGTAGCACTTGTTTTTGTATGGGTGGAGTTGCTGAGGAATTGGGATGGAAGAGTCATTCCTGTCACTGCCAAGGCTTGCACCAGCCTGGAAGGAAATTGTGAAGGTATAGATGTATTGTAAAGGAATATGCTGTCCATGCCCTCGACTTGTGTTACAGATCACATCACATTTTTCAAAGTGGTGTTACTGATTGTGCTTGACAGGTAGTCATCTTAACAGCTGAAACTGCATTAGCCTGATGTTAAATTAAAAAATGTGTGTCATGTTCCTGTGGTACTTGCTTGAAAAGAATTCAGCCTTTAGGTGATAGAGATGACAATATTTCATTCAAATTTCATAGTTATGCTCTTGCAGGCTGTGTCGTGGCAGGTTATGTTCCCTTTGTGTGGAGAGCCATGTTCACAGTCTCAGCTCATCAAAATGATTTCTCCTCCCTGCAAGCATTGCTCCCGTCTCCCTGCGCTTCACTTCAGCCATCTGGTTTTTATCCTGCTTCTTATTTCTTGCAGGCACTGTTTTGTCTGTGCAATGGCACTATTCTTATCAACTAAAAGGAAATGTGTGGTGAAGTGTTACAAGGACATTTCTACCGGGCCTGCTGTGACATAACTGTTCCCATGGAATAGGAGATGGTGAATTGGGATGGAAGCTGATGGAAATCACTGGGATCACTAAGCAGGGACCATTCCTGCTGGGGAGCACATTGGGATGGTGCAGCCATAGCAGGGGCTGAGGGGGTGCTTCTGTCCTCCATATCCCTGACCCCCAGACCCCTTACACAGCCTGTCAGCAGCTTGAAGGAGTTTCTGGTGCTTCTAGGAGTGCACTGCCACTTTTGGCCTTTTACTGTAGCTGTCAGAAAACCCTACCTTTGTGCTTAAACCCTCTTTTTGCCAAAAGCTGTTGAATAGCAGATGAGGTGTGTCACGCTTACTTGCTGCTTGTTCAGGAATTATTGAGTATTCAGAAAACAGGTGCTGTGTAATAGTGTGAGAAACTGTTGTAATTGCTTGGAAAGAGACATAGAGACACATGATAATGGATGAGTTTCTCTGACTTGGGGGTACTCCTAGGGTTTCATTTAGAAAAGGCTTTTTACTAGTGGAAAGATCTCACTGTTCTTGTTCTGTTTTTACCACAGCTCTGAAACTCAAATCTGCTACATGTGATTAAGAGTCAGTCACAATTATTTTGCTGTTGGTTTAAATGTTATGGTGATTGCCGTGGTCTCTGGTGTTCCTTTATGCTTGGTAGTGTGTATCCATCTCTGTCCTACCCAAGCATATGGGGTTTTGTGTAATTTAGTTCTAAATGGTTCTTTACAACAGATAGCACTGACATTATGTTAGAGTGGCCTATAACAGCTAATCTCAAATAAAGAGTTAGTTACTGTGCTAGTTCATTTGCAAAGTTACATAAATGGGAGACTTATACTTTTATGATAAATGGTTATGATGGGTTTTAAACTCATTTTTGCATAGCTGTCAAACTAATGCTTATTGTAACAGCTGTATGATAATTGTGTTTTAGTTAAGGCTCAATTTTAAATTCTAATGGGTTTTTGCATAGCTATAGGAACTCTGTAAGTGCAGAGTATTTTAGAAAAGCAGAGAACATTTTCTTTCATTAAATGAAATTGTTCTGAGAGGTGAAACCAATGTTTGTTGTTAAACACATTCTACAAGAAGTTCCCTATGGCGTAGTATTTCAAGTGTTGAAAGGAAAGCTCATAATCTGAGAATATACTTAGAATTTATGGCACAGAAATATTAAATAATTTTTACAGGCACATAGAAAGATAGGTCACTTTTAAAATCTTGTCAAATTTTCTGTCATTATTTATATCTGAAACGTTTATACATGCAAAATAAACACAGGTAGTCCATGGTATAGCACAGATACCTTACAGGGACTTGCTGTCTTTTTCTTTGTTGTCTTTTTCTTCTTTTGCACCTGCATTCAGCACACACTGAAGTCACAGCCGTGGGCAGGTCAAAGGTTGACTGAACAGAGGCTGAATGCGTTCTTGCTCTGTGTCCCATAGCTTTTCCCTGGTGCAGATGTGTGGTCATCTTGCAAAATCTTTGCTGAAGTTTCAAAATGAGCCAGCCAGGCTTGTTTGGATTTAGATGCTGCTTACCTGTGTGAGATTTAATGGCAGCTTTACCTGAAAGATCTCAAGCAGTGTGTGTCATTCTGCTGCAGTGAGAAATGATGATAAAGAACTACCTGCAGAAGTAATGAGCTGAGACTTCGTCTGAGGGTGCAGTTACCTGAGACGGCTGAACTGGCTGCTCAGGCTCACTGCTGCTGAAAGGGGCTCCCTTCCTCTTCCCTTGTCTTGGTTTGGTGTTTGTGCAACTGCACAGGGAGCTGGTCTCATTTGTTAATCCATGAGAAAACTCTCCTGGCCAAAACAGTGATTGGCTTGAGCTGATGTCTGTGCTGGTGAACCTGTGCTGTCAGGCTGGAAGCCAGAGGGACACCTGGGGACGAGCAGGGAGCAGAGCTGCAAGGAGTGAGCTGTGTGAATCCCTTGAGAGGATGAAAGGAGTGAGGACAGAGCTGTAGGGAGTGAGCTGTGTGGCCTTGGCAGGGATCCTTCCCAGTGGTTCTGGACAGGGTTTAGATGGGCTCAGTCTTGCCGTGTCACTGTCTTCGATGAACATCCCACACAAATTGTGCTGCCTGCTTCCCTGCCAGCAGCACTTGGTGTCTGTTAGCTGGCTGCCAGATCTCTCTTGAGATCACCTCCAATGATATTTCAGATGTGAGCCCTTCCCTTGGAGCCAACATCCTCAACACAGGGTACAGCATACATTGTTCTGCAAGAAATGGGGGTTGTATTCCACCACCTATGCAAAAAGTCCCACGTGTGTATTTTGCCTTTCATCCTGTTAACTTCAATCATAGCTGTGTTTGCCTTACACCAACAGAGAGCAACCTTTTCACCTTGTTTCTTCTGTACTTTTGCTCACCTTTTATTTTTTTCTTGGAGTTGCTGCTGACTCTGGCATAATGCTGTCATAGGAAGGAGGCTGTTTTTAGAAAAAAATCTTTGTTCCTGTCAGGAAAAAAGCACCTATGCCTGAACTATATTAATTCTAAACAATACTAGGGCTCTTATAGAGTGGGTGTATTTTGCATGGATATCTTCGTTGTATTTTGTCAAAGCTTTCACAAATTTGCATGTCAGGAGGTTACTTTGCATGGTGAGTGCCTGTTCCTACATTAAACAAACAAAGAAAAGACAAACCAAAACAAAAACCAGTCAAAAGGCAGTACATTAATAGTCTCACTTCAGACTTTCCTTAGCTGCCTTAACTATGACAAAAATAACTTGGAGCAGCATGCAGCATTGAGCCTTTCCAGCACAGCATTTCTTGCTGTACCATGCAAGTGGCAGAGAAAAGAAAATTCTTTGAATTTTTAAGCAAAGATAAATGCTTTCAGAGAGGACAGAGTATGTGGTTATTAAGTACTGGATTTACTTGTCTCACTGGGCAGATTTCATAGGTTTTGGGTTTACTTCTGCTTGCTATTCTGTCATTGTTACGTGGCTTCTTTTGTTTCATTGTCCTGGACAGACCTGGGGCTAAGTGGACACTTAGATTCATTAGAGCCTCCTCAGAACCTCTCTGATGATGGGCTACAAAAAGGGGCAAGGAGCTCTTATTCCTGGGTTCCTGCACACTTGAAAGTTTCTTATTCCAAAACAGTTCAGCAAGAACCTACATATGTTTAGACAAGCTTTTACTTTCCCATATTGCTTTTCTTGTTTTTCATCTCCCTTATACATGCCTACCTGCATTGCTTGCTTAGGACTTGGAAAAGTGCATCCAATTATTCTCAGCAGGAAGAAGGCACCCTTAGGCATCCTTATCTTAGAGTAATAGTGTTTACACAGCAGGATACTAAGGAGCATTTATTCCTTAATAATCCTGCAGGAGTTATACTTGGGGCTAGATTTCACTGGAGATTTCCCTCCTTTTTCAGCTGAGAAGAGTTGGAGGGCTCCAGCCCTTCGTCTAGCATTCCAGATGTTTGGCAAGCTGTTCTGAGAACTTTTGGTCATCCAGAACGTGCCAGACAAAGGGTCACACCATGGGCCGTGCTGAATGTACCAGCCTGTGCTGCACCTTCCACGCTGCCCTTTTTCCTGACCAGGAAATCCCTCTCAGAAATATGGCAGCTTGGTGTTTCACACCACATCCTGTTTACTTTCTCTCGTCTTCGTGTCAAAAATTCCAGTGCTAGACAGCGAATAATCCTTCAATCCCGATGCTCGTCCGATTTCATTATGTTCTGCCGAGTCTGCCAAGAACAGGATTTCTAATAAGTTTTTCTTGAATCTGAACATTAGTTCATTTGCTGTGCAAAGAGTGATTGTAGAAAGCCAACTCCTCCCTACTCTGAGCACAGCCATGTGTTAACCACCTTCAGCTGCTGGCACTGGTGAGCTGGAGTTTGCTGATAGTCAGCACCACTGGAGAGAGATGGGATTTTCATCTTTTCCCGTTAAAAAACTCACTTTTGTTATTTTTTTTAAGAGAATACAGGTTTTTTCACCAATTAAAGCATTTTTTAAGTTCATATGTGTCTGCTGTTTTGATCTGGATTAATACTTGGTTTTCTTTAGACATGATCATCATGAAAGCTAAAATCAGTATCAGGGGCATATTCAAGGAATTTGTTTAATATAGTGTAGTTTTTCCTGTCTCAGAGTAAATGCCATGTAGCTGTGACTGTATTTCTACAGTTTTGAACAATGCACATTTTCTGGTTGAAGCATTCACAAGCAACTGGGTTCATCTGGTGTTTTCAGCTGAATAGTGACTTGTGACAAATGAAATGATAGCCAGGGTTCACTTTGCAAGGTTCAAAATGGAAATTTAAACCTGTTTTAGGATGAGAAGAGCACTTTTGAAGAGGTATGAGAGCTAAATTCAAGAGCTATGCTCATTTTCCTTATAAACTTGGTTAATAACACCCTGTGGTGCTTTCTTTAATGTAAAGGACTCTTTGCTGCTGTGTTTTATGATGAACTGTGTTGTTAATATGTTAGATCTTTCCTGGGCACACCTCCTAAATTGGGATGGCAGTGGTGTTAGTCATAGGGATACCTCTTGTTTTGAATCTAAAGGAGCTCATATGAGCTGCTTAGCCCTTGTAGTGTGTTGTGGGATGTGGAAATCACTGTGCTGGACATGTGCACGTGCTGGGAGGCTTGGAGCCCATCCAATGGCCCTCAGTTTTTGGCTGTCGGGTGGCAGGATGTGTGATCTCAGGTGTGGTCACTGAGTAGGTGCCGTGGCTGTGGGCCATGAGACCACTGCTCTTCACAGGGGTGCATTTTAACGTCACAAAACCTGGAGAAACTGCCTTGTTTCAGTACTGGAGACTCGGTGGTGAGGGCTGTAAATCATTATTTAGGAATCATTATTCCTTCTGCCTGGGTTTCCCTAGACTGAAGCACAAGGTATTCCATGGGCTGTGGAACTGGAAAGTGCTTCAAGGTTTGGTAATGAAAGGAGCCCACTGACAGTGTAAGATGGCTGTCAGTGTACAGCACACATGTATTTGCACTTCTTTTACCTCTTTCTGTGATGAAAACCTCCGCTTCAGCATCATCCTTTCCATATAAATGGAAAATAAAGGGCTTGTTAAGAAATGGGATATCAAGTATTCCTGTAGTACCCTAAAAGTAAGGCTCGAGCTTGCCACAAAATCCAACGCTGTAATAACTGTGGGAGGACGAGGGTTGAAAAGCATTTCAATAGGTAAATGAATTGTGATTTTTATTAAGGCTCTGTTGTGGCTAACCCACATCTTGAGATAACGCTCTGCTGATTTTTTTATTTGGAAATAAAATTTTGTTCTTCAAAGTAGTGAAATCTTTTTGTGTGTATCTCAGCTGTAATAGAGGATTATGCTGTGTGTTCAGCCATTAATACTGGAATGATCTAGAGAAGAATTTTGAATATGCCCCAAGTACACTTTTGACAACAGAATAGCATCACATATCAGAGAAAGTGTTAGATTTCCATTACTGTCTGTTACAAAAATCTTTTGAAATTTTAAGTAAAACTCTATGAGAGAAGTATTTATAATTTCAAAAAATCACAGCTATTCTCTTTGTGCTGGGTAAAGCAAAAGTTCTTCCATAGAGAGAAGATAAGAAAAGAAGATAAATAAATGTAGTGACAAACCAATCCAATGCCTCAAAAGGCAAGAAAATAAGATTGCAGATCTTAGAGTGGTGGAAGCTATGCAGACCATAATGGTATTCCTGTTTCTGCAGGCACTGATAGAGTAGAAGCTGTCAGGGAAGATGTATGAATCCCCAAAACACTGCTTGGCAAACAAATGTCTTAAAATTATTTCTGACACTGCATTATAATGCAAATTGGGAGGAATGTGTTACAGTCTGTTTAAATGATACTGTCTTAATAAGGACATCAAAGTTAGTCTTGAATATTCAGAGCAGGAGAGCACTGAAAGCTCCTTTCCAGACCTTGAAATCTTAAAACATGCATCAGGAGCTCTAGACTGACATTGTAAAGTAGTTTAATTTTAGTTTCTGTTTTGATTAAGTTACAAAGTTTTTTTTGTCAAAGCCAAGAGAAGTGGTTCCAAATTTACCAGTTCTGATTAAAAAAAAAAAAAAAAGTGTTATATGTACTGCATTTCTGCCATAAATAACCTCATAAGGAAAACTGATTTAGGTTGCATGCATTTAAAAAATGACATAAAGTAATTAATCCAGTCCGTTAGTAGTAACTGAAGGTGTAGTTTATAAATAGCTCATTTTTATCTGAATATTAGTTTTCAAGTATGTATTTTTGCAACAGAGTTTAACTGATTTTTTGAAAACAGAATTATATTGTCTTTGTTGTTAAGAACTCCGCAGGTTACTTAATCAGACAAGCCAGCACTTGCACTCAGGTATTGAAGTCCCAGTAAGACTATTTTGGCTTTCCTGTTTTTCATTTTTAAAAGGATCAAGCAGAAGGAGTTCAGACACATTAACATGGGAATAAAAGGGAGATGGACCTTTTGTGTCATAAAATCTCTTTATTCCCTTAAGATGTGATACATATTCAGGTGAAGAATCACAGCAACAGCGTGAACTTTTGCTTATTGAGGCAGTTCCCTGCATGTAATTTTCTGCCTCAAAATCTATTTCGTAGAAGCTCCTTATCTCTACTCCTAGAAAGTGAGGAAGTAATGAGAGTTTCCTCTCACAAGTACCTCCAGGCAATCCTTGGCCCACATTGTGGCATGCTCTTGGTGGCTCTGCCTTTGAATTGAAGGGAGAAATTAACATTATAGCTTCATTTGTAATGAAAGAGTGGAGGGTGATTGCCTTTGGTGTGTTAGGATGGGAAAAGTTCTACGCTGGGTATGTAGTGTGTAATTGCATTGAAAGGGAGAATGTGCCATAACCAACAGACAGTGGA
This sequence comes from Vidua chalybeata, assembly GCF_026979565.1. Classification (NCBI taxonomy): domain Eukaryota; kingdom Metazoa; phylum Chordata; class Aves; order Passeriformes; family Viduidae; genus Vidua; species Vidua chalybeata. Next base: position 60,648,848 of record NC_071535.1, on the reverse strand, counting down.
GCTTGTCAGTAAAATGCTGCTCCTCTGTGGTTTACTGACTTACCTCAGTACTGGAGTCTGAGTCTGTGTTTTCCATCTCTCCAAATGTCATCTATCTTGAAGAATAATGTTAATAATACTTCAAAATATTGATAGCTGTTTTTTCTTGCTATAATAGGAGAACAGACTGGGCAAATGCTGAAGATGTATGCTGTTCTTAAAAGAATACATTATGGACCTTGAAGTATTAGTTTAAGAGATTATTTTCTTTTGATTTTTAAGCAGTGAGCTTTATTTTTTCAAGTAGCATTTTTTTTTTGTTTTGTTTTTTATAGTGCGGGGCAAACATATCTGCATGCAGATGATCTCTATGTTTTTAAATGCAGCTGCAAAAAAATTCCACCCCATTTCCTTCTCCACGCCTTCACTCTCAGATCTAGGTTTAAAGGCACAAAACTGATTTCTAGGCTAAACAAACGAATGGGGGGGATACAATTCAGCAGCATGAAGTCACCCCAGGACACATGAACGCTGCAACTGTTCTGGATTGTTAAATATTCTTTCTCTTTGTGCAAATATGATGTTAAGGTTTGTCTTGTCTTGTACAGTCTAATGAGAGGATCAAGGGAATTAGATGCAGGGAGTAGACTGGTTTCCTATTTTTCTTGAACCTGCCAACATTTTCAGGCTTCGACCCAAATTTGTGCTTGCACTGTCTTCCCCCTCCCTCCAGTATGTCTGTGGCTGGGAAATAGAAATGAAAAATCACATATGTATACATTTAAAAAATATTTTGCACTGAAATGAATTTCTGGGCTGAGAAGGCATTTGTTTTCCATTGGAATGAATTATTGAAACATTCTCAGTTTCTGTTTTCTGTTGTTTTTAAGGGCTTTCTGTGCTTTTAAACTTCCATAAATGTGTTGGACTGGAGTGACTTGCTGTTACTAATGGTATTGAGCTCATTTAAGTAGCAACTTTCTTCCTGGGCAACTCCCTCCTCTGCTTCTTAGGGTCATGGCTTTTTAAAATACAAGATTAAACCTATTTCTGGATTGAAGTAATCTACCTGTAACCTTGCTTTTAAATTTTAATTTTATTCTGAGCTGCAGATAACCCCTGGGTGCTGAATTACATTCTAGTTTGACTGTAGCAAACAGGGAACTCTTGCTGGTACAATGAGCAGCTGAAGGGCCATCTACCCTCCGTTTCATCTCTATTGAATTCAAGTGAAGTTTTCAAGTAATGCTCCTCCATTCTTTCTCCAGGAGGTGTCTGAGTAAAGGCAAAATAACAAAGTTAAGTATTTAAGGAAAGTAATAAACGTTGTATCTAATATTAAAGCAATCCTAACTATGTACTTGCCAGCAGGTAATACAACCTGGAATTGCATTTTACATGTCTAAAATCAAATACAGTGGACAAAAAGAGATGTAAGCTGCGTGTCAGTTTCTATATGCTATATTTTGGATGACATTTTTAATATTTAGAAGTGCATTTGTCAGTTTTATGGCTTTGCTTTCTGTCTCTGAGTGGAATTTGCTATGGCCCAGCTGAGTAGCTGGTTGGAGAGAGACTGCCAAGTGTCTGAGCTCTGGGATAGAGAGGGAACCTGGAGTGCTATTTCCCCTGTTTCACATATATCTCTAGTGAGATAAAATGCAAAGTGTGATTCTAAAGGTATTTTCTTGCCAGTAGAGGCTATCACTGCTCTTTTTAATCTCCTTTGTGGTGATTTAATTAGAAGGGGGCTGTGCCCAGCCATCTTCTCACAGGAGCTCTTGTTTTCAGTAAGGCAGGACAGGCAGACAAAAATGAGATCAAATTTCCTGCTCTGCCTCAAATCTGATGCCTTGTGTGCATGCTGGGTTGTTGGCTTTTGTTGTTGGGGCTTGGTTGTTTTGGTCTCAGACTTGTCAGCCTCAGTTTTGGGGCACAGAGTTCCCTTTGCAGGGTGCTGGGAGCACCTCTGGGATCTCCTGGAGCCAGGAGTTCCCTGTGCACCCACTTGTTTTTGTAGGTGTCCAGGTTCACTTGGAGCACAGCCTGCACCATTTGAATGCTTTGGAAGTGCTCTGGGATTTGATGTGGGGGTTTCTGGAACAACTTTCCTTTAAGTGAGAGGCAGGAGTTTCAAGTGCCCTAGAATAAAGGGGTTGCACCTTGAAAAGTTCTGGTCTGCTTTCCATGTAAGCATTGTGAGTTTCCCTAGTACTTGAATAATTGCTGTTACAAAACTAAACATAACCCAAACAACCCACCCCAGAAAACACCAAATGCAAAATAATCAGTCAAAACCCTTAAAAATTGCTAAGCTGTAATGGGGACGTACCTAGAAAATAAAGTAGAAAGAAGAAAGAATTTACTTAATACTTAGTAAAAGGAGTATAATTTCATGGAAAGGAGACAAAGATACTTATGTAAAGTGCTTGTTTTCTGTTTTTGTGTTTTATTCTGTATGGATGCCTCAGAGAGCAAGGTTATTTGAAGAAAGTAAAAGAAATAAAAAGTAAAAGAAATAAAAATACTTACTTGTATGTCCAGTGTTTATTGCAGCTAAATTTTGCTTCCATGTAAAAATGATACTTCCATGTAAAAATGATACTTCTGTCTGAGTTGGAAGGTGGGAAATGCATCCCTCACTTGTGTGAAGCATAAATTTGATAATTGTCTTGGCAAGTGAGGAGGGTGGTGAGTGCAATGGGACTCGATAACCTTTTGCAGATGGAGACCTGAATTTGTATGAAACTATTGGATTGAAGAATGCTTTGAAAATAAATGATCGTGAGAATAGCAATGCAAACACATGTGTGAAGGGTCCCTTCCTGACAGATTTAATCTGGGCTAACAAAAAGGAATTGTAAATCAAGGTTGAGGTATTTTAGTAACAATGAAGTGCAATGACTGTTTTCTTCCAGAAATTTTACTGGAGAAGTAAAAATCTTCTATTAGCCCAGCTGATGTACCTGGAAAAAAAAAAAAAAACAGATTAATACTTGAGTCATTTCACTTCCATTGTCATTCACATTTTTTGATTGCGTTATTACAGCAATGACAAATCATGATAACTCTTTGAAGGGTATCTCTTACATTTAATTTTAGAGTAATATTTATGTTTTCAATGAAAATTACTTCAGGGGGAAATTTGCCAAGTTTGTGTGTCAAATTAATATTATTTCCTAGCAATAACCACTCCTTTGTGCAGTTCACTATGACAGTGGAAGTGGGAAATCACTGTGAAAATCAGTGATAAGGGCCAAGTGCTTTTGGAGCAGAGCATACATAACAAAGTACCAAGTAATGTGAATGTTTTTCTTCAGTAACTTATCTGACATTTCAGTACAAGTGGGAACTTGCACAATTGTAACAAACTTCCAAACAAGAGCGTGCAGAGCTTGGTGGCCATAAGGGTGTTTGCCATGCTGGACGTATTTCTGATATGAGAATTACATGCTGTGTAAATTCATCTGTTTAAAAATTAAATTTTATGAAAAGAAACCTTAAGGCAGTAATCCTCAGGTTGCCGTGCTTGTTTAGGATAAGCTTATGTAAACTGAAGGCATATATGCAAGGCTTTTTGAGATAAGGATCTACATTCCAGCAAGCAGTAATTATACAATAAACAATTAACTGTTCAAATAAATACAATGTTTTCTATTGAAAGACAGATTCATTTTTGAGGTTGCGGTTGCATTCGCTATGAGCTGGGAGTTTGGATTTTAAAAAAGCCCCATCATATACTTCGAGTGTTCTAAGGTGCCCAGGATTACTAGAATTTTGAGGTTCTAGTAATTAACAATGTTTCTGAGTGCTGAAGTCTAGGTGTTATTTTGTATCCCAGTGCTAATTCTAGCACGCTCCTTGTTACAAAGTCTTTGTCCAAGTTTGTTTTACAAGTTACTTTTCTCTTCCAGAGGATGCTGGCTTGTGTGTTACGCTGTCTTGTGGTATTTGTGTGCACTGTACCTGCCCTTTACAAAAAAAAGGTGTTTATTGTGGAGGAGTGAAGAGAGGGGAAATTAATCACAATCTTCACCGAACAACCAGAATAAATAGAAATTTAAAATAAAACAAACAACAAAAAGCCAAACAAACAAACAAAAAACCCTCACAACAAATTTTTAAATTTTCAGGTGCTAATTAAAGTTCATCCACTTTTTGCTGATGACCTTTTACAATTAAAGAGGAGGAATGAGGTGATAATTCTTGATACACTGTACTGGGTTTGGGGTCTCTGGAAGAGTTTTTGCTGCCAAGTGTAGCCCCAGTTGCATGGAACACCCCAGGGCACCTCTCACCTGAAAATACAGAATGGGAAAAGGAAGCTGTGCTGCTGTAGGACTGTAGAGTTTGCCTTTAAAACGTGTATGAACGAGAAGTCAGCACCACATACTTTTATATAGGTAAAAGCTTTAAGTAAACTTGCAAGAAAACTTAAATACAACTTGTTGCTGTTGCAAGAAAGTTTCCACAAGCTCAGCATTTTTGAGTTTGCAAACAGTGCATGGGCTGCCATGCTTCAGTTTAGAAACTTTTCTCATGCAGTGCTTTTTTATTTATTAAAAACCTGAAGAAAGCGTCATGTCTCTGAACTTCTATGTTTGGGGTTTTTTTCCCCCAGCTATGAAGTGTGTTCAAAAACCCCAAACCACCGAAACTTTAATATTTTTTCTTGTGAAAATACTTGTGCTTCAATTGGCTTTATTACTTGCATGATGTTTTATATGCAGAACACTGTTGCAATTTTTTTTTTTTTTTTTGGGTCTGGAAATAATAGAAATTCTTTAATGCTATAAATAAAAAAAATAACCTACAGTGTCATGCAATCATGTCTGCCAGTTGTCCATAGCAGTGATGCAAATAGTTAGATTTCAGTCAGCATATAATAGAAATCAGTTGCTGATGCACAGTGTTGAACTGCACAAAGATCTGTCCTCTACAGCATAAGCACAGGGATCTGCTGACTGAATTTAGGTTTGGCAATTCTCTAAATTGCCATTATTGCTGTGAAAGGTGTTAAAGTGCTAACCTATGAGCACAACTGAGAAAAGCAGTAGCTGAGGTTCTTTGTTTTTTTCAAAGGATTTTGGTTCATTCTTTAGGCTTGTGCTGTAGCCTGGCATGCTGACTGTAGAGCATTGCTGAAGTGGAAAATACATCCCCTGATAGTGCATCTCAGGCAGGAAAGTGCATCTCTTATGAAAATGAAGCAAACCCAGCAATGTTGCCAGTTTTTATATTATTTGGTGTCTTCTATTAAAGTTTCCCATGATGTCATGATTCCTGGCATGGAGAGTTTAATTTTTCCTGCCCCTCATCCCTGGGGATGAAAGATAAGGGAAGTCTCCCTTAGAGCAGGCAGCAGGGAGGGCTGTGGGTTTCCTTGTTTGGGTTGTTTTGGCATTTGTTTACACTTGAATTTTGAAATTAAAGCAGTCTCACATGTGCACTGGAGTAAGTAGCTACTACCTATACTAAACTTAGTGTCCAGAAGCAAGAAAAGAAGCAGGTGAATGGTTACTTGGTCATGCTGGCCTTCATTTTCTTCCATTTGACAGGTGGTATGCAGAGCTGAGTCTGGGGAAGCTTGACAGTGTTGGGATTTTGTTTTGCTTCCCCTTCTGTTTTCTGCTTTTTAAACTGGAAATCATTAGGTGCTAAGGTTGCTTGGTGTTTAGATTGCATTTATTTCTTTTCTGCGTTATTGGTTTTGCATGGACCCAGACAATGTGTATTTTATGTGTGCTTCCAGTAAGCCTGATTGAAACATCATGTTAATTTAAGTGACTCACTTAAAAGTGTTAAATAAAAGCTGTGAATCATTAACTTGCATTTAATGCTAGGAGATCTGAAGATGGATTTGTCACTTGGTAGTGCTTTCACTGTCAGTTTTATTAAATTGTACCAAAATTACCAAAATCTTTTTAAAAACTATTGCTCCTACAGCTTCCTAGTCATTTCAGCCTTTTAATTAAATGAGGTCCTGTAAGTTTTAATGGAATTAAAAATGGAAATGTTAAAGTGGGCATGTATTCATAGTTATCTGCTTTGCAGACTTTCTATCAGTAAATCACCACAAAAAGCACCCAGAGTTTTTCTTACAGTTGAACTCTGTCTTTATGATCTAGTCCTTTATAAACTTTTCTGTGGTCAGCTTTGATTTTTGTAAGATTTTTCCCCACCCTAAACCCTTTGGCTTTTTAGGTTTCAATAGTACTTTCTTTTTCCGCTTAACATTTTTTGTGATATTCTAGCAGAACTAGATCTGTCTGATCTTGGGCTTTTATTTTCCTGTATTTCTTTTTTTCTTTTTCCTATTTTTCTGTAACTTTTTGGCTTGTGATTGAAATGTCATAATTGTTCTTTGTTTCTATAGCTGTACATTTTGTTAATAATGTTTAATTTTTTCCTTAGTTTAAGCTATGGAGGAGGACATTCATCACATTCAGAAACAGACCTTCACAGACAGACATACACAGCTTCTCATCAGCTTCCTGGATACTCAACTACACAACATCCTGCTGGTAACTGTCCATGTCATGAGAATACTGCTTAAATAGCTACAGAGGAGAGAGAAAAAACAAACCAACTGTTATGTAATTTAGATTCAAGTTAATTCATTTTATAATCAAAGGGAGTTTGTCATTAATAAGTGGTGGCAACTGGTATTAGAAAAGCTGAGTGTTAAAATGTTAAAGTTGTTAGCTTTTTATCAAAATGTTGTAAGTAGAAAGGAAAATATCAAGGCAGGTTATGCTTGGTATCTTGTTTTTTGAAAAAGCTGCACTTATTCTTTCAAGTACAGCTTTTCAGGATTTGGTCTATGCATAAGGGCAAATGTTGTGTGCCTCCAAGCCAGTGGCAGAAATGCTGCCAGCTCCTCCAGACTAAATTAAACAGCAGAACTGATGTGAGCTGGAGCGTGCTGCTGCTGCTACTGCCATGTGCACACTGAGACCCTGCTGGGGAAAAGTTAAAATTCATTTAACATGTAGCAGTGGCTTAGGCTGTGTTACAGCTGCACTGGGGTCTGTGTTTGATCCTGATGAAATCCTGTCCCTGGATCCCCCCAGAAGATGGGGCCTGACCTCTTCATGCTCACTTGGCAACCCAGGTTCCAAAGAAAAGTCTTTGAGCTCCTGTGCTGGCTGGAGTCTGTATCTCCTGGCCAGGTCCTTGATCAGGGTGATGGAGGGTTGGAATTGCAGTCTTGACAAAAATCTCTGTTACTCACAACTCTGGATCTCACCAGTGCTTCCCATTGAGCCCCCTGCTATGGAAAGGTCTGAGCAATGGGAAATTCATGAAGGTGTTTGTTGAAACAGGGAATGCAACCAAAACCCCTTTTCATGTGCCAATCCTAGAGATGTGTCCAAACTTCCCTAAGCTGCCCAAAAGGGAGAAGCTGGATATAGAAAAGTTGAACATGTTTCAGGAGGAATTCTAAATGTTTAACCAGGTGAAAATAGAACAATGAATCTTCAGATAAGGGAAGCATTTTCCTGGTGTACCTGAATACTGTTATAAGCATCATATTTGACATACATTTAATAATAGGTTTTAAAATGTATACTGAAGTTCCAATTTACAGTTGTAACACTGCATAACAGTTAAACACAGAAAAAATCAATATACTTTGCATTGCTAATGTTTCCTAAGCTGGGTTTTTTTTAGTGAATGAATATATATCTTTGTTATTTGACTTTGCTTCTTTGAAGTTCATCTGAATTATCTGTTTTGTTTCATTTCTCTCCGCTATCATCTAGGTCTTTCAGGAATATTTGATACCAGTATGCACAGTGGTGGAGGTAACACTAAGGAAACTTCTTCAGTTATGAATTTTCTCTCTGCTATTGAGTCTCGTACTGCTCAGGCAGTCTCTTCAGGATCTACCCTTTTACCACAATTCAGGGCTCCTTCCTGGCAGACAGGTGAACATTTTCTCTTTAAATGAAATTTTGTCATTGTTACATTGAATGTTTGGGAGGATTCGAAACAAAAATATTCTAACTGAAAAGTGTGTGTTTTGTACCTCTTTTACATCTCAATATTTAAAATTTCAAAACCAATGAAATTATGTTAGCATAAGATTTATATGAGCAGAAGTTCTGATTGTCTAGAAGGAATTTAGATGGATAGGGTATTAATTTGTCTGACGAGTTAAATTTATTTCCCCAGCTTTGTTTGGAATTGGTCTCACTAACACTATAAGCATTTTCAGGCACACTGAAACCTGTACCTCCTAGCCAGTCTTTCACTCTCAAACTCTGCTTCCTGTGATAGTTCTTCTGTGCTATTAGTACTAAAATCCATGGGTAGCTTTGGCCCCTTTGTACAGAGAAGTAATGAGCAAGGTGTTCTCAAAAAGAAGGCCTGAGGTGCATGTCTCACAGAAATAAGGGATCTCATTTACAACTGAACAAACGTGCCATCTCTTTTGGCAGACTGACTGCCTTCCACAAACCTCCCCCATCTGTCAAGCCTTCTGTGCAGAGCAGGAAACTGCAGATTTTGAGCTCTCTGTAGACAGTCGCACCAAGATAAGTGTTGCTGCTGCATCTGTGGGTAGCTTCAAGTTCTGGTGAATCTTAGGGAGTGATTGTGCAGCTGTGCAGTGAATTGGATCTATTCACTGATCTGGCAGAAAATGTTTGAGTGGCTTTTTTCCTTTGGTGGGATGGCTTTCCTCTGTATCAGCAGGCTGATCTGTGTCTCTGTGCAGCTGTGTGATTGCTCTTCTGATTTGGGGAGGAGGTACAAGGTAATAAGAGTGGTGCAGTCCTTTTTTTTGACATTTGGGTAATGTGCAGCTGCATTCTGTGAAGAGCTGCACAAAAAGTTATAGATACTGTGGCTTTTAACTCGCCATTGACAAAAGCAGATATGCACACTGGTAATCTGGCAAACAAACTTAATATCAGTCAGTTATGAGTTTAGAGTTATGATGACCCATCCTCACATCAGAATGTCAGCTGGGAAGAAATTTTTTTCCTCCTTATCCTAGCACTTTCTCCATTGCAGCCTGCCTAACAGTGAATTGTGAAGAAGGGGGAGATGTGCTGTGGGTCGGGTTTGATGTTGGTACCAGTGGTTGAGAGATTTCTCAGTATTCATTACTAAGAGCTCATCACTAAGCCCATTTTTCAACATTACCAGTTCTTGGAGCTTTCTGTTGTCCTTTAGTACTTTTGCTGCTTTTCTGTAACCCTTGATCCTCCCAAGTGTCTGTTGAGAGCTTTATCTTCACAACTTCTTTGAGGGAAAGCGAGAGCTCTTCACTCTGCAAGGTGACCTTTTTTCAGAGGTTTCTTACTTTGGGATTTTCTCCAAACCCCGCACTGCTGATTTTAGGGGAAAAAAGAAGAACATTGTGTTTGTTATATTTGTCCTTCCAAGCGTTCCTTTGATCTTGTTATCAGTGTTCTGATTTCTTAGGGTAGTGAGGGTGTGTCTGTGCATGCAACTTCGTACCTTTGCCATGCCTTCCGTCTGCTCCTGAACAAATATTAGAATATAAAGCCCAACAATTCTGCCATAGTAGTGCTCCTGTGACTGACTCTTGTCTGCTTTAAGAAGTTAGCAGTAGATTTGGAAGGATTTTGATTTATGGAAGAGAAAGGTGAAATACAGGTTAGATGAGAAATGAACATCTGCAGTTAAAACAGGTTTAAAACCTTCCCTTTCTTTGAGGCTTCCAGATGACCTTTCCTTTGTGTTAGGGATCAGTAAAAGAGAGCCCAGTTGTACATGATGATGCAGTTTTTTAGAATAAGGAGGGAAAGTGCATTAAACCACTGATTATGCTTTCTCACTCAGAAAGACCTTATTGTTGACTAAGGAAAAATACCTTGGCATTCCTTCACTATCACATCTCTTCATATCAGTTTGTCTTGTACTGAAAGCGAGAAACAAAGAATTTATTTCTCAGTTTCACCTGAAACTTCAAAAGCAATTGTATGATTAAGTTGCAATCAACTTAAAAAGACTTACTGTATTCTAAAATGAAATATTATTTTAACTGAAGTATTTGTTTCAAAACAAGCTTTATTTACTGAGAGTTTATATTTATTTGTAAATTATGCTAAGCTAAAAAGCGTTTTAAGTGTGCAAGAAGAACCAAAAAATGTCAAATCATTCCACTGATTTTAATTTTTTCTGATTTACATACCCTGGTAAATTTCCCAGAGGAAACCAATTCCTTTACAAGAGTTTTAAGCTTGTCTGGGAATAAACTTGCCTTCTTTGCTTTTCTTGGTAGACTTTGGAAACAGTACACAAACTTCACCAGTGTCTGCAAGTCACAGGGTGAGAAGCAGGGTGAATGATTACAGGGTTACAGGGTGAATGATGTGGATCACTGCCCTAAGCCTCAAAGCTTGCAAGGGAATTTCATACTCCTCTTTCAGCTGGAGTAGTGTATTCTGTTGAGAAATCTTGATTAAGCCAGGGTGTCATACCAGTAGCTGGATGCAAATAAGAAATATGCTTTTCAGTTGGATAGTTGCTACTGCACCATGCAGATAATTGCTGTCTGAGGATATTTGGGACTCTCACTTCAGAAAGTGTACCAATTATGTTTATTGCTTGTATTGAAAGTCAAACCCCTCCTCTAAGAAAATGAATTGCAGAGTGTATAGACCATTAGCTATTTCACTGCATGCTCTGAAATGCTTCCCATAAAGTGAGTTTTAAAAGTACTGGCGAGGGTAACTCCAGGAGATGGGATTGCTTCTTAAACTGCATATGTATTACAACTGCTTTGTGTAATTTTGTCTTTTTACTGTTTATTAAAGGTGTCCAGGGCTTTTGATCAGTTCTTTTTAAACTGAAATAAAAACTAATAAAGAGCCTTCAATTTCAAAGCAGAATTAATCTTGTACAATTTTTTATTATCAACAATTTGTACCTTAAGGAAATGAGGTTTTCCCTCAGCTATTCACTGCAGAGTATAGAGTATAGAGTTTGGCATTCTGAAAAAAACCCTGCACTTCCATTTTGAAAATTACCCACGATAAGTGCCTCCCTATGTATGTTTGGGTTTTTTTAAAGGGTGGTGATTCTAAAGAACATTATGTTTGTAAATGCTGTAAGAGCTTGCAGTTAAATGACTTGCAGAAATGCAATGTTGTTTCTTTTAAAGCTCCCTTATGCTCCTTTTTCCTTCTTGTTTTGTTTTTGTTTTTTTCCCAGGTATGCATTCCTCGACAGCCACAGAACTATTTGTTACTGGAGCTTTGCCAACCTCTGGAACATTTCCACCAACCTCTGCTTTGTCAGCGTACCAGCATCCCAACACCTTCAGCAGCAGAAACTTTGCTACTACCCCTTCTCTTACTCTTCAAGATGCCACTTTCAGTGCTACATCCAACGGTCTCTTAACTGCCCACGATCCTTTATTACAGATTAAAACATCACAAGGCACTGTTCCAACCGCTTTGACGTTCGAGCGCCTGGGCAGCTCTGTTCTGAGTACCAGTGTACCCCCCCAGTCATCAACATATCGTTCTGCTCAAGAATCTGCACCCCATCTTTTGCAGCCTCAGTTCAGTTTGTTGCCTTCGACCCTTGGAGGAGCCCAGCAGGTGTCTCAGGCCTACAGCACATCTGTCTTCACTGGTTCCACTGCTTCCATGGACAGAGCACTTCAGCGAGAATGTAGTGTTATTAAGCACCACCAGCGGCCTTCGAGTACTCAGTCTGTCCAGCCTCAACTGACTGTTTCCCAGCATTCCTTACACAGCTATTTAACAAGTACAAGTGGAGTTAACTTTCAGGATACATCTAGGCACTCAGCATTACCCTGCAGTCCAGTTGGAGATGTTACTCAGGTGAGCAATGGAGGGCCACAGCAGAAGACTTCTCAAGTCACAGTGGAACTTGCTCAGTCGTACACATCTGCAATTCCATCGCCCGGTTTTCCGTCTGCTTCCACTGCAAAAGTGAAAAACTGTTCCATGAAGCAGCCTCCGAGGTCAACGAAGACCCCCAAACCTCAGAGCGTAGCTCCCACCGTGCAGACACAAAGCTATGCCAAAACTGCACAAAACCAGAGTTCTGTCATTACAGGCCAAGCACAGATCTATTCTACAGCACAGCTGCCCAGCCTCTTGTCGGTCAGTCAGTCCCAAAATTATGTTTCGTGCCAGGCTCAGAATGTGCCACCTGTCAGCCACTCGCAGGATTTCTCATCCAGTAAGGTTGAGAAGCTGCCCTCACTGTATAAAACATTGACTTTTTCTGGGCAATCACAAGCTATTACTTCTGACAGTCAGACTCTAAGTTACTCCTCAGAGGAACAGGTATTGACCTCAGTTCCAAATGAGAACTACTCTGGGCAAATGAGGGAACTTTCTTCAGTCAGCCAAGCTCAAAACTACTCTTCTAGTCACTCTCAGGGTTTATCTCCAGTTACCCAGTCCCAAGTTAATTTTTCATCTCAATCACAAGTTTTAGCAGCTGTTAGTCCTTCAGAAAGCTATTCTTCAGGGCAGTCTTTAACATTAACGTCGCCTTCTCTTTCCTTTAATGCCTCTCCTCGGGTACAAACTCTTCCAGCCTCGAGCCCTAATCAAAGCTATATTTCTTTACATTCTTCTCAGAACTCTCAGTCACAAGAATCCTCCTCTCCGCAGTCTCAAAAGTTTTTGCCATCTGTCCTGTCTCCTTTTGCATCCCCAGCTCACTCCCAGACGCTGCAGAACAACAGACCTTCCTCAGAAACAAAGTCCTATGTTAAAAGGAAGTCTGACTCTAACTTGTACGCCTCATCGAAACAGGAGGAGGAATTATCAATGCAGGACATGCAGGCATTGCAACAGCAAGCTACTCTTGAATCTTCCACTCAAAGCCTAACAGAGGAGGAGATCAACGCTCAGGATGCATCCTATAGGGTCTCAAAAGCGAATGACAGATACTCCCAAAGCGTAATCAGAAGCAACTCTCGTCTTGAAGATCAAGTTGTTGGACTTACTCTTCAAGGAACAAAAAAAGATGAAAGAATGGTCAGTTCTGTGGAGCAGCTTTCCCAACACATTGGCCATATCAGCAGCCTAAGCCATGATATCAAAAAGACGGCGAATTTAATGCGAACAACGCAGGGAGCTGTGAGTGCTGAGGAGCTAAACCAACAGCATTCCCTTATGCATAAGGTACATGACAGTAAAGCTCAAGAGCAGCAGGGCCAAGTCATTAGCACGCCAGCGCAGGTGCAGCCTCATGCTTTAAGGCATGGTCATCAGCTGTGCTTGCCCAGTGCACAGGTACTGCTGGAGTCAACCTGTGACTTGCAGATTCTTCACCAGTCAATCCTGCAGTCGAGTTTAGGACAAGCAAAGGCATCACCGCAAGTGCAAAGAATACAGAGTCCTCAGCAGGTGGCACATCCGTTCCTTCAGATGGATGGTCACATTGTTCAGAGTAATGGGGGTCATTCTCAGCAACAGCTTCACAGTCAGAATTCAGAAGTAATGAAAATGGACATTTCTGAGTCTTCAAAACCACTGCAGCAGCATTTGACAGCAAAAGATCATTTTAGTCAGACAAATCAACATGATGCAAAAAATCAATTTGTTTCTCTTAGTTCCATGTGCTTCCCAGAATCTATGCTTCTCAGCGATGAGAGGAATATATTATCCAACGTGGATGACATCTTAGCAGCAACAGCAGCAGCCTGTGGAGTGACACCATCTGACTTTGCCAAATCAGCCTCTAATGAAGAGGAAATCCAAACTGTTGAAAATAGTGAGGAGTCCAAAACGCAGTTCCGATCGTTGGATTCCAGACACGTGTCTTCTGTTTTCAGTGCCTCGCCTACTGTAGTTGGAAAGCCAGCAAACAGAAATAATATTTCTCTGAATGGAGGCCAAATTACCCTAAATCTTACCCCAGTGTCAACAATACAGACAAAAACTGTGAACCTGGATCAGCAGCACCTTGAAACTTCTGATCAGAGTGTACCCATAAGAATGACCTCTCCCACCCTTGGTCCTGCTCAAGAAGAGCAGGAGGCTGTTCGGGTGAAGAAACAATCTAGCATCAGTCAGGAATCTGAAGAAGATAATGATGCTTCTGTTGATGGTACACTGAATGCAAGGGAGACAGAGTTTGTTTCAAGTGGTAGGAGCCTAAGTGAGGAAAGTGCTGCCTCAGAGAATGATTTTAATGTGGGTGGTGATGATGGTACAGTAGCAGGCAACCAGTCAAAGGTTCCTTTGCAGACGCTGTCTGTGCCCCAAAGTGCAGATGGAGCCATTAATAGAACTGAAGAAGAATGCCAAGATTTAACTCAAGGGAACCTTCAGAAGAAAAAAAGCAAAGGAAAAAGCCAAAACAAAAATGCTGCAGAAGATGACAGTGCAACTCAGAAACAGGTAAAAAGAAGTGGACAGTGTAAACGTCAAAATTCAAGAGGAAATGATGCATGTTTCACATACTCTTCTCCTGTTTCTGAAGGTTGTTATGATACTTACCAACATCAGGAAAGAATGAGGCAAAAAATTAAAGAAGTTGAAGAAAAACAGCCTGAAGTCAGAACAGGATTTATTGCATCTTTTTTAGACTTTCTGAAGTCTGGGCCTAGGCAGCAGTTTTCCACTCCAGCTGTACGAATGCCAAACAGGACTAGGAGACCAGTCACACAAATGGTTCGTGCCCCTTGCCTGCAGCCCTCTGCAAAGCCTCAGCCAGCAGCAGCACCACCTGTGGCTGCTGAGGTCAGTGGAGAAAGCCCAACCAAAAAAGCCGACGAGGAACTTAAGAAAAATTTAGAAACGTTGCCTTCGTTTTCTTCTGATGAAGATGATTCTGTGGGTGGTAACCATGATCTTCAAAAGAGCATCTCCACTGCATTGTCAGCCCTGGATGAAACATCTGACAAAAAGATCAAATCAGGTAAAATGGTTACTGCAGGTGCATATGTTGAAGGAGATTTTTGTAGCTGATGGGACAAAAAAAAAAAAAAAGAATCATTTTATCTATCTTCAGGTAAAGGTTTTGATTTGGTTTGGTTTTGGTCACAATTAAGAGTTTTCTTCAAAAGGTGTGTTGACTATGGACAAAAATAGTGTTTTCCACAGTTAGAAAATATGTAAATAAACTTTTTCATGCTACTTAAATAGAACTAATGCCAAAAAGTTATTTTAGCCTGGAGTTGGAATAATGTGTGTGTTCTCTTCGATTCTGGCTTGAAACACTAAATATGATTTTCATCTTGGAACATCAACAAAACATATCAGAGGTTCTAAACCTATTTTTAAAAAATTCTAGCAAGGGAATATATTAATAATTGCCATCAGCAGGTGGTAAGTTCTTGCTGGGTAAACATTCATTTTCTGTGATGATGAAGTTGTACTGGATATGTGTGTGAAACAGCTTTTGCTCTTGTAAACTGCACTCATTTGCTTCTTGTAAACTGCTACTCGTGGTCCAAGGTAGGAGTCATTTGAGCCATACTGAGCAGGGGTGTTGTAGCTCCATGTGTGTTGATAGGTTGCTAGCAAAAGAACAAAATCTGGGAAGGATTGGTTTGGGCAGGGGGGGCTGGACAGCAACCACTGATCACAGTAGTAATTAGTTTTTCACACACTTTTCAGTTCCATTTGTGTTACATCCACGCTGTACATCCACGTTCAGAGCTTTTAACTGATGGTGCTTTGTTTTGAAGTATTTTCAGCACACAGAATGTTTTTGCCTGGGCAGGTCTCTTCAGAAAAGTTTTTTTTATTTTTTTCCCCCTCTGGTAAGCAATTAGAAACTATCCAGCCAATCACATAATTGTACTAATTCCAGAGGAATACCACTGTCTTCCAAAATAATCACAGGGAGAAAATGAAACATTTCTTTAACTCTTCTCAGGATTGAGAATCTGTGACCCGTAAGCTGATTCTTAACAAGAGAGAATGAAGTAATGATTTCCCTTTTTAGATTAAAGGAGAGAGGGAGATTTTTTTTTCCTCTAGGTGTGACATGATTTACTGAAAAATACATAGCAAATTTAAACTTGAATTGTAATAATCACACCTACGATACTGGGAAAATATTGCAGAATACGTGAGATGCTGAACAATACTTTATCTTAATTAGTATTCTGGTTTTTTTCTGTAGCTATTTCTATGTAATTAAGTGTATGCATTTCAAAAAGGCTGTTACAGAGGATGAAGTTCCTTCTGTGTCTTTCAGTTGAATATATATTCCAAACAAGAAAGCAGTGATTGTTTTTCTTCCCAGAAAACTGAAATCTGGACAGTGCCATGGTGTGAGCCTCTTGCTGAAGTTTGTTAATTTTAGTAAGCCATTTCTGTGTACAATGTCCAAAGAAATATTTCAAGTTTATTTTTTTTGGTTGGGTGAACATTTCCATTAGTGTTTTATTTGCAGTGATTTCTTTTATAGTATTATTGTATCTTTCTTGTTATCCATAAGGATGTAATATTTATGTCACCAATTTCTTGAATTCACCTTCCTGTTTTGTGACACACAAGATTGTTTGTACAAGATGCTTAATAATGACATCTTTCTTCCTTTCTTGCTGGTGTTTTGCAGGTTTTCTAGTAATACCCTCTTCTGTCTGTTTTTGCAAATAAGTATAGACAGACAAATATTAAAACATAGTCTTTTGTTGATAGTATTAGTACATGTACCTTTATCTGCTGTTCTGACAAATATGTAAATATACCTGAGCAACCAATAATGGTGTGGCTAATTAAAGCTGTCAGAGCTCTCTCTCACTGAAGAAATAGAACATATTTGCAATAATGTGAGGTGATGTATCTGCAAGAACACATTTCACATTTCAAATTAACAATTTGATTGAATGAATTTAATGAATCTTCACTTGTTGGTATGTAGCTTTTATATTGACACATTAATTTGACATTTAACTCATTTGTTTGGAGTCACTTTTGTTAAAGTTATTTTGTTAATGTTACATTATCTTTTATATAATTTTTCAGGTGAAAAAGTCAACGACTAGCAGTGACTGTTACAAAACTGTGAAGTGGTTTAAGTTTCCTGAGTGATATTAGTAACTGTGTTATAGTTAATATAACTTGATTTCTTTTAGATCAGCAAGTCAATGTTAAATATGCATAGAAGACTGTAAAGTAATATCTAAAAAGGATTCTAATTTTTTTCAGGTGGGAAAGAATAATTTTGAAAGGTGGGACTTCTCTTTGGCTCTTTGGAATAGAGGAGGAAAGGAATGTTCTTTTCCCTTCTTTGTTTTGTATCATCAGTTCTCATTGCTCACCTCTGTTAATATTAAAAATCATTAGGCTATTGCTAAAGTTTTAATCTGGAACTTCCAGTTACATTATCACAAAATATATATTATAAGTGTCCAAAAGTCACACAGAAAGTGTTCATATTTAATGTTTATTTCTCTTTCTGCAATCCAATTTCAAAAGACTTACCAGCAGATAACAAGATTCAGTGGTGTAACCTTTACTGTTGTATTTAGTTATTGTCACAAAGTATAACAGCATTGCCTGGTGATCATGTCTGTAACTATCAAATTGTTTTCCAAAGCATTCAGTTTTGCTAATTCCAGATGCTAACAGATGTAGCAGTTTAATACAAACAGAGGTATATTAGCTACAGTATTCTGGTTTTGTTTAAGATTTAGTTGTGGTCAAATACTGCTTCTACTTTAACTCCTAGAACAGGTGTTTTTCCTAGAATAGTTGCTTTCAATATAAATTGTAACAGAAAAGAAGAAAAACCTGGCTCCATATTACATCCTCGATAATTTCACTGAAATTTGGAATTTTTTTCTTCAGAAACTGAAAAAGTGACAGCTGTTACTGCTGCTGCCACCACCACCAGTGCTGCAGTAAAGCAGGAATCTCCACAGACAACTGCTCCTGTAGGCAATGTGCAGGAGAAAATGAATCCAGCTGACCCCTTAAAAGTAGCTCAACAGGATGCTGTGACTTCAGAACAACTGGCAAAAATGCAGGAGACTGTTGCAATAGAAGGATGTACTGATGAGGAGAATATGGACAGTGAAGGAGAGGGGATGTACAGAGAACGTGACGAATTTGTAGTGAAGATTGAAGATATAGAGACTCTAAAGGTAATCTGAATATTTGCTCTGGTGGGGGAACACAGCACAAAACCCCTGCATGTGAATTTAGCCTCAAGGAACTACCAGAAGAGGAAAGGCTGCAGATTAGTTTTCTCTTTCTATTCTATTATTCCCTGATTGCTGCCAAAATGCCTTAAAGGTGTCTCTCTAGTGCAGATTACAAACATGTTTTGAATGTACATTGCACATTTTATTATTATTTACATAATAAAGTAAATCTGTGCTGGTAACCTCTGTTAGAGCTTGGAATTACCTACTTTAATATTAAAAAGCATAAATTTTTCAAAGGCACTTAACTACTTTTGTTTTTTAAGACAGAAGTAGACTTTCAAGTGTAACTTTGCAAAAGAACTTGAATGGAATTGGCTTCTGGTTTTTTTTTAAGAGGTTCTGCTTTGTATTTCAACAAGAAATCATTGCTATAAGCAACCAGTACAACTCTTCACATGAGTTTATGTGAATTTCCATGTTGTCTTTGATTGTTTGGTTTGGTTAACCTTTCCTTTTGTTGCTATCATAGCCAGCAATATTCTTACTGTCAGAAAATTTGTGATATTTTTAATTACTTGACTCTGCTCATCCTCTTAAACTGCAGTTTTAAATTAAGTAATGCAGCTTTGTCACATAAGTGTTATCAGTTTGAAATATTCCCTTGTCACTTACAAAATGGATTAAGGTATGTTAGGGGATATTTTGAATTTTAAGTTTGTCAGTTCAGGAGTCATGAAAAAGTAATCAGTGTTTGACTACATTTTCCAAAAGGTTTATTTGAGTTAGTAGTTTATTTGTAGGATCTACAGAAAATTCTCATTCAAGCTGATAATTACAAACTTGCCTGGATGCAAACAGGACTGAATAATTATGGTGTTGGAATTTTAAATTAACTTATTTCCATTTTATGCTTGGGTAACTTCCTCAAAAAACGTGATGCACAAATACATTTCTGGAAGAAGAATAGGCAAACAATTTTTATGTTCTTCCAGGTTGCTTTGCAGACAGGAAAAGAGCCTCCAGCTATCTGGAAAGTACAGAAGGCTTTATTGCAGAAGTTTGTTCCTGAAGTGCGTGACGGACACAGAGAGTTTGCTGCTACTAACAGTGTGAGTCCTTAAAATTCCTTGGGAAGCCTCCTGGGAGCTGCTTTCCTTCATTCCAGGCTAGGAAACTAAATAGAATGTGATTCTGGCATACATTCTTAGGGAAAACCCCCTCCAACTCAAACTCTCCCTAAAGACATCCCTGGAGTGATTTTTCTGCTTTCCAGCACGGGGTCTTTGCTATCATTCTGCCTGTGTAAGTAACAAGTTTTCCTGACCAGAATAAAATCAGTGGAAAACAGCTTGTGAACCAGCTGCTGTCTGCAATAGGAGTGCTACAGAGAGGATACAATTTTAAGAGGCAGCCTTTTGCCAGGCAGATAATGCTTTTGGGATAACACGTGTGGAGAATAAGATAAAGGGAGAAAAAGAAGCCCAGAGTACCTCCCCTTACCATATTGTCTTCAGTTTTAATTATTATCTGGAAATCTGATGGAGAATTTTATTTAAATTATAAATGCTGTAGAGTGGTTTGTTATTGTATTTAAACATGGGGGAATTTAAACTGATTTTTTTGCTTTAGTATTGAAATTTTTACTTGTTAAAGCTGACAGATTTTGCTTAACATAAACACTTGTGGTTTTTTTTTTTTTTTTTTCCTTTCAGTATCTTGGGTACTTTGGGGATGCAAAGACAAAATACAAACGAGTGTATGTGAAGTTTGTTGAAAATGCAAACAAAAAGGAATATGTCAGAGTATGCTCAAAAAAACCACGAATCAAGCCTGTCCAGTCAGCAAGGTATTTTATTACAATTTGTTTTTCATTTTGTCATATTGTTTTCATATTAAGAACACACCTATTTAAATAGAAGTTACAAGTTTAAAGTGTATTCATTGTGCTTTAATATGGAAACTGAGAACTGCCTGGTTTGCTTTAAGAAATTAAATATAAATTACTGCCTTGTCTCCCCTACTCTATTCTGTTCCATAATCAGTTATTTTGGAGCTGTTAGGGTTCTACATGCTATTTCTATGTCATCCTTTGCCCTATAAGCCTACTAGTGTAATGATTTTGATTTTCTGTGTGTTGTTTTCTCACATCCTGTGGACTTTGCTAGTTAGGTAGTTTTTTCTGGATTGCTTTAATGACCATTCTGTCCTGGTATACTGGAAGTACCATGCTTTCCTCACAATCCTGGGAAGTAAATTGAAAAACAGATGTTCCTGACAGTGCTCTTCATCCAGGAGTTTTAAGTCTAGTTTGCTCTCAAAGAAAGCAGTGCCATCAGATAATCAATTTTAGGAAATAATCCTGTTCTACTACAAGTAGCTAGGATTTTGATGCTCCCTTTTTCTTGGGCTGTGGAAGACTGTTCCAGTACCTGCTCTTCCAGTGCTCTGAAGCAACCCCCTCTTTTAACAAAACATGACTGTGATGATCTTGTTATGCTTCTGCTGTTCTCTCAACACTGCTTTTGGCTTTTCTTTGTTTGTGCTGCATGTTGTATTTCTGGAGAAATCAGTCACATCCCACCCCTGTGTGTTTCACTGAGCTCATTAAGCGACGTCTTTCAGCCTCCTCCTCTGGGGCAGATTTTCCATTGCTCTCATCCTTCTACTGCCTGTTGTCTCCATCCATTGGGGTTTGAAATCTCCATTTCTGACAGATGTCTAGAATTCTTCTCAGTGTTCCAGAAGATACTGACAGTGTTTCTGCTGTACATGTCACTGCTTTCCCACACTGACAAAACTCTTCTCTAGCACTTCCCAAGATTGTATTCCCTGCCATGCTCTCAAAACTGCATTGTGTAATCAGTCCTAAAGTACAGAACTTTGTGTTTCTGAATTAACATTCCCGTTTGTTTCCTGTTTTGAGGGGTGGGAAGAGAAAGGCATTGTTTGGTCAAGTATTATTTCAAAAATACAGTAGTATATAAAATAGGTATGACCTAATACCAAGTGAAATAAGTGTATATAATCAGTGGGGAGTATATTCTGGTTAAATAAGATTATAGCTATTTTATTACTGCCAAAACTTGTGTGGTAATTATATTCATAAACATTCTCCTCATTATATTGCAGGACTATTCACTGCAAACCTAGTAATAGCAACATCAAACCTCCTGATCCACCAACACCAAAACCAGCAGCAACAAAAGTCTCTTCTGTGAAACCCAAAGCTAAACAGCCAAAGGTCAAGGCTGAACCACCACCAAAGAAAAGGAAAAAGTGGAAAGAAGAATTTTCATCTTCCCAGTCTGATTCTTCACCTGAGGCCCAGAGTGAAGAGGATGGTGAGTGAGATACCATTGCTGGCACCCAGGCCCTTTTGAATTTAACTGAGTATTCTAAAATTACATTGTTTGATCTTGGACATTTTTCTGTACAAGCCTTAGAAAGAAAATAGAAAATCTGATACCATACCGTGCAAAATGAGTTTCTTAAAACTTCTCAGTTGCTGTTGGTGTATAAGCAAATGTGTACAATTGAATTTATTTCAAATGTAGTTTATCCACATAAATACATATTTTACCACTTGCTGTCTGTGACTGGTGCAATTGTAGGAGAAGCCAATTTGATTTTTAAATACATCTTAAGAATGAGATTCTTCATTAGTTTTCCATTGCAACTGAATGCCATGTCTAAAATAACATTCCTGTAGTGTTTGCCTGCATGCAGATGTGGGCAGAATTCAGATGCTGCTGTTGTTTTTTTCAGAACCCAAGGAGAAAAAGCAGTTGACTTTTTGGCTGCTCCATTGCTTGTCTGAATGCCAGCTGTTCAAATGTAGCCTGCTGAGCAGGTTTGCTATTAAGACATTCATAGAACATTGAGATTCAATGTTTGCAGGAACTCTCCAGAAGAAAAAGGGATTTCTGAAGTTCACAGTGTTTAGAGGGGTTACCTGTGGTAGCAGATTCACAGTGCATTTTGCAGGGTTCCATTTCCTGTATGTTTGAAGCAAAGCTTTGTCTTGCTCATACTTTATTATTGCTGCATTTCTTAAGCATCCTGGTGACTTTTAAATATAGATACACTCACTGGTGTACTGGCCCACTGCCTCTGTGAGAACAGCACCTTTCAGATATTTTTCAAGCAAACTTGCCCAAGTAACACTGTCCATATTTAACACCTCAAGTAACCTGGTGGTTATGGTCATCCCTGAGGGAGTTTAACAGCCTTGCTGCCTGAATAACTGCAAGATCCTGGTGTCAGACATGGAGCCTACAAAAAGCTGCAGAATGCTTACTAGTCCTGATGGCTACTCCATGTGCATGTTAAAATTGCTGTCTATGAAAAAATAAAAGCTTCCTCAGAGTAAGCATCAGTATGCCTGTATCACTACACTGATAAAAAAATTTTACCTTTTTTTTGAGTTTAAAAATTAAGTGTGATTGACTTAAATGGTATGCAGGCTCCTAAATGACATTTGTACTCAGAAATTCTTTCTCCTGTTGGATGACTTCAAATTTTGCAATTTTGAGAGGTACTTGCCTTGACGTGAAAATTAGGGCACTTAGGGTACTTCACTTGACTGAAGTTATCAATTATCCTGTTTCTCTGAATTTATCTACAATAATAGGAAAATGTTTAAATTCCTTAAAATAGAATCTAAATGCTGATAGTTAAAACACTGAACCATTTGTACCATATTTGGTGTCTGCCCCTATTTTTGATGTTTAAGTAGTTTATTGCAATTGACTGCACTGAATTTTCATCTCTTGGGGTACCAGTAGGGGTCACTTGTGTTTTAAGAAAGAAACCTTCTGTTTTGAAAAGCACAAGTGTTTTTAGGATATTGAAGGGGAAGACATCATTCTATCCTGTTTACTTTTCAGAGGTTGTACCTCCAGCTCCACTTGTTACTCGCTTTTTGAACACCAGAGCTATGAAAGAGACTTTCAAGAGCTACATGGAGTTGCTTGTTAGCATTGCCTTGGATCCAGACACAATGCAAGCCTTGGAAAAGAGCAATGGTACAGTATGTTTAACATTTGTGTGTTCTTACTAGATTTTATGGTTATTAATTAGTAAAGCAAGTGTTCTTTTTAAAAAAAACCCCAGAAACCTAACAAAATTTGAGTTACATAACCTCATCTGAAGAATCTACACATATGTGTTTATATATATTTTTTGCATTATCTCTTTGAACAATCAAAGTAACTTGGGAATATTGTTTTAGCTTTTTTTCTGCATTAGAATTTTACTGTGAATGTCAGAATTGAGCTGTTTGTTCCTACAGTTACTGTGCTTCAAACCTTAGCAAACATTTATTTAAAATTACAGGATTTCCAGTGTGTTTGCTTTCTTATGAAGAAATAGGCATATAAGTAGATAACTAGAAGTAGATATGATTCCTCCTACTATTAAAAATTTGGCTTTCTAAATTCTCAAATCTTGAAATCCTGATCAAAGAAAATTATATTAATGCACACTTTTTCTTTGAAGACAAAATATTTGGATTTGTTTATCCTAGCAGACTCCAGGGTACACGTCAAAACTCCTATTTCTCAAAATTCAGTAAAACACTCACGTTCCAAGATAAAGGTTCCAAGAGATAAATCGTTTCATGTATTATTTAGTTGCAAGCTGTTATTTTGTACTACATTCTGTTTGCCTGTGTTTAAAAAAAAAATCATTTTTAGCCTTTCCTCTCCTGCCTCTCTTGATTTCAGTGTGCATCAGTGCACACTTATCTCAAGATTTCAGAGCCATGCATTATGTCAGTAGTCCCACTAAAATCAAAGTAATTGACTTTATAAATGAAATGCTCCATACTGAGCTGTAAATTTTCAGTGCTGGCCACATGCCTAACTTCAGCTCTATATTGTGCAAGTCACAGTGGTTTATCAGATAACTTTTATCAGTAAGCACTTTCCTCACTTTTTTTTTTTGTTATTATTGTCAGCAGGACCATTTCTTGTAAAATGGAATAACAAATGTCAAAACCACATACTTGTCTTCATAAAACTGCCAGCTGTATTGCAAAGAGGATTTTCTAGGAATTGGTGTAAAATTGTCTCCAATATTTATGTTCTGCATTGGTCTATCTTAATTTTTCCTTGCAGCAAAGTCAGAGAAGGAGCAGGATTTCAGTCAGCAATTAAACTTCATACTATCTACACCAGCTTAGTGGGCTGATAAAAAAAAAAATCTTTTTCTCTCACATTTGAAATTAGATTATGTGCCAATTGCTTTATTTTTTACTTTTCACATTGTATATTAATGGATCAAAATATAGCAAGAATATGAATCTCATTATTGTGCATCTCTTAATAATCAACTGCTGTGGGTTTTTAATGTGTCTTTTAGATGAGCTCCTTTTGCCTCACATGAGAAAGATTGATGGTATGCTGAATGACAACAGGAAAAGGCTGCTTTCCAAATTGCGCTTGGATCACGCTTTCAAGGTATTCTCTTTAAAATTCTAGGCTTTGGAAAAAAAAAAAAAGTGGTGGTTTGGCTGAATCACTGAATTCATGCCATGCAGGCACAGCTTAAAACCCATTTGCAGCAGAAGTGAATGTGGATTTGAAAGAGATGCTGTAAATTTAGTGCTTGTATGTGGCATTTGGAGAACATTTTGGGATGGAGGAGTTTATACTGCAAAAGTAAAGTTATAGTTTTACTCCCCATGCTTTCTGGTTCGTTCTCAAGCATTTTTTCCTTTAAGCTTGTCAAGTTTGCCAAAAGAAAATCTGTTTCCTGTCCTTCTAGAGCTTTTGGTTAAGTGATTTTATTGCCTAAAAATAAACTTTTACATGAAATAGCTATGCTGTGGAGCAGATGTCTGAACCTCTTTGAAGTAGAGAACATGATCAGAGGAGTTTAAAACCAGGACAGAGGGATGCAAGAACAACTCATTTGTGTGCTCTTTCATGTATCTTCAGCATGGAAGGTTGAGAAAAGTGTGGATAACAAGCCCATATTACAGCAGCTTTGACGTGGTAATAAAAAAACACGTCTGGATGTGGCCAGGGAAGAGAGAAGCCGTACCATCTCAGTAGAGAGAAGGTAAACAGGAGGATAATCACTGTGCTTCCTACTGTTCCCACCCACCCTCCAAGCAGCAATGCAGAGCTTGCAAGTGCAGGAAGGTGACTTCCACTCATGGAGTCATGTAGGTTAGAAAAGATCAATTCCAGCTGTTAACTCAGCACTGCCAAGTCCACCACTAAACCCTGTCCCAAAGTGCCACCACATCTGCTGCACGTGTTTGAGACCCCCAGGGCTGGTGACTCCACCACTTCCCTGTTCCAGTACTTCATAACTCTTCTGGTGAAGAAATCTTTCATAATATCCACTCTAAATCTCCCATTTCCTTTTGTCTTACTGCTTGGGAATAAGCCACCCTTTTGTCAGTGTCTATAATCAGCCTGATGATTTGTTCATGGAACAGTTTTGAGGCCAACAACAGTAAAGCAGGCCTGACTATAAACCCCATTACCAAAGTTGCCTTTTGCCTCTCTTTCCCTGTCCCCCTTTCCTCTGTACTGTCCCACAGCACAGAGACACTTGGAGAATGAGTACTGTTCTTTTTACTGCTCTGAGCTTATATTTGAGAACTAGGTGAGGAGGGAGATAATAACAGACTTGAAAGTTCTGCTCTTTTCCATCATGAAACTTTTCCCCCCATTCCATTTCTGGTAAATTTTGTGGGACATAAGGTGGCTTTATTTCAGGGAGGAGACCACTATCAACCAGAGAAACAGCTGTAATTCACACAAATTTTTAAATGTTAGTTATGCTGTTTTCCCAACAGCTGAACAATTTGTACCTCCTTGAACAGAACTGCTTGTTGCTTCCTCCTTACAGCAAAAAGGCCCAGAGAGGGCTGTGTAATTTCAAATGCACAGAGCCTCAGAGAGGTAGCATGTGTTAACCCTCCATTTCTGTTTTTCTGTTGTGGTAAGAATTTTGTGTTAATAGTTATTTGTATAGATACCGCTTTTTGACTTGTCTGTGCAGAGAAGATAGAGAAGTTATGGGAAGATACAAATGTGTAGACTTGCAGTTACATTCACAGTACACAAAAAGTGAGAAGTAGTCACACTTGACTTTTTCCTAGTTTAAGGTGGAAAAGCTACTATAATTCTCTGTAATACCAACATGTAATTAAGCTGGAGTTCATAGTGAATACAATAGCTTTGCTGTGTGTTCACTTAGCAGCAGATTATGTATCATAATTCTAAAGTTAATTTAAGACTGTATTCCATCATATTGCAAGATGTTAATGGATGTAAGGAAGGGATCTGCTTGTGATGTCATCTGCAGGATAGAAAGCCTTTTCTGTTTTTCTTCTGATGTGACAATGCCAACTTGTGCCATCCTTGAGTCAATGTCTTGGATAAAAATGAAATGCCTACTTGTCATCATAAGTGCTTGGGTTGGTTAGGAAAATGTGTTTGATGCTCTTTAAGATACAGGAGGTTTCTGTTCCACCTTTAATGAAATAATCAGTTCAGATATTAGAGTTGAATGAAGCACTGAAGAAAGCAATAAGTTAAAAGTATCATTTGTCATTCACTGATATCATACAGTTTGAATATTTTTGCTGTTCTGCATTGATGGGCATGGATGAATTTAATATTAGTTTTCCACTGGATGCAGTTAATGTGGAATATGTTAGCTCTGTATTACAAACCAAAGCAGACACTGAAGTTAGCAGTCAGTGTTTGTAGTTTTGCCTGTAACATTTTTCATAGTTCTAACATATTATTGCATCCTTTGCATAAATAGTTGTTACAAACAAAATTATGAAATATTATTGTTGCTTTAGTTGAAGCTCAGTAAGTGAAGCATCTCAGCTGAATTGTGTAAACTTCATTTGAAAACAATTATGTGTCCCATGCTCCCAAAGATGCAGTAATCACCAGTATTTACTTCTTCATTCCAGTTCACATTTGTCAGGTGTAGATCAGTGGTGTGGCCATGGAACTGTTCTGGCTCTTAGGAATTCTCCAGAGGAGGCCAGAAGTGGCCAGAGCCCCTTGACACTCCAAATCAGCCTTGAGGAAAGCTGTTATAGTGGATAGCAAAACTAAATAATTCAAACCTGTGTAAGTTGTTCCACTTTGAAAGTATTGCAAGGAGGACTGGATATGGACAAATTGGCTGGTGAAGGTCACTGCTACCACTGTGCAGGAGATTTAATAGCTGCTTACTAAGAGGTTTGCTTAATAAACTAAAAAATGTGTGATGTGAATAAAGAGCTAAATTACAGGCAGGGGAGGTTGTTGTTGTCAGGTATTGTTTGTTAAAAGAAAATATAATAATGGAGTCAACTTCATATTTTAACCTAGTAGTTCCAGTGAGGTCTTTAAGCTGCAGTATTGATTCATTTTTCCATATGTGTATTTTTCTGCCTCATACTGGAGTGTAATACACAGATGCATGTTTATTTAATGTGAAACATTTTTTTCAGGGCCAGATTATGTAGCATAGCAGGACTATTTCAAAGCAGCTGCTAACATAATCCTGTATTTGTTCAACAAAAATGTATTCCAATTTACTCATGCAAATAATGTAGAATTGAAGCTGACAGAAATGCAGTTCACTCTCATGAGTTAAAATGTCTTCAACTTGTACTTTTTGAACCAGCCTTCTACTTCACTCTACATAAGCTTTTCTCCCTTACAGATCTGATGATATGCAATTAGTTTGTAGTTTGCAAAATCTGGGACAAAATCTATGGAGATATTTAGGCACCCAATCCCCATGTGCCTGACTATGCATTAAATACTTTAAAATCTTCAAGTAACTTAGCCTTAGAAAATTCTTGGGTAAAATGGAATGGAAAGCAATTTAGAAGTTAAAAATTGCCCTGTGGAGCTTTTTTCCCCCCTCTTTTTCTAGTGAGAGAATCACAGATGTTAACCTGATGTACAGTGAAAGGATCTGCTGGTCTTGAAAAATTACAGTAGTCAGGAACAGGTGGTTGTGCTTTCCAAACCAGATTTGGTTGTATAATCTGATAAAGACACTTCATCAGGTCTTTGTGGAAGAATAAATTTTTTTCCTAATAGGCTGCACTCTAATCTTTTCAAAGAAAAAAGGCCAGTTTGTCATCAATGTGGCCATTCTTGATTTTTTTCCTAATCCTTTGTCTTTATATGCTCTGTTCAAGAACGCTTTGGAAAACTTTCCTGAACTGACAGTGGTCACTCGGGACTCCAAGACAAAGTGTGGAGGGACATCTGTGTCTAAGATCAAAATGAATGGTAAAGCTTACAACAAGAAAACACTGAGGGCTTCTAAATCAACCACTAAATCAGCACAGGTGAGTGTTCACAGGGTTTGTTGCTGCCACCACCTGACTTGTGCTATGATAACCATATTTATATAAAACATTGCTGGTTTGGTTGGTCAAAATATAAAATCTTTGAGGGAGGTGCTTTTTCTGTAACAAGGGAATGTTAAAAACCAACATGTAAAGGAGTACATTAAATCATTATTATAATTCATATGTGAAATGTAGTTTGTCAGCTTCCTGGGCTGTTGCTAGAACAGCAACAATTTGCCTTCACCATTGCTTCTGTAGATCATAACAAGTCATATAATAATAATAATTATAATAATCATAATACAGTTTCTTACACTTGCTGCAAAGTAAATGATACAATGGCTTCTAGATCAAAAATTTAGTAAAAATAGTGTTAACCCTGTAAAATCTGAGATCAGATAACACTTCTTAAAAATTGAGTTCTATCTTGTTCCATTCCTCATTTGCAATGGCAGAATGAAGCTGTATATCTTCAATTAAAAAAGAAATAAAATAAAAAGCAACATGGAAAAATTTTGAGAAGCACATATTGTTTATTTCCATAGAATTTCTGGGGAACACTCTTAACTAGATTTGGCTTGCTTAGCCTCATCTCCCTGCAGTAAATAGGGTTTGGCAAATGACCTGTACCTATAGCTCACACTCATATTTCTTGCCAAATTAACCTAACTTTTAGGTAAGTACAAATCAGCTTTCTCAAGCACAAAGTCTGTGTCTTTTGCAATTCTAGCCATCAATCTGGTGAATAATGGTTAAACTTTGGTAGTTCTTGGAGTACTTCTTGAGAAGGGGGTGTCTTTACCAATTTCAGGTTTGCAGTGCACTCAGGATGACTGAAAACATTCTCACCTGGTTTTGATAAAACAACATGGGAAGTGAAGATAGGAGATAATTATGATATAAGGGAATCACAGTTTACCAGATATGTCACAATAATGATTTGGATGAAGCACTCAATTTCTGAATCGAGCTAAAAAAATTGTTTGCAGAAGAAAATGTCTGTCATGTCTCCTAGTAAATAACATGAATTTTCCTAAAATAATTGTTCTTTTTGCAGGAGTTTACAGTAGATCCAGAAAAAATACAGTTGTATTCTTTGTATCACTCACTCCATCATTACAAATATCACATATATCTAACATGTAAAGAGGAGGTAAGTGTTGCTCTCATTCTTTGCATTCATTGAGGGAATTGAGTCCAACTTGAGAGGCTGTTCTCTCATTCTTGGTAAATGAGTATGGATTGAGGCCTCCTATTTTAATTAATTATTTATGGCAAACAAAAGCTACACTGACCACGTGGGTTGCCCCTAATGGGAACTGCTGCTTAGAGCATTCAGATGTGAGGCTTGCAAGGTTTGTGGGATTCCCTGAAGTGTTCTTCACTGTTATCCAAAATAAACAAAACAAATGTTATCAGTGTATTTAACTCCTTGGATCCGAAAGATTTTTTTTTTTTTTTTGGTCTTAGAACGCTGTGCCTTTATTTCTTCTGCAAATCCTTGCTGGGAATATTTCAGGTAGCAGAAATACAAGAGTTGAGCTCTGGCTTAGTTGTTAAGAAATGCATTTTGGGGGGCATTACCATTGTTTTTAAAACTTAAAGATTTTCTGGCAGAGAAGGTTCATATTTAACTGCAGACTTTTATAAGAATGAAAACTCTCCAATTCTGGCAGCCTAACGTGTGTGTGTTTGCATCTCTGTCCCCCTCCTTCTCTTTTTTAAATAGATTTCTTCTGTTCAGAAGACGAGTGCAGATCTAGGCCAGGAGGAGATTGTGCAGCTGTGCATGAAAAATATAAAATGGGTGGAGGATCTTTTTGAAAAGTTTGGTGAACTCTTGAATCGTGTCCAGCAGAAATGCTCCTAACAAAAATGTATCCCAAATCCCACATTTTTTTCTACGGCACTAACCTGATGGAACAGAAAGCTCAGAGAGAGGCTCTGATTTCTTTTACAATGCCAGACTGCATTCTTGTTCGTAGCCATTTTTATTTCTCTTTATGGAACTTTGTGCCTTGGCTCGTGCTAAGGAAAAGTGATGCTGCCAAGGAAATCGGTCCTTTGGAGATGGAGCTAAACATAAACCTAACCACATTTTTAACCTGAAGAGTTATTTTCGATTTTGTAAACTATTGGATAACGTAGTTTTATTTTCAGAAATGTTTTTGACAAGTGATGAAGCATGCACTACATATACCTTTTTCTTTTTTATTGCTCAACAGATAACAACACTTAAAATACTACAGATTTTTCCATCCCTAAGTGAGAGAAAAGTCAACGTTGGGGCGAACTAATTTTTACATGTCTGGCTACCAAATTTAGAGTTTTGTACATTTTGTGAACAGAGCTGGAGTGACATCAGTTTCTGCATACCTATATTGCCATCATAAAATCCAGAAATTTCATTATGCTTTATGGACTCCTTTTACTATTGTCATGTTCGGGAGACTGAACATGGAGTTGGTGCAATCCTATGACTGCTTTTGTGTCAAATTATATTGTAATGAAAGACAATGACCTTAACTATTTTCCCTGTTTTGAAGAAAAAAATATTTTCCTTTATACTGTGGGTTTTTTTTTTCTTTTGGAAAAAAAAAATCAATTGTACATTTTATCTCACTAATAGTTGTATTTTTCACAGAGGAAATATTGTGGTTAAAATTGTTACATGTATCTTTGTAATACACTTTCCATTGTTTTCAGTAAATCCTATTCATTTATATGTTGATTTTATATTGTAAACTATGTATCTCGAGGTAACCCTTTTGTTTATACAGGTTTGCTTCAGTGTTAACCAGAATAATGCATAATGCATACTAGACTAGTTTTGCTTTAAATGTAGTTGTGTTAGACACTGCAATTATTTTCTGGTATGTGAAAATAAATTTCTTACTAAACTAGCACTTGATTAACTGAGAGTTTAAATGAAGAGCTACTACACTTTATCTTGGTCAACAAAGATTGTTGATTGAAAATAGACTATATGCAGTGTTAAACACAGCTTACATAATTGTTTGTAGAACTGGCAGTTGCAGAGCTGTTCTCTTTTTGGTGCCTTTCAAGTCTTCAGACATCTTTGTAGCTTTTCTCCCCCCTCCAGGTTGTTAACACTTGGTAGTGCCACTAGTCACACTCAGACAATGAATGTAATGGGCTCTAATCAGGAGAGCATTTTCTTTAAATTTGCCAATAGAATGCCTTACTGAGTCATTCAGAATGGAGATGTACTCTACTGGCGTCCTAAAAAAAAGTCATGTTGGTCTTTTTTCAGATAATGTCGAAAAGAAACTTCATTCCTTTATCCTTTTACTGCCACTTAGTGCCTTAATTTCAGCCAAGAGAGCAGGGTTCACTATTAATTGGCCAAATGAAGTAATGTTCATTGCCATGTGACCTTTCCCCCATGTTTTGATCCTATTTAGTTGTTAAATATTCATTAGACTGTAGAACTATAAAGAGTTTAATGAATAGATGTGAAAATGAAATTATTTGATCTTGAGTAAGGAAATAGAGGTTTGAATATTAAAGTATGTACAGAATTTTAGCTGGTTAGATTTAGAACCTCGTAGGATGTTTACCACATTTCCAAAGCTTTTCATCCTTAAAAAGCAATAATTCTCCTTTACAATTTGTGTGCAGACTACAATGAACAGAAATGGGTATGTGCCCTTGCCTTTTTTAAAGCCTCTTCCTCGTGGTTTTGCTTTAAAAACGGAGGTCACTGTTGTGTTCATGACACATTGTGCTACTGCTATGTCTGCGTTTATCAAGGAGAGGAGGTGGGTTTGGGGTTAGGCAGAACGTGCAGATTGTTAGAGCAATCGTGGAGCTAATTCATTCCCACGGTGAAAAGAGGGGGAGCTCTGGGGGTAAGGAATTTCTGTGCTTTCAGTCCTGCTGGGTCTGGTAGGAGCTCGAGTTTATAGGGTGAAACCAAACAGCAGAGTTACCAGCCTTGGCAGCAATCAGATAAAATTATTTTAATGTAAATGTGCACGCTGGAGTAGGAATGTGCCTGGTACACTCTTCAGTCTCGAGTGGGCATTCCCAAATTTACATCCCTTACTGGGATGGCTGGCAGTGGCTGTAGGCTCATCAAGAGGGAGTTAACTTGCCCAGGCAGAGTTCTGTTACAGTTTGGGAATTCCTACTCTGAGGTTTTAAAAATCTTTAGGATACAGGCTGAGGGAACAATGGAATCAGCTCCTTGATGGTGCAGTAAAGATCTGGTCTGCTTTGTCTCTCTCACAGCCCTTCCTAATGAAGCAGCGAGTTGAGAGAGTTCTCTGTGCTTTCTAAAAGATTACCACTACTGTGTACTTACTCTGGGTTTTCTAATCTAGAAGTAGCTTTAGAAAGCTACTTTCAGTCCTTAGAAGCTGAAAAAAAAAAGAGAAATGAGAGGCTTTTGGAGTAGCTTGTCCCTGTTTAAAAATGAAGTCATTTTAGCAAAAACCATTAAAAAAAAAAAAGGGTGGGGGGGCCAGGATGCTCTGCACTGCCATAGAAAGTGACCTGGCTTATTTTTGGCTGGTTTGTTCCCAAGGCCAGTTAAACAAGCACTGTGCCTGTAGAAGACAGGAAAAACTTGTCTTGAATAAAAGTAACTGCCCCAGACTATTAAAGATTAATATAATGGAGCTTCCATCTGTGTCTTGGGGTGCAGAAATGGTGGCTGGATTGTTAATTTACCAAACCAGAATAAGTAAAAACATGAAACTCTTGAGTGTGTTGAGGGGTCATAAAGCAAAGCTTTGTTAGTAGGATTGAAGAGGGTTTTTTATACTGAAGCAAACTTAATGAAAAATTCAATGTACAAATTACTTTTTTTGCACAAATACTTCGTTTTGTTGCATTTTAGATAATGAAGTCTGCATCCACACTTCAGATTTTTTCCCCTTGGAGTAACAGTGAGGTCTTCATCCCTTAATATGACAGTGAAAACTGAGCACTGATTTGACTGCAAGAGAAGATGCACAAGGAAGGAACAAAGCCCTCCTTAGATTATGAATTAGCAAAACAGGAATGAAACAAATTGCATAATCAGTTATTTGGCTTTTAATTCCACTATTCTTTCCTTTAGTGTGGCATCCCAATTTACACTGGGTTTGGTTTTATTCAAATACAGCATTGCTCTTAAAGGCAGGTTTGCTTTGAGATGCTACTCGCAAAGTTTTGCTAGCAAAAAAAAAAATCAGACACAAAATTGGATTGAGAAATTGTTTCTGAAAACAGCTAAGGACTTTAGGGTCTTTGAGGTTCTGTGACATGTATTGTATTCATATATTGTCAAAATGAAATACTACTTTTTAAAAAGTCAGATCTTACAGGCTGTCTTCCACGTAAATGATTCCCATAGGATATATTTTAAATATTATTTAAATATTTACTACTATTTAAAACAATTTTAAAGTAGAAAAGCTAATACTATGGGTCACAAAATGTCAGTGTGTCATCAACCATTTCTTATTTCGTTGCCAGCACTTGACATTTGGTCTCTCTTACCCTATTATGAACCTGTGCATTTCACAGTGCACATTCTGCCATATTTTATTATTTAAGCTAATATTAACATGTCATTGGTAATAAATGCATGTTTTTCTGCATATCTGTTCTACATATGGCAAAAAATGGAGCTAGGGCTAATTAAGAGACACTATGCATTCTTAGTCCAGATTTTCAGGTGGTCCATAATACAATGTATGGAAATGTGAAAAAGGACAGTTTTGTACCATTCATGATGTTATTAACTAAACCCATTAAAGTGAAAACACTTTTTAAACAAAAACCTTATAATGCTTAGTCATTTGTTATTAAAATATTAAGTCTCGAAAAGTTAAGGTTGTTGGAAACAAATTGGCAATTTGGAATTTTTCCTTTATTTTCTGCTTGCAACATGAAGAAATACAGTTCTAGGGTTTGGGGGTGTTTTTTTTTTTTCATTATGTTGCCTGAACTGAGCATGTCTGGATGATCTGGATTTCTTTAGTTCTGGGTTCTAAATATTCTGAATTAATTTGTGCAATACAGCTGCTGTGGTAAGTGAGGAGCCAGACTGTTGGGGTAAGAGACAATCTGCTGCTGTGGTTCAGGTGGGGTTTACCTGAATTTTAGTAGTTTCATTTGTTCTCTTTCTTGCTGGACTAGAATGTCATCTCTGTGTACCTTAGGGGAAGAAATGGTGCTGCACAGAACAGAGTTTTGCTATTTTTGCCCCCCCAGCTACAAGGAATTACCCTGGATATTCTTAGCACTTGTTTTTCCCTCACACTGGGGGCTGTGGATATTATCCATAAGATCCACAGCAGCCCTTCTCTGAGCAACCTGTTTGCAGAAAAAGGAGATTCTGGAGGCTGGAATTTTTTTTTTTTAATGACCTTCTGTATAAATTTCTTCCCAAACCAAGATAGTTATAAAATGAGTCATTCTCCCATGAACTGATTGTTGTTTTCTCCAAAAAATACTTTGGGAAGCAGGTAGGTAGAGAATGTCCTGTTGCAGTCCTGAAGATTTCAATGCTGTGTTTCAGATACAACTTTTAATTTCTGAAGGTTTTATTAAAAAAAAAAAAAAAAGAAAAAGCAAGTCAAGAAGCTGAATGCACACAGCTTTTAAAAAAAGGAAAGCAGCTCCTACTATCAGCAGCTTGTGGGTAAGTATCTTAGGCAATCAAATTACTTGCTTTGCATTAGCTACTTGCCTTTTCCATAGGTAACCAAACAAATCTTTGTTTCATTTCTAGAAACTGAAGAAGACAGTATTAAAATTCTTTTCATTTGATCTCTTACAAGAATACAGCACTAAATACAGAGAACAAGCTATTTATAAAGGAGAAAAATTAATGGTGAGTCAGGGAAGACAGCAAACAACATTTCAGGGCTGTACTCTCTCATTTGTCCTGAGTATGTCTTGGGTTTTTGCTTTTAAAAGTTCCACTGGGCATTTTCTTTTCTTTGTGTGTGCTTAATTTTGGTTGCTGTTGTTGGGGGATTTTTTTAGCTGCTTGATGGCCAAATGGTAGAGGGAAGCAGCAGTAACAGCAGAGCTTATGAGCAGGACTGAAGGAGCAGTTTTATAGTTCAATTTATGAATAAATGAAGTCTTTATTTATATGTGTTATTTGAAATTGTAAATTATATAATTGGGAATACATGTTGTAGCCTTCTCAGACTCCCAGAACATGTGATAGCAAGACCTTTTAAGTAAAATGATGTTGATTTACATCATCCTTTCCTTTCTAACTGTGAAGGCTGCTAGTGTGATTTGTCTGTGCATTATTTATGTATCAGATATTTTTGCTGTGGCAACAGAAGGTAAGTGATATGATAATTGAATAAAAGCTGGAGCATCAATGTTTTATTATGTGGTTAGGTCAAATGGGCAGCTTGTTCAGAGCTCTGGGAGAATGAGGATTTGGAGCTCTTCCCTAAGTAAAGCAGCAGCTGAAACCTCCCAGATTTTTGTTGTTGGCCAGAATGTAGAAATTCCTGTCCCTGCAACTTTCCTAACAAACAACAGTAAGGGAAAACTTATTTGTTTCAGTGCAGCTATCCAGGAACTTTGTTCAGAAGTAGTTTGATCACAGTCAATGGACTTTGCACTGGAGGAGTTGAAGAGAGTGCTCACGTGTCTGTGAGGATCCAAGTGTTGCAATTCTGGGACCAGCTGCCTCAAATAAACCCCAGCCACCAGGTAACAAGGAATGCCTGGCCAGGGACTGTCACTTTCTCTTTTGACATGAACTGTACAAGTTCCCTTAGAGTTTAGTGGGGTAATAAAATTCTTCAGGATGCTTCTGGGGACATTTTCCTATCCTAAACCTGGCAAAATATGGCATAAGTGAGTTAGGTGGCCTCAGCACATTGTACAGTAATATAAAAAGTAAATTATAGATTCCTGCTTCTAACATACATAAACAATAAGCCTGATTCTCTGCCCTAGAGCATATATGGTATGCAGCTGTTTTCTAAGAAAGTCAAAACAAATGGTCAAAATCAGGAATTCAGTTTTGCTCAGCAAATCCATTTAGAGTTCTCACTTTTCTCCCCGTCACCCATCAGCTCCTGCTGTCCCATTAAGCTGGTGCTTGAGGGATCATGCCCTTTTCTGACCCAGAGATGGGGCAACTGAGAGGTGTTTTAAAAACTTTTATTCCATTTTCAGTCTCATGTGAAGGGTGAGACAATACTGATGTTATAATTCACACCATCACAATCAGAAACTATTTCCTAATTACAATACATTAAGTGTTTCTTATAAACTTTTACTACACCATACCATAAATACCTTAAAACCAATCATCTAAAATTACCCCTTGTAAGTCCTACTACAATACATCTTTCATAGTACTATTTCTCTAAAATATCTAATCTTATTTACAAAACACTACGAGACAATAAAAAGCAAAGAATTGTGGATGTCCAGATGTTTTTGGGCACTGAGCTGCCAAAACCATGCCCTGTGAACAAAGGAATAACCCTTAAAAGCAACAGCCTGTTGCATATTCATATATCTCATACATGATGCATAAATCCCTTGCAAATTAAGAATTTTTCTGGTTTTTGTCAACTTCTTCCCCTTAATCCTGGTGGTTCCATAAAGAGGGAGAGAAGGTGGAAGAATGTTTGTCTTTTCTGATAAGGAGGCTGCAACTCTTTAGGTGTCCTGTTGCTGTTATCTCTGTGCAAAGAGTTTCTTGATTATCTTATCCCTTTCTTGAGCTAGTAAAACATACCTTACATCACAGAGTTCCTATTTGAACATTATGTTGTAACCTAAAACTATATTTAACACACTACTTAAGAGAATTAATACAGCACAACTTTCTAGCATTACACATATAATATTCATTGTAATATTTGCGAAAAGCCAATCATAAAATATGCATTTTTCACACTGTGGCTTCAGCGTGGCCGGATGGAATCCCTGTATCCCACAGAACCTGTTAGGTCCTCTTGTGCTTCATATGTGGATGGGAAATGGGACTGAGCAGAGTGAGTTTATGAGTAAGCTGCTCTGCATGCTAAGGGAGAGTGTGTGGCAAGCACATTTCTCTCTCAGGATTTTTCATAGAGGTGCACAGAGAGAAAGAAAGAGAAAACAATTTCTATTTCTGCTCCTTGTTTTTCCCATGTGGAATGTGTTTGGAGAATTGTTTACCTGGGGTGATTGCTTGGTTGGATTCTGGTGAGGATTGTTTGAGCCTGATGGCCAGTCCAACCCACCTGTGGCTGGGTTCTCAGAGAGGGTCATGAGTTGTTAGTTACTTAGATTTGGTAGTTAGAGAAAGTAGGTTTGTAGTTTTAGTATCTTCCTTTTTATAGTATATTAATGTATTATAGCATAGTTATAATAAAGAAATCATTCAGCCTTCTGAACTGCAGTTGGACATCATCATTTCTTCCCTCTGGGTTTGCCTGCATTTTACAGTAAGAGTGTCTGTCCTCTGCAGCCCGCGGAGCTCAGCCCCCGGCAAGGCTCTGCTCATGGCAGAACCTGTTAGTCAGAGCTAAGGGACTCTCCCAGCTCTGTAATCCACCTTCAGATCTGCCCAGCTCCTCGAACAGCCCTTTGCAACCTGATATTGTGTGAAAAGCTGTTCGTGGTCTTAAATTTGAGATTACCAGAGAAGAGAGTTTTCCCATTTTTATAGGTCCCTTTCATCACTGAAAACCTTTTGCACTGGCCTTTGTGTCTTCAGGCATTGAAGTAGAGCAGATTTGATAATGCCATGATAATTGTAGCAATTTCAGTAACAGAAGCTGTTGATTTTCCCTTCCATGAGGATCTCTGTGCGACAGTGAACCATATGCTGAACTTTAATTTGTCTCGACATTTGTGAAGGGAATGGAGCAACATTTTAAGGGTTACTCTTTATAATGTACTCCTTTCATCAACTTCACCACTGTAGTGAATACAGGCATTGTTGATATTTAAGTGGGGCAAAAACAGAAGTGTAACTGTTCTAAATAACTGGAATATTTTTCTGAATTTTTATGGTAATTATTAATTGCTATGCTTTTTCAGAAATGGACAACGATTGGGTTCAACAGATCCTGATGACAATGGCACTAAATTTTATGTACTTATACATTTAAGCTATGTTGATATACACTTAATCTTTAAAGCTTTATTGTTATGGGAAGACATCTGAAATCTAAAGAATAAAGTTCGGTATAGATGAGAGCGTTCTGACATGTTTGAGATGTAAGAGAGGCATTTGAAATGCAGAGTTCTGTGTTAACCATTCGAAAAAGTGGGATCTAAATTCATTTGAAAATAAGAAATTGGATGGTCTTGTTCTGCAAAAATCCCTCTTTATTTCCTAGTCAATTTTCCGTGACAAGTCACTGTCTATTTTGGCATTTAAAATTTGAACAATAATTGGAACACTGAACAATTCTGGGGTTTAGAACAGCTTGTGTTCTAGTTTTGGTGTACTTCCAGTTTTTTTAAAAGTTATGAAATTAAAACTTTTTCCTGTTTTTTTTTTCAAGAACACATAACATTTCCCAGTCACTTAACCAAGCATTGATCTGTTGTAGATAAAACAGCAGCACCCCTACAGAATAGAATAGCATCCCTATAAAATAGAATATTTTCTGTTAATATGCCTCTCATGTTTTTTACTTTGTAAGGTTTTATATGTCCTTCATTTGTGCTCAGAATCTCTGGAAATTACAGGTGCTCTCACTTGCCTGTCCTGGTTGGCTGCCCAGACTCCAGGTTCATTATGGGAAAAGCTAGACAGCATTTTGCATGCAGGTGTGCATCATGGCTCACTTTGTGAGCTGCAGGTTTCCATTTTGCCTTCTCTCCCTCCATGATCAGACAAGACCTGAACGTGGATCTTTATCCTTTATCATCTTTATCCTTGAGCAAACACTTAATTGGCATGAGGAAATTAATCAACAGATATGCCTGAAATTGTGGCTGTTGAATTTAAATACTCTGTGTCTGCTTTATGCTTCTAATAAAACCCTACAGGTCTTACACGAGACTCAAAAATTCTTGAAAACTGAAGTTTTTAAGTTCTTCAAAACATAACCACTCTCTTGTTCCTTTTGTAGCTGGTAGGAGTATTTCTAGATGACCTGGAAATAAATGAATATAGATTTTTATTTTGCTGTTCCTTGCTATAACAGTTGCAAAGAATCTGACACAACTGTGGACTTTTGTTAGGACTAGGACTTTTGTTAAAAATACATTGGTCTCAAATGATTTTATGAATAAATTATGTTAATTGTGTCTTTGTAATTAGCATCTCCTGTGCATCCTGTGTTCAGTTTTATGGAGGTTAATTAGGGGAATCTGCTGTGGAAGGGGAAACCAGATCCAGGGAGCTGTACTTTTATCCTGAGATCTTTCCACCATGAGTTCCCCCAGCCAAGACCATCCTGGCTGCACGAGGCTGCACTATTTAAAGTGACTAAATAAAACTATAAACAAATTATGATATGGTCAATAATTATGTGTATATTAATAATTACATAAAAGTTTAACTGTGCTTTAGGAAAGCATTTTATAATAATGTTATTTTAAGAAATAGCAAAAGATGGCATTTCTCAGATACTGTCTGAGCCCAGATACAGGGCTGTGGTCACTGGCACAAAGCACGAAGGCAAAGGCAGAAATCCAGGGCAGGCTGTTGATTCCCTGATGATAAAACACAAGAATAAAAACCTGACAAACTTCTGGATGAGCAGCCCTCGGTGCATTCATTGGCTGTGGCTTGCTCTGTTCCCTGCAAGCAGTGTTTTGACAAATCATTCTCCAATGTTCTGATTGTTGCACCTCCTACTTGAACATGTTTGTGGGTTTGAATTCTCTCAAGATGAGGTGAACCACAGCAGGATGATTGACTGCATCACTTTTATTAAAATGAATTCAGTATTTATTGATTTCCAGTTATATTTCGGCAATGCATCAAAAATTCTAGCATCAAACTGCTGCAAAAGCAGGGAATAATAAAACAGTGCATTATATGTTGTTTTACTGGGTTCTTATTGGCACCTGTGAATCAGGACTACATTTTTTTAAACATCTTCCCCTCTTTCCCCAACAAATAAATCTTTGTTAGTCACTTCCTATTGTTCAGGAAACAAGATGAACTTTCATTTTTGTAGGCTGGCACTTTCCTACAGCTTGAATAGGTTCCTTTCTCTGTGCCCAGAGACTGAAGCCTTCCTTATCTGAAAAGCTTCACAAAAACTTCCACTTTTAGAACCCCCTTTATCAAATACTGTACTCAGGCAATCAAACATGAAGAAATGTTTGTCTGCCACAAGTCTGGGCTACCTAATTGCCTGTAGTAATTTTTCACAGCTCCTATTGCAGTGCATTTTCTGTTTATTTGCATACAATGAACAAACTTGCAGTGTTGGTGTGACAAATGAGGATAGAAGAAGGCTGCCCTGAGCTTCCTGCATTTACACCTGCTGGCACAGAATTTGACGTAGAACAGGCTAAAGTCCAATAATCTGATGACTCAAAGAGACTTTTTTAATCACTTGTTACATTGTATTACTTGGTGTTTAATGTGCATTACATACTTCTGAGTCTGTGTGCCATGGAGATCAGTTTGGCTTTGTCTGTTCCTATGGAAATCAACCCAAAAACCATGAATTATTTTATGGTGTTCTAATACACTTCCATTGAGTAAGAAAATCAAAATACTGGATTCTTAATAGAAAATTATACTTTATACACAGTAGAAAATTACATTGGATCTCTGAGCAGTTTGCTGCAGGCAGTAGAAAAAACACTCATTACTCTGAAAATTAATTTATTATTTATTATTATTATAATTATAATTGCAATGCAATAATTACATTGCAATGAGAAATTCCAGCTGCTGTAATGAACAGCTCATGGAAGACATCACAAGAAAACTTCAACCACGTGTGCTGTGTCCCACAGGAGCAGCCAAGGACAGCATTCAGGTGTTCACCATGTACAAGGCCTGTGCTCAGGTTAACCCACAGAAATAGACCTGACCAGTCTGGGGTTTGAAATGACACAGTAAATAAGGGGGATAATAAAGAGACTTGTTTGAGACATGAAGCTCCTGGAGTGGGTCCAGCTGGGGGCAGTGAGGAGGATTGGAGAATCTCTGTTACAAGGAAAGGCAGAGGGAGCTGGGCCTGTTCAGCCTGGAGAAGAGAACAGAGAGGGGATCTCATCCATGTGTATAAATATCTACAGCCAAGAGGATGGAGCCAGGCACTTCTCAGTGGTGCCAAGCAATGGGACAAGAATGGGCAGAAAGTGATCCACGGAAAGTTCCAGCTAAACCTGAGGAAGAGCTCCTTTGCTGTGCAGTGATCACACCCTGGAAGAGATTGCCCAGAGAGGCTGTGGAGTCCCCCTCACTGAGATATTCCAGACCCATCTGAACACAATCCTGTGCCACGTGCTTTGGGATGGCCCTGCTTGGGCAGGGAGGCTGGACCAGGTGTCCACTGGGGTCCTCCCAGCCTGACCCACCTGGGATTTTGTGAAATCCAGCATTTTGTGCTCTGTCACCAGGGTCACTTGTCCTGCTGCCAGGAGTGCAGGTGGTGCTCCCAGTGCTGCAGGAAGTGCCAGGGCTG
Organism: Vidua chalybeata; assembly: GCF_026979565.1. Taxonomy (NCBI): domain Eukaryota; kingdom Metazoa; phylum Chordata; class Aves; order Passeriformes; family Viduidae; genus Vidua; species Vidua chalybeata. Next base: position 60,606,871 of record NC_071535.1, on the reverse strand, counting down.
CTCTCTGTGTGTCAGAGACCAGTGGTGCTCTCACACCAGGCCCCTGATGTGTAGCACCAGTTCTGTGCAGCATTTCCACCGTTCTCACAGCAGCCACTTTCCTATGGATACTGCCAGTCTTATCTGGAGTACTGCGTCCAGTTCTGGGCTCCTCAGTACAAAACACACGTGGAACTACCAGAGAGGGTCCAGTGGAAGGTCACAAAGATGGTCAGGGGTCTGGAGCATCTCTCTTAAGAGGAGAGATTGCAGGAGCTTGTCCTGTTCAGTCTGGAGAAGACTGTGAGAGGATCTCATCAATGCACATAAACATCTCAAAGACAGGTGACAAGAGGATGGTGCCAGGCTCTTTTTGGTTGTGCCCAGCGACTGGATGAGGAGCACTGGCCATCAACTAAAACATCAGAAGTTCCACCTCGGTATGAGGAAGAGCTTCTTTGCGCCGAAGGTGGCAGCACACTGGAACAGACATTCCAAAGCCACCTGCTCCGGGTGACCTCGGCGTGGACATGAGACCAGATGGTCTCCAGAGGTCCCTTCCACCCCGGACGACCGTTCCGTGTCTGCTCACGGGGGCGAAGCCGTTCACGGGCAGTGCCAGGGCGGTCGCTGCCCTTTCTGCCCCGGGCCCCGGCACCGCCCAGGGGCGTGGGCGCGGCGGCTCCGCCCCCGCGGGCTGCGAGTGCCGCGGGCGCGCCCGGCGCGGCAGATGCGCGGAGCCGGCGCTCGCCATGGCCACGGTGCGGGAGAAGGCGGCGGCTCTGAGCCTCAGCGCGGTCTGCAGCCCCGCCGCCAGGCCGCCGGGTACGGCCGAGCACCGCGGGGAGCGGGACGGGGAACGGGAGCGGGAGCGGGAGGAGCGGGCTGCCCACCCGCAGCCCGGGATCGGCGGGACGGACGGGGACGGCTCTGCCCGCAGCCCGGGATCGGCGGGACGGCTCTGCCCGCTGTGGGATGCGGGTTCCCGGCGGCGGCAGCTGCGCTCGGCGCCTTTCCCGGCTCCGGGAGGTTCAAAACTTGGCCGCGCTCCGGCGCCGGGAGCCGCTTCCTCCGGGGATCGCGTCCCGGCTGCGCGCCCGCTCCGCCGGCGGCAGCGGCGGCTTCGGTCGGGCGGCAGCGCCGGGGATCCCTGTCCTGCCCTGCCCTGCCCTGTCCTGCCCTGCCCTGCCCTGCCCTGCCCGCGGAGCTGCGGGCGGGGTGGGTGCCAGGGGGGCTTCGGTAGCTCCGCCGCCCCAGCGCGGGTTGGGAGCAGGTGCCTCGGTAGCGCAGCGTAAGCGGTGAAAGGGCGCTCGCTTTTTTCTTTCCCTGCCTTGAGCGCCTTAACTTTGTCAGAACTTGTTGTCTTAATGCCACACTTGATACCGCTTCTCTCGGAAGAGATGCGAAGGCTCTGTGTGCACAAGGAAGCGCTGAAAAGGCCGTGAGTGGTGGTTAAAGCGTTGCAGGTTGTACGTGTCGGTGTTTATTGTAGCGACAGAAACCAGCCTTGTTGTATGTTTGGTGGTGTCGGGTTTGGGGTTCTCTCCTCCCAAAGAGTATAGCTGGCTTTTAGAATGTAGGGCTGGAAGCGAATTCTGTGTTCGTTGTGTTTGTTCTGCCTTCCTGTAGGTGTCATCAGGTTAAAGTGTCAGCAGTTGTGTACCTTGCCCGTCTTGTACTTTTGAAGCTTTGGAAACTGGAGGTTCTGGGAGATTTATACCTTGGCTGGTTCAATGCTATGTATTAAAAAGCTGCTTTGCTTTTCTTGTTTTGGTTTTTTTCTTTTTTTTTCCTCGAGCATGAATCCTTTCAGAAAGATAACTGTTGCTGTCTTTCTGGAGTGCGGGTGTGTTCAAAAGTGTTGTGTTCCTTGCTTCCTCTTCCCAGTCTTCACTGCCCCTCTACCTTTCCTTTTCCCGTTGCTTATTTGCCAATTTCTGGGCTTTCTTGCAGCTGGGGATCAGCTGAAAACTGATTGGCGATTTAGTGCCCTAAATTGGAATACAACTCTCTAACTAAAGCTACTTCAGACTAAACAGAGCAGAAGAAAACACCTCCTGCATCTCTGTGGAAAACGCTCATGGTAATATGTTCCAGAAGGAGCTGCATGTTGTTGTTTTTTTCAAACACTGCATCGCACTGTTAATTCATTTGGTTTGAGGTCTGTCACAATCCCAGCTGGCTTTCTGTAGGATTGCTGCCAGCTCTTCCTTCCCTATTTTGTCCTTCAGCTTTTGATTTCTGTCTTCTTCCTCTGCTTTCACTCTTAGTACATTATTCATCTGACTTTACTGAAAAACATGTTCTAATTCTAGTCTCTCTGGTGGCTGCAGCTCTCCCCAGTTAGGTGCCACCTGCAAACTTCATGTGTTTTTGAGTCCTTGTGGAGGCTGAGTGTAGCCTCAGGTCAAACTGTTGGCATTTTGTTCTAATCAGACTGGTAAATGAGTAATAGTTCAGTGGTTTCACTGGGGGAGGGAAGACGGACTGGCTCACGGAAGTGGCGTTGGGTGACAGAGCTGAGGTCTCCGCTGGAGCCGTGGTGGCAAAGGGCTGTCTGGTGGGATCGGTGTGGAGTGAGTGGCATCTCCAGAGAATCCATGCACTCGTTAGTGGTATGCTAAGCACTGCTGTTAGGTAGCTTGTGTGTGCGCACAGTCCTGTGGCAAACAGGGTTCTGAGGTGTCTCTTCATCCCTGCTTCCCTCTTGCCTGCCCAGCTCTGGTAGTGTTAGCGGAGGAACCGGCGTGTTATGGCTGCGCGCAGCTGGCTTGTGGCTGTGGGACTTGTGTGCTTGGCAGAGGTTCTGCAAGGGTAACCATTAGGTGACTGAGGGACACACAGAAGGACCAAGTGAGAGGCTGACAAAACAGGAACTCCTCCTTGCAAAGCTTTAGGCTGGTGTAGCGAGTGGAACCATCAAGGAGAGAGGGAGACAGTGGCGCAAGAGCAGGCAGACTTGCTGGGGAAGTAACAAAGTGTTAATGCCTGAGCAACCCGAGCCAAAGTGGAAGCCTCAAAGATTTTTAAGTCCTTATGAGGTTGATGAAAGCTAGAAGCCAGAAAGGGGGTTGTCCTTTGAGGCTGCAGCATGAATTCAGGCTTTGTCTGTGTTGTCAGGCTTCAGCTTGGCGCAGAAGCCATTTGGAGCGACCTTCGTCTGGAGCAGCATTATCAGCGCTCTCCAAACTCAAGTGGAAGTGAAGAAGCGCCGGCAGAACCTGAAGTGTTACCACGACTGCTTCATTGGTTCGGATGCAGTGGATGTTGTCTTTGCCCATCTTCTGCAGAACAAGTATTTTGGGGACGTGGATATTTCCAGGGCTAAGGTGGTGCGCGTGTGCCAAGCGCTGATGGATTGCAAAGTGTTCGAGGCTGTCTCAACGAGGGTCTTTGGCAAAGACAAACGCTCTGTGTTTGAGGACAGCAGCAGCAGCCTCTACAGATTCACAAATGCCTCGAACCAGCCAGAGCTTGAGAAAGATTACCAGCAGTGTACCCCACAGAGGTTAGTACATGGAGGTGAAGTGAGATTTTTTCACAAGAGGAAAATATTATGTGTTCTGGGGGAGAGGAAAGAAAACTTGTACATTTACAGGGTAAAAATAGACACTGCATAGATGTTTGTGAAGATGTGGGTGGAAGACAGGTAGGAAAGAGCAATTTGAGGAGAGTAAACCACATAACCTACATGGTTACTTGTTTTCTTTGTTATCACCTCGCCTTGGGGGAGGGAGGTGAGAGGGTAGAAATTAAGTGCATTTATGTACTGATCTAAATCAATACAACCAGCTGGAATTCAGGTGCATCAAACAGGCTAAGGCAACAGGGCAATCTTTAGTTGCTGCACATCTAGCTCTGGCATAAACCAGTAATCCATGCAATTTCTAAGGAAAAAATGTTTTCTTCTTTCATCGTCTTTGCTTCACTACGCTTCCAATTTAACTCTTTTTCAGCTGTTTCTTTATGCATGTATGACTTGTTCCCAGGCAGGGTAGCAGGCTGTTCTGTTGTTACAGTATGGCATTCCATCCTAGAACCAGAGGGAAGTGTAATGGTGAGGTTTTGTTGCCCTGTCCCTTTAGGAGTGGGCAAAGAAAACCCTGGTACTAACTAAACCCACACAAAGCAGAACGTGTAGATGCCACTTTGCCAAATAACTTCCCTTAAACAGTTTTTGTTCAGTGTTCATCTCTTCACCTACTCTGACATATTCTTACAAGAAACTGCATGGATGTATTTAATGCAGTAGTTTTAGCAATGTGCACTTTTCAAAATTGTAAATAGAATTGACCCAAAATGGAAATGCTTTATTTGACTGTTCATGTGAGTAGCAAATGTGAACTTGAATGCATCAACCCTGATAAAAAAGTAAAGAAACAGAGATTAAAAGTATTTCCTTTGTCCTGCTTCTCCCCTCTCTCCCACTAGCTCTTGTTCTGTCCTAAAGCATACTGTCCCAAGTCTTTATTTAAAGAGAATTCATGAGAAATTAAAACCACTTTAATTTTATATGGTATTTAAAAATATTTCCATCACAAGAGCTGTTAAAGTAAAGAATTAGAATATATTGAACAAACAGTCATTAAACAGGATTATTCCTGTTTTATTAGTGTAGAATGAAGGTGTTTTTCTCCTGGGCAGGGCACAGATCCATTGGGTTACATTTCTTCATTTAGTGAAAGGAACAATATGTGCAGCTTGTCACATCCACGTCAGAGATAGTGGGCATCAAAAAGATTTTGCAGTGCCCCAAAACAAAGAAGCTGTGGGAATTGAAATCATACAGCTGTGATTGGAGGAACAATAATTTTGTGGCTGGAGTGGTTCTGTTACATGCAAATAATATTTGAAGGTATCATGCGTTCTCCTGGGTGACTTGGACTGAGGAAGGGTCAGGCAGGGGAGACGAGGGGGATTATGTAAATATCTATACAGGAGAAAATGTTTGATCTTGGGACAGTTACTCACATCCATATGTTCCATGGTATATTTGGTTATCCATCTATATGGTTATAGAGATATATAAAAACTATTTTTAATCTCAGATGTGAGAAGAGCACGTTGTTCTACTCTACTCCATTCAAACCAGAAAGCTTGGAGGATCTTTGGGAAAACCTGAGTCTAAAGCCTGCAAGCAGCCCTCAAGTAAACATCTCAGACAGCTTGTCCCGTCGAGGTAAGCCAAATAATGTCACAGTCATTTGTCTGTGGGAGAAGGAAGGTACATCTGCAGGACTGGGAAGACTTGTGCCCCTCAGGTTGGAGAGGGAGGCAAACTGACACTCAAGAGTATTTTGGTTTGAACACCAGGTCATGAAAAGGCAAAGTTATATTTGTTGCAAGCTTGCCTTTTGCCTTTTTATTTAATCAGATAAGAAGAATTGTCTCTTGATTGAAATAAATCAGTGTTGACTTTTGTGGAGAAGAATACCCAATGGATAGAGCTTGATTTGAGTTAGAAATATTCATAATACTCAGTTACCTGCACTACTTGTGTGCTTGTTTTAGTCAGGGCAAATAGTCTGCCGTTAGCTAGAAGTGAATTGTGTATCTGCACATCCTTCAGTATTGTGTGAAACTATTCTTGACAATTCGTGGCTTGTCTTTCAGCCCAAACTATGATCGAATGTGTTTTTTCCTTTGGTTAAAAGTGCTAATGCAAACCAGAAACTGCGGATTCATCACAGGGAAATATTCAAGGAAGCTGTGATAAGGAGACTGTCATTGTTGCACTTTTTTTTCATCCCTTATCTAGAACAAAGATTGTTTGCAAATTAGAGCACAAAGAGTGTAGAGCACTTCAGACTTATCCGAAAAGCAGCTCTCCCACACTTGTAGTTAACTAAACAAATGGGTAATTCTTGCCTTTTTGTGGTGATTAAAGGCACTTCAAGCTGATAAGAGCCACATGCTTTGCTACTGCAGGTCTCTACTTGGGTAAAATCAATCTGTTAGGTTAGGCCTGATGGGAGGAAGGGGAGTTATCTTCCTTGTGATCAGTTTTTGCACATGCTGAGTGCTTTGTGTATCCACCCTTCCCAGTTATTAATGAAGTGTGGCAAGAACAAACAATTGCTCGCCTGCTGCAGCTGGTGGACCTCCCTCTCCTGGAGTCTCTGCTGGAGCACCAGGAGATCAGACCTCAGCTGCCAGAGCCCAGGAAGGCAGCTGGATATGTCATCACCAGCAACTACCTGGACAGAGAGATCCTCAAAGCTTTCAGTGACTCGCAGTAAGTAACCACTGCTGTCCTCTGCAGCTCTGAAAAACTTTCTGTTTTCAGGGGAATGTAAAGCACAGTTGGTCTTTGGGGGACGTAGAAAATATAACAGTCTCAGTCCTGCAGAAATAATGTGAGCTGACACTTTTTTCCCTGTTGGACTCGACTGGAATAACTGGTAAATAACAATTGCTTAGTGAGAATGTCTGCTGAACACTGGGATTGGTTTTGAATGCAATGACAATAGCTGATGGTATTCAGAGGAGAAATTCTTTGCTACATTGAGAGAAAAAAAGAGGTTTTATAATCATCATGAAAGTTTTTCCTAGAGACATCACTTGTGAAGAACTAGTTTAGTTCCTCCTACTGTATTAAAAGAGCTAAGAATGCTGAGCTTGGAACTGTGCATAGAGTTAAAAACATTCTCTGAAAAACTTGTACCAGTCTGAATCAGATCAAGGTTCATGTTTCTGTTTAATTGTGTCCTTATCTAACAGTAGAGGACATGATTGACTTTGGGTTCTACTGCTTGGGACTGTTTACTTGTGGGTTACTAATTTTTCATCTTGATTGAATACGTAACAAAGAGGTTTATGACCGTGATCTACCTGAGTGTCAGGTGAAGTGCCTTGTGTGTGTGAATTTCTAATGGGTTTTAGTGCCTACACACACAGTTTTCACTGTGATGGAGGAACCAGTCTGCCTGCTCTCTGTGGAGAGCATTGCAGCCAGCTCTGAAGGGCATCCACAGCTAAAGGCACAAACCCAAACCCCTGTGTCTTCCAGGACAGACGAGTGGCTCTCGGCAGCAATTGATTGCTTGGAATATCTTCCTGATCATATGGTGGTGGATATCAGCAGGAACCTGCCTGATCAGCCAGACAAAGCAGATTCCTGGAAACTGCTGCTGTTTGAAAACATTGGGAGATACTACAGCCAGAAAAAGGAGCCACTCTTAAGCCATGCATCTGAAATTCATTTAGGAATTGCAGAACTATTAGGTAAGTAAAATAGAGCTGTGCTCCAATGCTCATGTGAGATATGTACTAAGAAACTGAAGATTTACCTCAGGAGCCAAGTTTAAAAGCTGATTTTTTGTTGTGTTTTGGGTTTTTTTTTTTTGGTGGCTTTTTTTTTTGTTTGGTTTTGTTTGTTTGGGGGTTTTATGTATGGTTGGAGTTCTTTAAATTTCTAGTCATAAAGACTGTTCATTGACATTTTGGTTCTTACTGTATGCAGTTGTGTAATCATTGTTCAGGTGTATGTAGAAAGGCTTGGAAACCAGAATGATATAATTTGGTACTAGCTGGTATCCATGGAAGTCAGATATCCATGGGAAATGAAATATAAATATAGCCTAATAGTAAATATTTAGGCTGTAGGAGCTAAACTGAAAGCTGTGTGGATGCTTGGTACCCCATTGACAACTTTTGCTTTTTTCTTCTTTACTTGTTTCTTGAATTTTGTTTGGACAGCATTTTAGAAAGCTCTTGATGTTTTAGTTCTCAACATTTTATCCCAGATCTCCTTATTTTTCATAAGTTCTCTGCCTTGATTATTCTCCTTGTTCCATGTTAACTGGAATGCTTTGCATTTATATCCCATCCTTCCTCCCTACATGATAAAGGATATTAGTACAACCTTGCTTCATTTAAACAATTCACAACTCTAAAATGGTTACTCTGCATAGTAAGGCAAATTAAAATTTAGCAAACTTCTACAAAGTAATTTGCAATTAACTCATCAAACTAGCCTACATATTTAGGACATATGCCTCAGTTTTTGTGAGATCTTTATTACCACAAGCAGAGGTCATTTTTTTTTTTTTTTTAATAGAACCATTTTCTTTTTTCAGTATTTCTCATCCCCTTTAAGATGGCTGAACTGTAATTGAACTTAATTACAAGGGAGCTTTAATGTCAGGCTGAAGGCTTTTGTGTGTGGGATGTTGTGAGAGACTCTGCAAGCAGCTCTCCTCAGCCTGGGAGAAGTTTTTCTGAGAATGGACTGCTGTGTTTGGCTGGTTCTGTTTAGAGAGATGGGCATCTCTTCAGTGGCTAATTTAGGGGTTTTATGGTAACATTTATTTAAATGAATATGGCAATAGATCCCTTTCTCTCTCCCCAGTGAATGGGAAGATGGAGCAATCTTTAGAAGCTGTTCAGCTCTATTTGAAGCTCCTAGACAGCCAAGTCAGGGAGGAGTTCAGGAGACTGCTGTACTTCATGGCTGTTGCAGCACATCATTCTGAGCTCAAGCTACAGAAGGAGGTAAATCTGCATTCTTGACAGCTGTTCTACTCTTTCTGAAATCCAGAGGTCCCAGTACTGGTCAGAAAACACCTCTGTAGTTTAAATTTGTGACTACAGGAAAAGCAATGTCTCAGAAGAACAAAGGGTGATGCCCTTCCCAAAGGGGGAGACTAACTCTCCTCTTCTGGTCATTATATCCCTTTGTTCTTTAGAGTGACAACAGGATGGTTGTGAAAAGGACATTCTCTAAAGCTATTATCAACAATAAAAACCTATCCAGAGGGAAAACTGACCTCCTGATCTTGTTCCTTGTGGACAACCAGAGAGATGTGTTAAAGGTAAGAGCTAGAAAAGGGGCAGGTTCTGTTTATCCAGTCCACTGGTGGAGAACTGCCTTCTCTAAGCTGCTGCTGCATTGTCCTCTCTTTCTGTTCCAGATCCCAGGGGCACTGCACAAAATGGTCAGCAATAAACTGCTGGCCCTGCAGAAAGGCCAGGATCCCAGCAAGATACCAGGTAACTCTTGACACTGAGCTTTGTAATCTTGTCGTGCCCGCAAAGGAGAAATGCGTGATGCGAAAAAAAAAAGTTTGTAACAATGATGTGAGCTAAAGGAGGGTGGGTCCCTGGAATCTCGAGGGTGGGTGGAGTGTGGTGATAATCCTTTCAATGTCTCACCTTTCCTTTCAGGTTATACCTTTTGCCAAAAGCTTGATGAAAGAGAGTATCGCGCCAACACAGAGAAGACCACGAAAGATGAGCTATTATCTCTACTGAAAGCTATTGATGAAGATGCAAAGCTCTCTGACAAAGAGAGGAAGAGGCTGCTAGATCAGTTTCATAGTAGTAATCCAAGTATTTTTATGCAGTATTTTGGAGACAGAGTTACTAATATGTGTAAATATTGATTACTTTGTATACCCCAGCAGTGAAAACACTAATATATTTGTAAATCTTTTATATTCATGTATCTGCCTAATAAAATTATTTTGTGGAAATCGATGGAATGTATGCCATTATTGCCAAAGCCAACAGTACCTGAGTTTAACCTGTATTTATAGTTTGGCTTTTCTCATTCTTAATTGCTATAGGACCAAAATAATATTTTGTTTTCCTCCCCAAAAGCCACGTACTCCCTCTATTCAATTTGAGTGCCTCAATTTGGGTATCAAAATCACTTAGAGGGAAGACACCATGAATGAAATCTCTTTGCCTCCTTTTGCCCCAGCACTGAATTTTGTGCTTTTTTATTTCCCAATTTGCCTTGGATTATGTGACGATCACGTACCATTGATCTCTGGCTTGCTGTGTGCTGCAGAGAGCTGAAACCCATGTTCTGCTTGATACTGCACAGCTTTTCTTCAGGCTTGCCAGCTAACTAACCTATGTGTGTGACAAATTACTGCGCTGTTTTAAGCTCCAGTGGCACCATACTGAGGAATTGGCTCTCCTGGGGTGGTGAAGTCAGTCTGGATTTTGAAGTCAGTCTGGCTTTGGTTGCCACAGGATGTACTGTTAGTGGCTGGTTATCTTTGCCCCTGCAGGGTTTTGCTCTGTCTGTAGCTCGTACTGATGGCACCAGCCGTAATTACAAAAATGCTGGAGCAAACAAAGGGCCTTTGGCTTTTCTTCTGGCATTTCTTATTCATGTCTGGTCTGTAGTGGAAATACCAAGATTTGCAACTCAGGCAACTGCAATCATATATATTTATATAGATATAACATGATCAGACATCTAATTTTGACTCTTGTGGAGTTATCTTTGGAATGATATCACCAAAACTTCATTACAGCTGCTGTTGGAAAAAAAAAAAAAATACCAACCAAATTTTGTTCCATTTAAAGCGTTGAGCTCTGTTCTTTTATTTAGGAGCAAAAGCTAATTTAATTATGACAACAACAAAATAGTAATAACTGTTACAGTCACATGTGGTGAGCTGTTCTTAAAAAGCACAATCCTGTGTCAGACTCTCATGTCTCGCTAACTAATGCTTCAGTGAATACCAGTGTCTGCTGCCAGGGGCCAGAGTGTTTCTCTGAAAAGGAGCCCAAGGGACTTGGTGTGCAACAGGACAATGTTTTACTGTGTCCTGATGGGGGATGGAAGACAAAAATGTAAAAAGCTTCTTCTAGTTAATTAGAAAGGACTTCTAAAAATAACCAGTTCCTGAAAACTAGCAGGGAAGCATAAGCCTTTATAGTAGTTATAGTTCTTAGTTTTAGCAGAAAGGTTTTTATTATGAATGCACTTCCTCGGAAAAATTGTCTTAGCTCATACTTTAAAGTGTGGGGGTGGAGATCCTAAGTTAGCGGTGGTGTCGGCTCGGTTTGCTCTTCAGCAGAACTATTTTCCCTTTCCACCTCCTGCCTGCTGCAACACCTCGGTTAGGAGGATGAGATTCCTCTCTTGGAAACGAGCTGCAGCCTGCGGGCATCGCCTGCTGCAGTGCGAGTCCCGAGCCCCGCATCCCCTGCCCTGCGAGTCACCGGGCTGGCCCTGGTGCCAGCTTTGTGTCGGGCTACGGAAAAGCGGCCCGGGGCGCTCGAAGGTGGGCACAAGGCAGGGTCAGCACGCTCCTTCCTCTTTTTAGGGTGATTTAGGGAATCTTGAGTACCTCTTTGGAGGAACTGGCGGCCACGCTGTGACCTGTATAAGGTGCCTAAGGACAGCAAGGGCGATCCAGGCGCTCCCTGGTTGCTGTGGGGGGTCGATCCGCACCAGCGTTGTGTGGTGGGGCAGACCCCGATCTATCCATCGATGCCCGGCCGCGGGCTGCGGGGCGCTCGGGCTGGGGCCGGGACCCGCTCCCAGCCCGGCTGCCCCAGCGCCGTTCGCGCCCCCGGTGCCGGGACAGCGGCCCCTCAGCGGGGCGAGCCCGGGCCCGGCGCGGCCCTCGCCCCGCCCCAGAGCCGCCGCGGCCCGCCCAGCGCTGGGGCTGCGGCGCCGGCCCAGCCCCGCTCCGCGGCCGCAGGAGGGGCCGGGCCCGTCCGAACCGGCGGCCGCGGCGGCTGCTCCGAGGGCGGTAAGGCGGGGCGGCCCGGCCGGGGGCGGCCCGGGGCGGAGGGCGGCGGCGGCGGCGGCGGGGCCGGGGGCGGCGGGCAGGGCCCGGGCCCCGCAGCGCCGAGCGGGCTCAGCGGCGGCTCCGGGCCCGGGCGGGCTCAGCGGCGCAGCTCCCCCGCTTCCGCGTTCGGCCCAGCAACCCACGGCCCCCCGGGCTCGTTCTCCCCCTTAGCCCATTGATAAACCCCGGAGCTCCCGGGCCTTGCGAAGGGAAGATGTGGCCGGAGCGGCGGCGCTGCTGCTGGGCCGGTGGGGATGGGGACGGGGACGGTGCCATGTGAGCTCCTGGTAGTGATGGACCTGGCAGGGCCTCACACGGAACAGGCGGCGGAGGAAACAGCGGAATTTCACAGCATCCCTTCTAATCGGGACGGGGGACAGGCTGCGGCTTGCCTGCTGGCGGGTTACAAGGGAAAGCAGGTCGTGGTGCGGCGGGTGAACAGGGGGAAGAGCAGAGTTCAGCGCTGGGGCGGCGCCTGCGGAAAGGCAGCCTGGAGTGTCGGGCCGGAGCTCAGGGCAGCCGCCAGGGCTGTCCCAGACGGTGGGACAGCGCTGGGAGCCAGGAGCTGCTGCTCCAGCCCTGTGTGTGCTCCAGGGCAGCACAGTGCAGTTTATTTCGTGCTGGCCCTGTGCGTGCTCCAGGGCAGCACAGTGCAGTTTATTTCGGGCTGGTGCGCATCGTGTCGCTTGAGGACCTGTAATGAAGAGAAGCTGTGGAAAATGCTTTGTTTAGATTTTAGTTCTGTTGCGTTTTCCTCTTGCGTTTCTGCTCTCATTAAAAATAAATGCGAGGAAAGTGCCAAGAAGTAGACTTTGCTCTGTTAAGAGTTGGAATTGTTTCTGTGAAAGGAGGGATGATGATCATGCTTCTGGAAGAGGTATTGTCAAGCTTATTTACCCAGTGGAAAGAGGATATGTTCTAGATGTGTTCTGGCAATAATAGCAGTAATCCATCAGAAAAGAGCAGACTATTGCAAACTAAACAACTAAACCAACAAGTGTGCTTGTTTACCTCATCTGCTGAACAGTCATTTGGTAGAAAGGCCCAGGAATTCTAATACCTGCCCTCCATAGCTGAAATAGGATTTTCCTAAAACAAATGGTAATGAAATGAAACTTGGGCTGGGTTTGAGACTGTAGCTCTTGTGCTGTCATTTTTTGGAAGGCAACCCTTTAGGGTGTAGTCTACGTGGTAGGAATGATGGCCTGCTGGGCAAAGCTGGGGCTAGGAATCATCAGACTGATGATCTTGTCCCTGTCATTTATCTTCTGTGAGTCCTCAAGCAGCTGAACTCAAACCTCAGTTTCCCCTAATTGAGGTTTATTATATTTCTCTGCTTTTCTCAGGGCAGTGAGGATAAAGTGCAGTGAGAGATTGCAAGGCACTAGGAATTGTTGTGTGCATTAAAGACTTCAGTGGGGCTTGGTTGAGTCATCTTTGTGGTTCAGATTGGACTTCAGGAGGATGCTTGGTGGAAGAGAATGGATGGGAAGAACAACCATCTAGTCTGGAATGAGTGTGGAAACCTTTGTGATAATGTTTTATCCTAGCCAAATTCAACAACAGGTTTCTCTCTCTCTCTCTCTCTTTTTAACCAGTCCTATTTTACATTTTATATTGCAGTGGTTGCTGTGCTCTTGTCTGTGAACAGCCCCTTTATTAACAGAGCTCCTCATCCTCCAGCTAGAGGTGGAGTGGGTCTGACAGTACCTGTGCTGATGCCTGTGTGCCAAGGGTGTTCTCCTGTGTTATTCATCCCAAGCTTTTCATGCTGTTTTCTCTTCTAAAATAGAAATGACACAGTGCTGTGGGCAAGTGTTGCATGCTGTTGTCTCTCACGCATCGAGCAAGATGATGATCCTGAGTCATTGCTGTAGAGCAGAACTGTTCCTTACATGCCCTGAGCTTTCCAGCTGTCCTGAGGAATCACACTGTGCAATCAATTTAAGCACTGGTGGAGCAGGGTTAGTTATTACAGCTGTTGTATGAAAATAAATCTCAGTGCTGCATTTTGTATTTCTGCACTGTTGCTTGCTTCTGCTGCATCCCCTTCAGTGTAGTTTTTGATGCTGTATTTTCTCTCAGTGGCTGTGAGGTGCCTCTCATGCTGAGAACTTGGTTTATTTTAAAATGTGAAAGTGGGGATGGTGGGATACTAGGGGAAAGAGGCAGTTGTTGTTTTTCCAGGAGCTTTCTTTTATTTTTGAAAGCAGACTCTTCTGGGCTCCCACTTCACAGAACATCTAAGTTATTTAATTTGGAGACATCATATGCTCTCAAAGAGATCTCTGTACAATTAAAGCCTGAGCAGCAGCTTCCTGTGTGATAGTTCTCAATGGCGGATGTAGAAATTACATTCTTGATAAGGAAATCTGAGAATGAAATAAGTGAAGATAAGGAACCAAATGAGACTTGGTTTTCTACTGGTAATTTTTTCAGTGTGATTGTGGGTACCCTGCAGGTATCTGCAATGTGATATAAATATCCTTTAATATGTAATGTCTAATAAACCAGGATTTTAATTACTATAATTGTTCTTTACCGTCTTAATTAAAAAAACCCAAACAGCTGTGATATTTTATGCATAAATCAGGTCTCTTGAATGTAATGAAAATATGGGAATAGAATTTTATATTCATTTCTCTCCAGTTCTTTTGCTGCTTCTTAATGCTTCTGGGTGGCTCAGAGGGAAGTTTTTAAGTTGGGGCAGACAATAGTTCAGGAATATGTTATGTTCAGGAAGATTTATTGCTGTCTAGTAAGGAAATCTCTCATAATCTTTTGTAAAACATGTTTGTGACCTTGTTCTGAAGGTGTTTTTCGTTGTTCTCTTAAAAGCAGTGCTAGGAACGAAAACAGCATCTTTTTCTCTCATCTGTATCATCATGGCAAGGGAACAGTTTGAGATTTTTGAGAACTGACTAGGACTGCAGACTAAATAAATGCTAGCTGTGTTGAAAGCATCCCATTTTGTGGAAGATGGGAAGTGAGTCACTGAATCCAGGTCCCCTGCCATTATGGGGATGACATCATATAACTCCTCATAAGAATTCTTTCATTCTTAATTTTTTTTTCTTAATCAAGAGGACTCCTGGTGTTGTTTACCCCCTCAGTCATGTCAGAAAATGCTTATTCATTCCCTTTTTCATATTTTTTCTTTTTGTAAAGAACCGACTGAAAATGTCTCAGAATCCTGACAAGCTAAATTCAAGTGAAGAAAAGTTGAGTGGTTTGGAGGATGATGAGGAGGAGAACTTGGAGAACTCGGATCAGTCTGTCCGGAAAAGAATACGACAGAGTGCTCCAGGGTCACACAGAGATGATACACCAAAGTGTAAGCAAAACTGCTTTATGAAATACAGCAAAAAAAATAGCTAATTCTGTAGTTGTTGTTGGAGGCAATCCTGGTGTTTCATAGCATTCTGTGCAAGTTTGAGTGTCTTGCAATTAAATACAGTGTGACTCGATGTTATGTGACTCTTGAAACTCTTTTTCTCCCTGTTTTCTTTTTATTTTCCTAATTGTACACACAGTATGCACATTTTCTTAATTGTACACAATGACCACGTTGCTCTGAGCCCCATGTATCCTAAATATCCTGGTGTGTTTGTGCTCTTGGAATGGATGAACACCACCCCAGTGTGTTCCAGCTAAACTGACTCTGCTGTTTGCCTTATCAGCTGAACCTTCTGCATTGCTGCAGCCCCTGTTCCTACTGCAGGGCAGAAAAGGCTGTTATCAACAAAGGGATGTCCTGTCAGCCCCCTCACGAGATAGATGGAAAGTTGTATGTTTAATCCTAATACTACTTCCATATAAGCAGGACTGCATATTTTTCCTAAGGCATATTTTTCTTTGCCATTCTGTTTTTAACATGAAGGTCCGGATGCAAAATGGGAGCCAATATTTCTGGCAAATCTGTAGATAAAACCAAGGGGAAGTTTTCTGGCTCCAGGGATTCAATTCAAAGGAGCAGAATTGCTCAGGGTTCTAAATTTCTGTAGGGAGTAACACTTTGTTGTTGCATTCTTTTTTATTTTTTGGTTGTGTTCAGTGTCGTGTTGCTCAGAGGAGGTGTTCTGAGGGAGTTTCTGTTCCCATGCCTTGCTGGTTGCCTGGTAGGAAATGGGTGTTTGTATGGAGAGAGGCTCTGAACACATGGAAGTAAAAAGCATGGCACAGTCTGGCACTGCACTACAAAGAGGTGGTTTGGTCTCAAGAAGCCCTGCCTTTGTGTAAGGGAGCAGGTAGGAGAATGATGTGATTTAGGAGCAATCTTTGGCCAGTGAAAGAGTCTTAGCTCTTAGAGCCCCCAGTGCTGGAGAGAAGTCATTTGGCACTCTGACAAGAGCACTGTGAACTTTGCTGTCTGCTGCTTCTTCTCAGAATATCAATCCTTGCTGTGTTCCCAGAGTCACTCTGCAAGGTTAAGCTCCAAGCAGAAGGAAATAAGGATTTAGGAGGGCTGCATGAAAAGAGCAAGATATTAATGAAAAACACATTGGACCCCAACTGTATGAACTCAGAAGAGCTCTGCATGGCAGACAAGTGGTAGACACTTAATTTTGAAAGACCTTTTCTGTGTAATTACTTAAGTCCAATCAACATGGATTATCAAATGAGATGGTCGTAGCTTGCCTGAAACATTTCTCAGGGAGCCCAGCCTATGAAGATCCCTGCTTGGTGTCTTTCACTTTTGGGATTAGTGTTGCTCCTGTGCCTGGACTGTAGCTGAAGTGAATGAACTAGAGAATGGAATGGATCCATCAGGGCACCAACCCTGTCACTAACCTAGGGCCCAGTGTGAGGCTGCTGGCCCATCCTGGTCAGTCCCAAATGCCTGCCAGGGGAAGAGCTCTTAAGCTGCTGCTGTCCTCTGTTGTTTGGGTGATGGCCTCTGGGGGGAAAAAAAAAAGGAGTTTGGAGGAGTGCCATTTGCATTGCAAGTAGTGAGAATAATTAGCTACTGGTGTGCTGCTGCTTAACAGTGATGGTGATTGTTTGTTGACTGCTTTAATGATGAAATCACTTCCTTGAAACATGTAAAACTGAAATGGCAATATCTGCACAATACTTGTGGAAGTGGTATGGTGAAAATGCTGCTCTTTGTAATTATTTCTTCCTACAGAGTGGAGAAAGATGCCAAGGTGCTATTAAGCCATCCTAAAGAAGTATTGGTTTGTGTGGGGGCTGTTTGGAGATGGTTTTTAAAAGAGCTTGATAGAAGCAATTGGCTACTGAGCCCAGAATATCAACTGGGATCCACTCCTTGGTTTTTTGAAATACTCCAAACCTGTGTCATCCACCAGATGGGAAAGGAAGGGAAAGAAAGGAGAAGAATCTTCAGCTGATGCTGTCATTTGACCCTGTGTACTATTAATAAGGTGGAAAGGGTCCAAAAGACTCTTTCTGCAGGCTTCTGTTGAGAGCTGTCTGACAGTGTAATTGGTGTTGCAGCCAGTCCCTCTCGGCCTGTGTCCATAGAAGAGCTCATGGAGACAGCAAAGGGAGTCACCAACATGGCACTGGCACATGAAATTGTGGTGAATGGAGACTTCCAGATAAAACCAGCTGAATTGCCAGAACACAGGTAAGGTTGGTGCCAAATACTAAATAAAATTGTGTTTGTGGAGCTGCAGAGCAGCTCTGGGGGTTCAGGTAAAGGCTCTGGCTGGTGCCTTGTCTGGCAGTGCCTGGGAGGAGGTGGGAAAGAATATAAGAAGAAGGTGGTAACTGTGTAGTTCTGCTTCCCAGATATGTGTGTGTGAGAAAGGAGAACCTCTTGGATTAATTGGAGATGTGTGGTGCAAACCCCAGAGTGCTGTGGTTCCTGTTGTGTCCCCTTGTCCCAGGACTCAGAGGCTGCAGCAGTACCCCAGTCTGGCTGCAGATGTAGTAGTGCTTTTAGCAATTTTTAAGCTTTCATTGCCTGTGGGAGTAAGAGGAAACTGATTATTTTAGCTTTTCCTCTCTGTTTCTTCAGGGATATTTTGGGAAGAGATTGCTGTGTTTTATTAGGTTAGTCCTTGCCCCTTTCAAGTTCGAAGCCTTTCCTTCTCTGTGTGTGTCTGCAGTAATTGTGTGCCCTGCTGAGAGGGGGAGCAGAGGAAGCTTCATCCTCTGTTCCTCTCTCTCACACACACAGTGAGGTGTGGCTCACAGCCTCCTGGCTTGATCTGGGGAAGGGGGTGCATATTTAATGGAGGGAACTTGGTCCCCATTGGGGCCAGTGTTGAAGTTACACCTGGTGTGAACAGGAACTGTCAGCATTTTGAATTAGGAATTGCTACTGAAGCAGTGGAATTCATTTATTTTTTGTATATAAACTGATCTGGGCCCTTAGAGTAGGTGCAATACTTACGTAGTGAAACAGAAGATTTTGTGTGAGGGAAGTTACTTCATTTCTGTTAGGTTTGCTACTGAATTTTATGTAATGGAAGTGATTTTACTAAGTGGGGCCTTTAAAAGGAACATGAATACTGGTCTTTTGAAGACAAAATGTAATTTTTGCCATTTTTTTTTGGTCCAGTTTTCTAGATGTAGCATGTGATAAATACTTTAAAGGATTTTACTTTGTAGCCACCTTTGCTGGTGTGTAACCTTGTATTAGGACATAAACCATTCCAAATCCTGTGTCCAGTTTTTCTTGCTTTTCTGAGTAACTTTAAATGATGGATCATATAGTCACTATTGCATTATATTCATATTATCACATGCTGTGCTTCAGGAGCTGCAGGTTGTCTTTGTAAGGTGGTGCAGAGATCAGTATCATTCTTTTTAACATATTTATTCACAGCTTAGAGAGGAAAGTCAGAGATATTGTGCATAAAGCTTTCTGGGATTGTCTGGAAGCTCAGCTAAAGGAAGACCCCCCGACATATGATCATGCAATTAAGCTATTGGGAGAAATTAAAGAGGTAAGATGATGTGATATGGAGGGAAATGATTGAATTTGATATGAATGAGCAAAAGTGGTTAGAGTTTGGCTTTTCATAAAAACCCCTCTTGTTCTTTTTCATTGCTGTATCACTGTGAACATACACAAGCTGTATAATCCTAGAGGAGAAATTTGAATATAAAACCAAATGCAAAACCATGTAAGGTGATTAACAGGTAAGCAATACCAGTTCCATAATTCCAAGCTTCCTACATGTTATGGCACTGGTATTAGTTATGGAATCAGTGAGATGCTGCAACACTGGGCTGATGAAACCAAGCACAACAGTCTGAATTATGATCTGTGCCACAGAGGATTTACCACTTAGTAACTTCAGTATCACGCAGTGTGAGGTGAAAAAGTTGGAGTTGCTGGCTGGTTGGTTTAAAAAAAAAAAAAAAAATTTAATTATTTAGTTGTGTAGATAAGTATCCCTGGTAGTGTTTAAGGCTGGGTTGGATGGGGCATTAAGCAAACTAGTTTAGTGGGAGGTGACCCTGCCTGTGGCATGGGTTTGGAATCAGGTGATCTTTAGGATCTCTCCTCACCCAAAACATTCTAAGATTCTATAATTCTGTTTGGATCCTTGTAATCTTTGATGTAGAACTAATGCACTGTTAACTTTCCATTTCAGAGTCTTCTGTCTTTCTTGTTGCCTGGTCATACTAGACTGAGAAGCCAGATTACAGAAGTTCTTGACCTGGATTTGATAAAACAGGAGGCAGAGAATGGGGCCCTTGACATTTCTAAGTTGGTCAAATTTGTTATTGGGATGATGGGGACTCTCTGTGCTCCAGCTCGAGATGAAGACATTAAGAAACTGAAAGATATTAATGAAATAGTTCCTCTTTTCAGGTACTGAAATGTATTTATTAGTCATGTTCAGAGTCTCTTAAATAATTTTAGAAGTGGAGGGGGCAACTTGAAACTCCTAGAAAGAAAAGAGTGTTAGGGAAAAGGATGTAGCTGTGGGTGTGAAGGGGAGAGATGCTCCAGGAGTCATTAACAAGGACCATCTCTGATCTGGTGAGTTGGAGTATTTGTCTGGCTCCTGCATGCTGCTGAAGGACATTTGCTTAAATGTCAAATGCAAATAAGCTTCAAGGTAGCAGATGAATAGTCAGTTTCTATCAGAATTGAATGTCAACAGCAGAAGGTGAAAAAAGCACACAAGGGTTTGGAGAAAAGCATTGCTGGTTTCCCACCAGTTTGTCCTTTCCCCCCAGTCTGAGCTCTCTTTACCCCAGTCCCTGTGTAATTCCCTGTCAGTTCTAAAGGGAGTGTGTGTTCCACATCTGGGAGCATCCAGGCTTCTGCTTTGCCACCATGTTCCCAGTGGAAAAGCTCAAGGTCTCAGTAGTTGGGAGAAGCTTCATTAACCTTGCTGTTTTCTAATTTGAAAAGCTTCCAGGAGTTCAGGATTGACTTGGCAGAAATACTGCCAGCAGGAATTAGGTTGCTTTGAAATTAAGGTGTTTTATTTTGGTGTTTGTTTGTCTGTTTTTTCTTTTTTGCCCCTCGGGTCTGATTATTCACTTCCCACTGAGGTTGGCTTTCCAGGCTGCCAACGGCCATGGCATGCAAGCTTGGAAAGCCAGATGTCTTTTCATATACAATACTGCACATCCTGGGAGATAAAATCTATGGAGCTAGTGAAGTTAATTCCATGGAGGCTTTTTTACAGGAGAGCAAGATTTGTTTCCCACTTGGAAGAAACACATGCATGCATGTACATGCTTGCTCCAGCTTTCTCTGTCTCATGCTCTGAAGTTGTTAAGCTGTTACTGTTTCCCATGCATGTTTTTGCTCTTTCTTTAGACAACCTGTAATAAATCTTG
The DNA here is from genome assembly GCF_026979565.1 of Vidua chalybeata. Taxonomy (NCBI): domain Eukaryota; kingdom Metazoa; phylum Chordata; class Aves; order Passeriformes; family Viduidae; genus Vidua; species Vidua chalybeata. The sequence goes on along the minus strand of NC_071535.1, from coordinate 60,586,580 downwards.
TAAACAGCACCTCTGAAACATCTGCAGCCTTGAATAACTTTTTCTGTTTGTTTGTTTAGAGCAATTTTCTCTGTATTAGACCTAATGAAAATGGATATGGCAAACTTCGCTGTCAGTAGTATTAGGCCAAAATTAATGCAGCAGTCTGCTGAATATGAAAGAAAGAAGTTTCAGGAGTTTCTTGAGAAACAGCCAAGTATGACTTTGTTCCTTTCTTTCTTCCCCCCTGACCTCCCAGTAAACTGCGTGTCTTTGCTTGTAGATCATGAAAAGAACTCAGATATTTTTATAAGTTCTGTGGTAAATGACAGCTTGTGCCCCAAAACTGTGGTTAGAAAAAAATCTGCCAGAACAATAGTTCTGCCCTTGGTACATTCACTTTAATTTCAGTACAGTGTAGGGCATGATTACCTAGCATCATCTCACCTCTGATTTCCTGTAGCTGTGTGGTTTTGTTTTAGGTGTTCTGCTTGATGCAATAAATGAAATGCATGTCATACCTGATATCATGGGCATTAGTCATAGTAACTAATGGGATTGTTTGGAAATTATTGGTGGAAAAACCTAGCTGTGAAAAGGAATTTTCCTAACAAGTTTTTTTTCCCCGCTCTTCCAGATTCTTTAGACCTTGTCACCAAGTGGTTACAAGAAGCAGCAGATGATCTTGCAAAGCTGGGACATGAAATGTTGCCTCCCCACTGTAGTGATGGTGCCACTGGTGGGGCTTCTGCCTTCATTGCTGTACAAAATCAGGCCTATCTGAAGCTTCTGAAGTGGGATCATGTGAACAGGCCTTTTCCAGAAGTAGGTATTTAACAGAAAAATTGGTTCTGTGCTTGTTCCACTTCTCTATTCCCAGGACACAGCAGAGGCTGTTTGGATTTGTAGCCTGGCAACGCATACAGATCTAAACTATTGATCTTTGGTTGGGAGATGGGGCAGCTCTAACAGGTGCTTGTCTTTCAGTGCTGGAACCTGCTTGGCTGGGAAAGAGGAGCCAATGATTTCATTGTGCTCCTGTCGCTGGCTGCTGTTCCCTGTGCCTTTGCTGCTGCACCCCAGTGTCCCCTCCCAGCCCTGCAGACTGACTCCCTGCTGTGCTGGCTCCCTCCCTCCTTGCAGACGCTGCTCATGGACCAGACACGCTTCCTGGAGATGCAGCTGGAGCTGGAGCAGCTCCTGGTGGTGGGGACAGTGCTGCTGGTCACGTTCAGTGCAGCAGGCCCAGCTCTCATCGATGTGCCTGGATTCGCCGAGAGAATCAAAAGCATCGTCAGGGTGCTGCTGACGGGAATGCATCTCCCGTGAGTACGGCACGTCCTGCTCTCAGGGGGCAGGTGGAGCTCTCTTGTCACCCTGGGAAATGATCAGCTTAAGCCACTTGAAGGCTGGGGGCTGCAGGAAATGCAGAGGAGATGATGAGGGCTCTCTGTGAGCCCAGGCTGATGGTTTTTCTTCAGTTAACTCACACAGAGCTGTCTTTTCTTGCTCTGCTCTTTCATGGTTTGTACAAGCTGCTCTTTTCGGAGTTTGTTTTTCACGGTGCCAGGCTGGCACAGGAGGGTGCCAGCAGCTGCCCCTGCTCAGAGCTCGGGCCAGGCTCCCCAAAAACCTGAGTGTGGCACAGTGAGCTGCCTGCAGATTTAGTGATTGCTCTACACCTGTGGGTTTTGCTTTAGTCAGAGCTGTCCTCAGGCAGAAAGTCAGCTCTTCTGTGTGTGGATTGTTCAGGCTTGAAGTCTTGAGTGTTCTTCTACTTCCTTGCTTTAGATCTATGCTTTTTCCACTACATTTGATAAGTAAGGCAACTCTAATTGAATGGGTTATTTTTAGAAAGTGGGAAAACAGTGAGTAACTAATACAGTTATGCTGTACCTCATGTTTTCTAGCTCCTTTAACCTGAAGGAATCCCTGGCCACCGTGGGTGAGAAGGTGTGTGCTGAAGTGAACAGCTGCCTTTCCCAGCATGGCTTTACCCCGTTCTCAGCTGAGAGGGAGGCTGTGCTCAAGGGGCAGATCCAGGCAGTGGCCAGCCCGGGGAACTCCATCTGCAAGCTCATAGGTAGGTCTGCAGAGTGCTCTGCTCTCCCTGTCTGTGGAACTGGGGCTGGGGGATGTGCAGGGCTCCTCTTGCCCTGTTGTTCCCACGTTGTTTCCATGTTGTTTTCATGTTGCCTTTCCAGCTTGCTGACCACATTCAGGCTTATTGCATTTTTACATGAGGTTACGCTGTCTCTAATTCACCGTCTGTTTTGAAAACAAACCAAACCCCTTTTTTTTCCAGATTCTCGAATTCAAAAGTTTCTGGAGAATTATCTTGCATCCAGTCACCAGAAATCATTGCCTGCCATTCCTGGAGGATTAGGCCCTATTCAGAGGGAGCTGGAGGAGATTGCTGCCAAGTACGTTCGTCTTGTCAACTACAACAGAATGGTCTTCAGCCCTTACTATGATGCAGTCCTTGGCAAAATAGTGACTAAGGAAGAATCCCAAATTGTAGGGAAGTCAGAAGAATCATAAAACCAGTCTGTGTGCTACCAATACAGTATTGTCAGCTATTAAATAAAACTTGTACCAATATTTGTCTAGGAAAACAGCTTTCCGTGTAAATACTGGTTCCTTTTAACCCAGAGTGCTGACTGGTGAGGGAAGCAGAGGAGATGCAGAAAGGGTTCTGAGGTAAAAGATGAGAGATGCATTTCTAATATAATTATGCAGCCTAGGGAAGGGGATATCATGGGTGTTTTCTGGTGGCAATTTTTAGATTTTTGAGCTGGTGATAGGTAGGGCAGGTTTAAGAACCAAACGTTGTATTTAAGTGGCTCATTTCAGGGCATTTAACTCTTAATTTACAGTGAACTTAATTTAATTTATCTAGAGCTGATTAGCAATGGTTATTCCCAGAAGGGGTGATTTGGTTTTTTAAAAAAATCTTACTTTAAAGAATTAACAAAGCTAAAATTCTAAAGAAGAACTTTACCAGACAAAACACCAAGCCAAGCAGCACTTTACTGTAACATTATGGTGAGTATGGTAGGCTTACTAGTTTTTTCTGTATTTTACTGCATTTTTAATAGCATTTTTTTGCTGTTTACCTGCAGATGTTACAAAACATCATCTATTTTTGTAGCAATTCTTCTGGTTATTGGGTAACTGTCCTCTGCTATGTACAGTACTCCCAGAGGTGGCAATCTTATAGATTGCAGCTGTATTTATATCTTGTAAAGATTTCAGAAAGGGCAGAGCTAAAACGTTTTGATAAAAGTGGCATTTCTTAAATTTTTTTTTTTTGCTAGTAATTTACTCCTTTTTAGGTGAAATACTAATTCTAAAGTAAAATCTCATTTGCAGAAGGTGGATTTAAAGTGTGTGAAATTTTAGGTTGGAAATTTTGGGCTTTTTTAAAAACTACAACAGGGGATGGTTGCATATTCAATCATGTCTTCAAAAATATGTGCAGAGCATGGTGGGCTGTATAAGTAATTTTAATGTACTGTGAGAGGTGAATGGTTTGATGTTAGTTTGACTATACAGGGAATATTTTAGTAGATTTTTTTTCACTTTCTAGATGTGTTCTTGAAACTTAGAATATTTGTAGGTCTTGAATTTAATAAGCTACATGTTGTATAGAGGAGAAGAGCCCAGTGATCTTACATTGCAATCTCAGGCTCAGCTGGGAGGTAAGTGAAATTTTCCTCTGGTTGAGCACAACTGTGTATTACAGTAATCAATATTTGATGGTTTTATGAAAGCAAAGTTTGTAGTTACACACAGTATGTGGCCCAAGTATGAGGCTGTCCAAACCAGAACGTGCTGTCTTTAAAAAAAAAAAAAACAAGGTACATGAAATAAATAAATTAAGGGCCCTTGTACTGCCAATTGCCAGGCAGGTTAATTTAGGAATCAGCCAAACAGACCTTGCAGAAACACTTGATTATGATCCACTGTTGATGCTTCCCTTTCCAGTTTCCTTTGAATGTCAGTGTGGATAAAACTGCACCAACTTTGGAGGGGGATGGAAGAAATAAGACCTTATTTTTTTATAATAGCCTATGCAACTTTAAACCAAATCTTTTCTTGTTCATTACAAAGCCCCTTCCCCAAGGGAAAAACCCAGCAAAACCCTGTGAGAGTTCATCAGCTCAGATAAGTGATTTTTCTCTTGGCCAAATGAATGTCTGTCTTTGAATCCTTCTTTGAGAACTCAAAAAATGAGGTTGGTTAGCCAGAATAAAAGGGTTCTGAGTAGGGTCTATTTCATTGTTTGGATCAGCAAAGGATTCTACAGAGGTCTTCAAGGCTGCTGCCTCAGCTTGCTGGGCTTTGCTATTAGAGCAGGCTCTGCCTCACATCACAGCCTAAAGCTCTGCAGCTGCACCAAGTCCCTCACCTGTGCTGAAGGAGCTACCAGAGCCATCACTGCTGGAATTGGCACCAGGAGAGATAACCAAGGCACAGCTGTGTCCAGTTTTGTTAAATGAGAGCTGCACAAGTTAGAAATTGCTGCTGCTGTTTTATGGTTCAGTCCTGTCTAGGAGCTGCCTTTAGAGGCAGAGTTAGATGAGGTTCAGGATGAGCTCGAGGGTGTGGGGAGGGATGTCATGGTGAGCCAGGTACCTGAAAAGCCCTTGAAAGGTGTGTGACTGATGGCAGAGTGCAGGGCACTGCTTTAGCAGTGGATAAAATCCTGAGGAGATGGCTGTTCCCAGGGCTGGGATTCAGGGGTCAGGGCCCAGGAGTGCCTGCTCCTGACCTGGCAGCAGGGACTGTGCTGCCACAGGTGATTGTAGTGCTCACAGGGCCCACACAGGGAATCCCAGCTCTCCTCACAGGATGGGTTTGATCCTAAGCCTTCATGCAGCAGAAAGATCCTAGAATGAGGGAACAGAGTGCAGTACTCACCTGTGGCTCCACTCTCACCTCCAGGGCCCACACAGAAGGAACAAATGCTCCTGGCACAGGTGCTGGGGGCCTTTCAACAGGAAAGATCTAAAGGAACTGCAATAAATTCCCACAAGTGCAAGGTAATGATTCTCCCAGGTTGTTCTTTTTAACGAGAGTGTTTGACAAGCAGTTCCTCTACATCCTGTCTAAAAGAAACAGGGAGCTGCAACTGAGTGGCAAAGCAAGGAGGACGTTCCAGGACGAGGCCAGCCCCATCTCCATGTGCAGGTGCTGCTTCACCCTTGCCCTGGCAGAGAGGAGCCCTGGCTGAGGCAGCTGTGCTGGGGTGGGGAATGGCTTTCATTTGCCCCAGGCTCTGACTGTCCTGTAGTCCAAGGGGTTCTTAGGATCTTATCAGAGTCAATCTTATCACAGCCAATTCCAAGTTAAAAGTTGGAGTAGTATAGAAACTGCTTGGAAAGCTCACATAGTGTTTCTTTAGCTTGTTTGAAGATAACAAGTGCTGATTATTAACATTTAGCTTTGTACATTACATGGAAGAGCAGTGCAGGTATCCAGGACCAGGCTGTGTGAGCCAGTGCTCCTGGACTACCCACGCTGAACTGAGTTTGTCTTACAATGCTGTCTTCTTCAAACAGTCCTGGAATTACAAGCCAAAGTGTGCTGTATCCTCTAGAAAATGGAAAGCAAGCTCTATTCTAATATGTATGCTCTGATCAATTTCCTGTGATGGTATAATTAGCATTGCTTTTGAAGTGGCTGAGTAATATTTAAGAAGTACCTTGTTGTGTTTGAATAAAACCAGAATGAGGCATGATGTTATGGATATTCTTTTATTTTAAAGGAATGGTCTTTTGTTGTTGTTTTATTTTTTTTAAATTTTCAACTACAAAACAGATTCCTTACATTCTGCCATAAATAAAAACGAACAATAAGGCAGGACACTACATGAACAAACTGAGAACAACTGTTTTCCAGAAAATGTGAATTAAAAATGCTTCACAAGTATAAGCCATCCAGTTTTTAAAATAAAACTGTTGAAAACCCACAAGAGTTCAAGTGGTAGATGTGTACACCCTCGAAGAACAAAATACAGTTTTGACATTTTGCACTTTTGGTTTTGAAAACCGAGTTTTGTTCAGAGCACATTCTAAGGTTGTTCGGGCTGTTTTCAGATCAAGAACCATATGGGAGAAGAGGCACCACAGTAACAAAACCATGTTCAAGGATTTTTTTGTTTGCAGCTGTCCCTTTTCAATGCTTGACTTTTAAGAGACTGATTCAATGCAAGTCTTTGTCTGTCACAGCAGAACTCCAAACTTCTTTCACCGGATTCTCTTTTGCTGTCGTGCTCTGTAAATGTCATGTACAGGGGGAACTACAGATCCTTTCTCCTCATCGTCATCAGAATCCTCATGTGATCTCTTCACAGCCTTGTTGAGAATGGTGTTGTTTTCCACAGGTCCATTGCCTTCCACAGCTATTTCAGGCAGGCTGCCCGTGATTATCCGTACGGCTTCATCAACAGCTTCAGAGACAGACACAGAGCCACTCAGGGGGGGAAAGTCAGGCCCCTGGCCAGCAACCAGCACCCCAGCAGGGACACCCAGAGACCAGCACCCCAGCAGGGACACCCAGAGACCAGCACCCCAGCAGGGACACCCACAGACACCCTGGGGACACTTGTGCAACATGAGACGCTTCTCCTGCCCTGTTCTACAAACGTTAAGCCTCGGCTGTCTGAAACTCTGAGCTGTGGTGAATTAGAAAGGAAAGGCTGCTGCTCCAGCTTGAGCCCTCCCTTTACACAGGAATTGAGGTCATTTGAGAGCTGCAATAAAACAGGAAGGCCTTTGGGAATCAGGGTAACTAGTTCATGATTCACCAGAAAGGCTGCAGAGCAAGTCAGCTTCTGCTTCTCAACAGAGGAAGCCTCAAAAAATACCCTGTATAATTTAAATAGATATTTTATTTCCACTCAAAGAAATTAAATCCTACATTTCTTTCTCTGTAATTTTTTCCCTTAAACTAACAAGGAGGGTGAAGAGTAGCATATTATCATCTGCTGTAGGATCTGTGCTGTGTCTCTGTTCCAGAACTCTCCTTCCCTTCTTTGCAGGAGCTCAGAAAGCACTGCCTGCAGCTTGTGCCCAGGCACTGCAAAACGTGCACTCAGAGTTATCCCTCACCATGCTGCCAATTTGTAATTTCATGTTACAGCTGCAATGCTGCTGGAAATGCTGCCTTTAAAGGGTATTCTCAAAATCTTAATTTCTTTCTTTCAGTTGATACCACCAACATATTAAAGAGCAGCTGGTGATTTGCAGTTTTTTGACTTTTTGTTGCCTCCCTCCAGATAAAAGTGCAAACATCTCTATGCAGATTCCAGCGCAATCTCCTCTGCTCTTAAACACTAATTACAATCTGTAAATGAGGCCTGGGTTTTAGACAGCAATATCCATATGTAAACCCAAGTCTCATGCAGCCCTAGCACAGCCTCCAGAGAGGACAAGTAACTTACTGTCTGGCAGTTTGCATCTTCTGAATATCTCCATGAGCTCATCCACTTGAACAAAGGGACCCTGATTTGTTACCAAAGGGAAAAAAAAAAAAGTTTGGAAGGTTATTTTTAATAAGAGTGATACACACTGTGGTTCTGTCATGACAGAATGTCTTCCACAGCTTTCTGAAATGTTCAGAGTTCTTTAAAACAAACCTGAAAACAAATAGGAGGTGGCAGGAGCTTCATGAGAACTACAGCTGCTGGTGGAACAGGAAATACCCCGCCCGGGACAGGATGTAAACCTGGAGCTGTGGGGAGAAAAGCTGGGTGAAGCCAATGCAAGACAGCTGGACCAGAGCTGCTTTTGCACTATGTTGTTATTTGGTACAAATAATTAGTACCCTGTCCCTTTTGCCTCTACTAATTCCATACTGTTCACTCAGCCATCTGCTCTGTGATGTGTGTAACAGCTTATTACCATTTACCAGACCCCAAACTCCTTGTACTTATTTCCATGTGACCTTGGCATTAATTAAAACACATATGCCTTTAGCAAGCCAGTGAAATGACAGCCTAAGACTTAAGTACAGGTTTAGGTGACTGAGGAGGAGGAAAGCCTCTGATTAGGCTGGCTGAACAGCCAGGTTCCTAACTCGCCACAGGTGAAACACAACCCCTTCCCAAAGCCTGACTTACGTGCTAAGTGTCTTGGCTGAAATGGAATCATCTGCTGGGTGTCTGGTTTGGGATATTCAGGTTTCCTGTCTACTTCATCCTTGAGGACAGGCACGATGGAAGGTGCAACCACAGGGTCTGGAATTATTGCTGCTAGCTTGGCACGGGAGACATCCTGTGAAAGCCAATTAGAGAGTGCTGAACTTGGCAGGATCACATTGCTTGCTTCAACTGCAGAACAAAACCTCGCTCTGCACCAGTCGCTTATTCTCACTTTGTCTTCATTCTCATTTCAGATGGCCTCTTACCAGACCATCTGGGCAAAACTTGCATGGTTTCATTAAAGATTTTAATCCTACAGCGACCCAATGGAATGGAATGGAAACACTTGTTTCTGTTACTCAATGTGTGTTTGTCATTTTCGAGTGGCTCCTTTTTTAGGTTAAGAGGATTTTAGGTGAACAGGTGCAGACCACTAGGCCTTCACAACTATCATTTCTCCCTCATTTCACTCCCTAGATTGCTTTAGCTGGAAAAGAAGTAAAGCATAAGGCAGTCAGCAGGCATGCAAAGCATCAGTTCAAACAGGATTATGTTTTGGCATGTTCCAAGCAGCAGGAATCAGCCCCAGGGCTGCACCACCTTAGGTACACACTGCCCTGCATGCACTTAGCAAAATGTACTCGTTTGTAAGCTCACATCTAACTTCAAAATAACTTTGCCCCCACTGCATTCAAAGAAAAGTATTCAGTGGCTCAATGTGAATCTGATTTCCACCTATGAGATTATTTCACAGCTCTGTGATGGTCAACAATTCAGCTGCTTTGTTAACTTTGATGGCATCTGTATTTTTCATAAATTACTTTTCTTTATCAGAAGTAAGTGGAAGTTGAGGCACTGTTTTAGAGGCATGGACTGAGGGTTCTCTTCCTGTCCATGCAAATGGTAATCAGCTGTTTCTGCTTCTCTGGCAGCCTTAAAAAATGTAAACCAACATCTTGTTCTGTTCTAATGATTCTCCAAAATTACAGAAATAGTAAAAATGCATGTGGTAAGAAAAAAACCAGGAGACCACCAGATACAGGGGTCTGGCCTAGATTTTGAACTCCACATGGCAGCACCAAGGCACTTTAGCCCTAAGAAACAACTGAAAAAAGAGGCAACCACTGATCCCTGTCAGGAGCTTTCCTCAGCCATTCCCAACAAACATTGGGACTGCAGCATGGGGGGTTTGATGCAGTTCCCAGTGAAGTCAGGAGAGCTTTGCCACCTCAGAGCAGAAGGACAGCCATATTTCATACAGATGACAAATTTCCCACAGAATTCTGGTTTTTGGAGGAGCTCAGATGTGACGTGGAGGCCTGTAGCTGCATGGTGATGGCATTAACACATCAACCTTTCCATGGGAAGACAAGAGGTAACCAGGAATACCCAAAGTTGCAGCTGTTACTGATGGTCCTGGCTCCTTTCTGCCCTTGGCCCCTGGCACTTTGCTGCCCAATGAGACCAGGAGGAGGAGGAGGAGGAGGAAGAGGCCTGTTTTACCTGCTTTTCTAGCAAAGGGAAGGACTGTAAGGCAAATTCTAAACAAGGAATTGCCCAAGATTCCTAGGACTGAAAAGAACAACAGTGAACTGACGTGTTCTTACCCTCTTACCTTATAACCAAGGGCCTTCAGCTCGCTGGCAGAGCAGGGGTACAGATCCATGAACTTGTACCTGTCCACCAGCAGAGCTGTTTCTTTGCCCTCATATTCTTCCTTGAAGGCTGTAAACCTCCGTTTTTCCACTTTCAGGATGCTGGCCAGATCCCCAATGTTACTTTCAAAGGCTAAAAACCGAGCCCAGATTTCCCTGGAACACAACAAGGACACTGAGAGTTACTGAAGGAGGAGGGATTCCTGAGCACAACCCAATTAAAAACCCACAAGAGGACAGACCCAGGGGAGGCCATCTGGGAGTGCAGGGCCATTTCTGTTATTTACTTTAGGTGCATCTAAAATAGGCATTACCCTCCCAGTGCCTTCTGTATTTCTCTAAGAGCTTTCAGTCTGGTGGACTGCACAGGAATTTGATACAGAAAGGGAAGGATTTCTGGTGTCAAGGACTTCAGCATTTGAGGTGAGCTTTTATCAAACACTCTGCTCAGCCTATGCACACAGCTTCACTCTGCTGTTGATATGAGAAGGACTTTTTACCATGCATTATGATCCAGTTCCTCTGCACAGACCAGCAGATTTTAAGTGGCAAGAACACAACAGGCAGCGCTTCAGAATTTTATACAGCCCAAAATATATACAGTTACTGCTGATTTCTCCATGGAAAATCTCATACATAACTTAAGCAACATCTGACCATATTTCTGGACTTGATTCAACCTTCATTTGAGTTCACCTTTGAAGAAGGTTCAGCTTTTAAGTTCTCGTGTTTTGTCACTTTTAAATTTGGCATAAAAATACTTCTTACAAAAGATCAGAACTGAAGTGCAGAAAGAATGAGCACAGCAGTGCCATATTTGATTCCTTAGTTTTGATGCTTTTGTCTACCAGAATAATGGTGAAGTGAACCCTCAGACTGCAAGGCTCTGGTGAGCATTTTTTTTTTTGAGAAAGAAACTTAAAAAGTAGAAATGAAAATATGGCAGTGAGCAATTAACCCAAGCCCTTTCTGGTTCTTTCCCTATTTTATTTTTATGGCTGGGAGATGCTCAGCACCCTCCTCAACAAATTCCTGATTCACCTTCTCAGCTCAGACCACTGAATCCTTACTGTACAGGAGGATTTTGCACTCCATCCTCAACAATCCTGCACCAGTGAGGTTTTAAAGTCAATAAATTAATGAATTTCACTAGAAATGGGATAGGGACTTTCCCAAATCTGTTCCAGTTGTTGCTATTTTGGACAGCATGAAGAGGGGAAGGAACATCTGTACCTAATTTTGTCCTACTGTTCATGTTTCTAATTTCTTTGGGATATTTATGGTTGAAAGGGGTTATGTATCTTTTCCAGTGCAGTGAGACTGCTTTTGCAGACGTACCCAGATTTCTCAGGTGGAAGGCTCCCTGAAGTTAAAACACGTTCAAACAAAACTCTTGTATTGTTGTCCTCTTTAAAAATAGAAAGAAAAAAAAATCACACTGAGCAAAACATACTAAAAACAAGTTAAAAGATGTCCATTGAAAGAGATGTGTACATTGAATTAAGCATAAGGCTGACTTTCATGGATTTGAATTTCAGTAAGTATAAAGAGATCTGAGTGCCCACATAAAACTTTTCCTGATGTTAAATTCCAAGGTGAATTTGTTCTTTGGAAGTCTGTTTTTATTGATAGTGACATACTGATCTTACTACAGGTTATTTTACAACAGCACAGCTACTGCTTGGCATCTCTTCAGGACTTCTGGGGGTTTTATAAATTTTCTTTAATTATCTCAATAGCACATGTTGGAAAATTTAAATTTGGCCTTTTGGTTCATTATTTCCCTTTTAAATCAGGGCGGTATTAATATGCTTGTATAGTCCTCAGAAATCCTCCCAAAATTATTAGACCTGGTTCCCAGCAAGCAGTCAGTCTTTGCACTTTGCCAGCTGGGGGGATGGAGAGGTTGCTGGGTTTGTTCCTAAAACTGCCAACTCCTGCCCTGTGCACTGCACCACCTCCTACACTTACAGGTCAGAGATCAATTCTCCTGGCTTCCAGGAGTTCTGCTGGGTTATTAAAATAGGCCAATAAACTACTGAGATCTAAGATAATTTTTTTTCTCATGGCAACTTACAGAAAAGCATTGTTAATATTTATGTAGACCCACAATAACTTAGAGCAAAATTAAATATACTTTAACTTGGATAAAATCTCTCACTTTACAACTCACAGGAGGAAAAACCCTCAAAATCTTTAAACTCCCAGTGCCTGAAAAACACAGGTACTGCAGTCTGGCAGGAGAGGAATGGTGCCTGGTGCTGCAGAACCCACAGAGCAGCTTGGGTTTCCTTTTTAAAAAGGCCATTCAGCCCCTGCCTCGGGGAATCCCACCCAGAGCCTTTCCACCTCCACCTCCTGCCCGGGTCTCCCCAGCCCCTGTGTCCTGCTCTCTCCATTGCAGCTCCCCAGCACCTTCCAAGCATGACTGACATGCCCAGTATTGATTTTACATCTTGCTCATCTCATCTACTTGGGGAAAAGGAGTTTAAATTCATTCTAGTCAGAATCTCTCACTCCTCTCATGCTGACTGTAAACTCCTTTAGACCTTTTCCCTCAGGATTTAAATTCCTTGGTGTACTTCCCACTGTTCACAGCTGATGCTGTAAAACTCCTGCACTGCCAGTGAGTTACAATTTGGAAAGTTCACTGCCCTCCCTTCAGCAGAATCCAGATTTAATGTCACCATAACTTCTGGAGCTTCGGTTTGGACAAACCAGCAGGTTTTGTGTTCAGATTAACTGCTGAGCTTTATGAAGAATTTAAATACCAAGAACTTGGGCTGGCCCTAAACTCACAGAGTAATGCTTCATTAGACCTCTCAAAGCTTAAAGCTTACCATTAAGGTGGGAAAGGTAGTCGATATATGCCAGTACATATTCTGGAATGTCCCCATATTTTTTCAGCCCTAGCTCAAAAATCTTAAAGGCCACAGACTTATCCTGCAAACATTGAGGGGGGGAAAAAAAAAAAAAAAAAGTTATTAGCTTCAGTGAGCTGTGCACCCTCCTGCCACTTGTTTAGGATCAGGGTGAGCACCTGTGGTTACCTTACTACAATAATACTCCATTAAAGCTGCAGTAACATAGACATGGTGGCGGGTCCGGGCATCCTCTCTCGCTTTCTTAAATATCGTCCTTCCGGATTTAATGCCTTCTGCTCGCCTTGCAAATTTCATGTACTGGATATAAACCTGAGGTGCACATTAACATTTAAATAGCATCAGTGCTAACAAAGAACACCAGGATATCATTATGTTTTTTACTACGTCTGAAGTAAGCATGACTCACAAAATACAGCAAATCCTAGTAGGAACAAGGCTGTCTTGTGCCTCTGTTGTTTTGCTTTAAATACTGAGGCAAACCTTTTTAGAGATTTTTTTTTTTTTTTAAATAAAAAGTGGAATGCACCTAAGACTGATCCCATGAAAAGACAGTAGTTAATACACAGATTTTTCAAGGAAGGGGAGGGAAGGAGATGAATGTCATTTACATTAGCTGGTGCCTTCAGAGAACTCAAGGCTTGCTGTAAAAATGGTAACTTTCCAATAAAATTAAGACATCCTTAAAACCAAGGAACAGCCAAAAGGCCTGATGAAGCATTTTACTGTACATTATATGATCCAAGATACAAACCCTCCTGGCCTGCAAGTATTTATACCTGATCAAGGAAATAATGAATGTGCTACTTAATTCAGCAGCCAATTTGTGATTTGCATTTCTTTGGGATTCAGCTCTCCTTCACTGTGAATTAGATCACAAATAGCAGCATTCCTTAGCAGGAGGAACTGGTACATGGTTTCCCATAAAATGTGCCTTTGGGAAGCATTAGGACGTGTCTCTAAAGAATGGCAAGTGTCAGTAAATGGATACCTCTCCTCTGACACTGACCTGTTGTTTAGTGTTGGCTTCACACCTTCTTTTGCCTCCTCATGCTTTGTTGTGTCTGTTTATAATAAACTAAATAACCTTTTGAGGGCAGGTTACTTCTGACACCACTTGTTTAGCACCATCACAGCTGGCACATGGACAGTGCTTACTGTGTCACTTGAGCAGAGGTACAGCAACACTCTGATACCCACATGGTGCATTACAGATTTATTTGCAAACTACAAGGCCACAGGATGGTTATGAAATATTTTATATCTTTTATCTTCATCACTTGTTGTAAAAGACTGTGTAAAAGAGGCAGAGGAGGAAAGTGCACACGTCTTAGCGTGTTTCAATGGATTAAAGACTGCAATTCTGCCACCTCACTGCTCCACCTGCTCCATCCCTGTGACCCAAGGAATCCTGTAAGTGCTTCCCCACTCTGTGCATGCTCTGGGTGACAATCCATGGGGATGTGGAGGCACCAAGGATGATCTTACCAGCGTGGGGTCGATGTCCTCGATAGCCAGGAGCCGGTTGTAGATGCTGTGCACTTTCTCGTACTTCATCCGGCTCTGAGGGAAAGCCAACACAGACTGCTCAGTAACTCCCTTCAGATCATCCCCCAGAATGCAAAACTCAAGCTGAAAACAAAACTAGAATTTTCCTGTTACCGTTTTTTCCTGGCTGAACACTGTGTATGTCAGTCCCTTTACTCAGATACGTGTTCTGTCTCGTGCAGACATTTTTTACTTCCCACATTAATTTCCCACTAATGGTTACCTACACGCTTTTCAGGAGTCTCTGAAGTCTTTTTCTAATGTAGTAATACTGCAGCAGAACTGCCATTGGAGGTGTTTGGCATACAAAGACTGTATCCTTTACCTCTGTCTAAAAGCAATGTGCAGATAGGTAGGAAAACCACCTTCTTATTTCAAATAGTCCATTCTGTTCCCTGCCAGCTGCAGCCCTCCAGGCTGTATTCTGCAGCCTTGAAAAAACAGGACACAGCATACAGGAGGCTGCACTGAAAACCAAGGAAGGATTTTTCTTTTAAAGGCAAAGGCTTTTTTGCCCCACTCTGTTGTCCTGAAGTTCTTCCTGGAAAGATTCTTTCACGTTAAATAAGTGGGCAAACTATACCCCACAGAGGACTCCACAGTCCTCCTCTGACTACTGGAAAACAGCCTTTATTCCTGGTGGAACAAACACCACTGGGGCACTGCTCCTTGTGGAGGCTGCACAGTGAGGTGGTGGCCTGGAGAAAGAGATTTCTCCAGAGAGCTGCAGCAAAGGTGGCTCCCATCTTCTGTCACAGCCTTGTCAACAAAAAACATCACCTCCCCAGGAATCAGAAAAGGTGCCCTTTATACCCATTTTAAAAGTGAAGAAGCTGATGCTCTGAGAAGTGGAAATTTGTAAGCATTTCACCCTTATGACAATTTCAGAAACATAGTCAATATTGAAATGGAAAAACAGTGGATTTTCATAGCTCATACTATGGGCTTTTCCTCTCCATTTGTCAGCTCCATCTCAGAAACACTGAATGAGAATAAGGCTAGAAGAATCAGTAAATTAATTCTACAGAATTTTGTGTACTCAGTATGTTTCAAATAAATGACAGTATTAATGGGAGATGTATTTGGATTTTAATGTCAGTACATTACTATTTTTGCTCACCTCTTCGTAATCTGCATATGCAAAATAAAGAAGCATATTCTTCTTTAATAAAGTGCTGATCGCTCTTTCATAAATATTAGCAGCCTCATCACTGAAAAGTTTAGCATTGTTCATGTCCTGTTATAAAATAATAATATAATTGTTCAGCATCTGTGACAACAAAGGCCAATTTATGGAATATCTTCTGTGTGTTACAAGCCCCAGTGAATTTCCATTCAGTGCTCCAACAAAGAGATAATCATCTCCCCAGTACCTAAGGAATCACAAAATCAGGCCCCATGCCTAAAACTGGTCAAGACTGAAACAATTTTTCACAATTCTTATCTAAAATGCAGACATTTTTTAGTTCTTAAAATTTTGAATTTCCCCATTTGAAAATTCTGAACACGTCACAACTATTTTTCACACCCTCCTCCTTGATTCTGAGGAAAAACTGACAGTACACCACGTCAGAGCAAGGAAATAAGAGAAAGCCAGTGGCAAGCTGCTTACCCCTTTCTCAGCCAGCAGCTTGCTGGACTGCTCGAGGTACTGAGCTGCTTCATACCAGATGTCTGGGTGATGGCCCAGCACCAGGAGACACTGCTCATAGGCAAACATCACTGTGGGCAAATCACGAGAGAAACACTGCTTGGAAATGGTACCACCATTGTACAACCCAAGTATGGAATGCAAAATTCGTCCAATAAATCAGATAACATCAACACTAATTGGCTTTGAACACAATGGTCACTGCTGCAGTTCTTTTCTATTGCCAGGAACTTTATGAACCACAAGCAGCAGCTAAAGCCTGCCTTGTCCACAGAGGAACAAGCACAGCTCACCAAAAATCAGCCACAAAATCAGGCTGCAATCTACTGTTTCCTGACCTGCACTGGAGGTTCAGTGGACACAACTATAGCACTGTCTCCCAAAATGCATTTCTTACTTTCAGCTTGGCTTTAGCAAAATCTTAGATTTTTTTTTTTTTAATAAAAAACCACCCACACAATTCAAGAAACAAAATCAACTTCTACTCCAGCACGATCCCTGAACACCAAATCACGTCATGACTTCTGCTGGAGCTGAGAAATACAATTCTCTATGCCCTAGAGACATCTAATCACCTCTTTTTGTAATGAGAGTCTGGTCTTCTGTTCGTAGAGGGTTGCTCTTTTCCCACTGGATGTACTTCTTCCACATGTCCACCTGCTGAGCCTCCTGGGGGGTGTTTTGTGGGGGCACGGAGGGAGCGTTGCGGTCCAGGCCCTTCATCACCGTCTCGTACTCCTGAAACAGAAGCAATGCTCTGAAGAACAGATTTAAACACACTGAACACTTACTTCAGGCTGTGCTTTCTAAAACAAATGGAAATATTTTAGCATATTTTAGTCTGTACATGCTTTTATTTGTTGTAAGAACCAGGTTTAATGCTGGTTTGTGGAATTAAGTAGAACAAAGAAAAGTCAACAGAAGGTTGTACCTTTGCCACGCGTCGTGCATTCATATAATCTCTACTCCTGTCCTCGATCATCTTCTTGGCTAAGTGAATATTGATGCCCTGGAGAAGGGTGAAAAAAGGAATTGGGAACGTGCAATTTCCCTTTGGACATACTGAACCTTATTTTATACAGGAAAGTGTTTGAAAGGGGATGCAAAAGTGAGCAAGGACAAAGTTATTGTAAAATACCAATCTCAAAATATTTATTTCACCTAATAAATATATGGGCAAGAACTTAGGATCAGAGGATAAACTCACTACTAAAATTCAAACGACCTGAAGCACCTCAGCTTATTGTTAATCACTTTCAAAAATACAATGAACTTCACATGAACTGCTGTGGGTGAAAGTGGGAAGAACTTATATGTGATTTACAATTTTGCTCTTAAACAACGGCCAGTGACAGCTCCCTGACTGAGAGCACATGAGCAATTTGATTTTCCTCTACAAGAAGTACCAGAGCCTGACCTCCAGGCTCAGAGCTCTGCCTTCTCCTCTGTTCCTGAAGTAACTGACAGCTCTTAGAAGAGGTTCCATGCAACACACACCCTGCCACAGGTGTGCCTTGGTCAGCAGGGGCCTGAGATGTGTCAGCACTGCCTGACACCCTCCAGGACTGCACACACGTGCACAGGGCTCTGCTGTGCTGCTCTGCAAGGGCAGCCAGGCCCTGGGCACAAGGTTCTGGCAAAAACAAAACCTCAGAGAACTGCTTTAGGCAGGAAAAGCAGCCTGATAGCAGGCTGGTGCCTGTGTCTGGGTGGATTTTGCTGGTGTGGCTGCCAAGGCTTTGCAGAAGATGTGCACAGCTTTCAGTCCAAGTCCAAAGAGGCACCCGAGCTGGGAAGCAAAGGAAGCTTTGCCCTCACTACAGAAGCAAAGGCAGTGTCTGGGATAGCAAACTGGGCCATGTAGCACACAAACCCAGCAATGCCCCAGTTAACCCAGGACCAGGCTGAGGATGCAGCAGGACTCTCCCAGGATGCACTCCCAGCTCAGCAGCCATGCAGGTTTGTGAGCCAGATTGTCACTGAGCCCTACCACTTTTGCCCACTTAGTTAATTAAAGACTGGTGACTGACAGGCTGGTATTGTTACCTGGTGGCTACAGCTGAGCTAAAGGACAGCTTGAATGACAGCAAATGGCCATTAACTTTCCATACTGAGGCCTGCATCAAGTCTCTGGGCTGTTGGGCTGCTGACATGGGCAATCACCTCCCCCTCAAAGAGCCCTTCTGGTGAGGAGCATTTATTTCCCTGTGCCAGGACACCCGTGAGCAGCAGCCCCGTCCCTGAGGCCGGAGCAGCCAGAACAGGGCAGGCAGATCCCTGTGCCCAAGCACAGCACTGGCTCTCAGCTTCCAGCAGCTCAAACAGCCTGAGGGACAGCCTGGAGTTCCAGGTGTCAGCCAGAGCTGCCTCAGCTGGAAACTGGGCAGGTCTGAGCCATTGCTTTGGCAGCCTCCCTGTGTATAATGAAAGCAGGAGGAACCAGCAGTGAGAGCCTTTGCTTGCTGTGTGGGAGGGGAAGGGGTGGTTTATGGGGAAGTTGTGTTGGGGATTTTCCTGCATTAGAGAAGGTGTGTCCTGGGTATCCTCCCTGGTGACAGCAATGGTGTCCCCAAACACCTGTGGGGCAATGAGCTGTCATGGGACATGCTCGTGGCTGGGGATGCCTGGAGTTCTCCCACCCAGAGGTTCTCCCACCAGCCAAGGACCACAGCCTTATTAACATGAGAGGGCACCAAGCTCACAACTTGCATAATTAGCAACAAGGGAAGAGGAACTGGCCCTTCTTTGCTGCTCAGGACACAGTGACCCACAGCAACCAGGCCTGTGCACAAGCAGCAGGACCAGTGCTGTATGAGCATCCCTGCTGGGCAGTGCTGAGCACCAGGGCATCCACATCAGCTTTGCAGTCACACTGCTGCTGACTGGGGCTGGTTTGTCACCAGCTGTGTTTGAAAATACACTCTAAAGGTGCAGCTACAAACTGGCCAGAAAGGGCAGCGAGCTGAGCTGATGCTGGCTAAAGGCAGTGTGGGAGCAGACTCACCTGGAGGGGTGCTGGAATGGCTTCAGGTGAGGGATGGTGAGGAGCACTTTTAAGCACTGAGGCCTTGTAACTTAATGCCGTGGAGGAAGTCCAAACCATCCCAGCTGAATGCCATTTGACTCTAAGTGAAAGGAGGGGAGTGCCTCCTTGGGGACACAAGTCCTCACTGCCAGCTGAGCTGCTCCATCACTGAGGACAGTGATCACTCACTCACTCACTCACTCACTCACTCACTCACTCACTCACTCACTCACCAGCAATTCCACTGGGTCAGCTGGGAAATGGGACAGTCAAATGTATCTCATGGAGGGTCTTTGAAAGAAATTAAAAAATCACTCAGGTACCTGTAGAGTTTTGCCACAGGAGTTGCTACATACTGCACACAAAAAATGTGTTTATACTGCTGGTCATCTCTTTTAGACATATGTGTTTAGTGGGTATAGCTTGGGCACCATATTTGATTACAGGATAATTCTTTCTTTCTGAATGTCACAAAGAATCAGTTATTGGTTACCTCTTCATATTTGTTATAATCTCTCCAGAGCTGCTCTATGTTTATCATGGGGTTGACACAACCACGCTGGTAAACCCTACGGACAGCTGTGATCCTCTGGTTTTCTGCATAAGATCCTACTGCTTCTCTAAACAGTGGGGAGAGAGAGCAACGTCAGCTATGACAGGTCACAACTGGCAGGAACATCAGCATTGCATTAACTGCTTTAAAAAAGCTTTTAAAAAGAGCTTTAAAAAAGTTAATTTTCAGGTACTTACACGCCTTTCAAAAAATTGATGTAATCCACCCAGATCTAGGTGAGAAAAAATATTACATATAGTGAAACCAATGGTTAGCTGTACTTGTCATAAACTTAGAAATAAAATGTGTTTTGATTAAGAAAACATACCTGGTATGACATGATTTCCATGCCAATCTTATCCAGAGCAAAATCATATGCCTGAGCCATTTTTTCTCTGAGGAAAAGAACCACAAAGACCATAAAGCAAGTGTTTAGTATTTTAAAAATTCTTTATTTAAGAGTATTCTTTTGTGCAGCAAATTCTAACCAAACATCAAGGAATGAGAACTATCATTCAACAGCTGAGAGCAAAAATTGGTATTCAGATAGCTTTAAATTCCTTATTCAGATTCTGTTGGGGTTTTAGTTGTTTGGTTTATTCAAGAATTATTTAAGTCCATTGGTGGCAATCCAGAATTTTAATAGTTCCTGGCCCACCCCAAGGCAGTGGAAATCCACGAATATGACGTGAAGTTGAGAAGAAACCAACTGCTCTCCACATCTTCTCAGCTGACAGATGCACCCATGGTTTATTATTTTGTCCCCTCAGAGTTCCCCAAACCTTTTTGTAATTCTCCAGGAACCCCAAAAGGCTGGGACAATTAGGAGTAGCTCCCTTGTGTGGAAACTGCCCAGAATACTTCATGTGATTTCTTATTTCCCCCCAAATTCAAAGTATTTTCCCTCAAATTTAAAATGTTTACAGAACTTCCTTAGTTAAGTTTCAGTGAAAGCTCTTTTTTCTCTCTCCAGCTCTTCTCCTAGTTTCCTTTACTCAAACACACTTCAGCACCTTACTGCCCCCTTGACCACATTAACAGGAGAAACAGAGGAAAGGCAAACTGAATAAACTTACACTTCTAAAACTGTTTCAAAACAGCCATGTAAAAACAAACTAAAACCCATTGCTTATTTTCTCTGTTAATGCATTCCTCATTTTGCCAATTACAGTGCAAAGAAATTGTGGTGGGCTGGGGAAGAGACAGTTTATAGATGCTGGAAGTCACTGGTATTTTTTGAAACCCAACCCACAGGAATATAAACAAGCAAAATGTAATAACTGGAAAGGGATGAAGATTAACATACCCCAAAATTCTGACACCCTAAATTTGATGACTTTTTGAATGCATTCCAAAACTTCCTACAATTCCTGAACTCTTTACTGCTACTGGTCTCAGCTGGAACCAGTGGAGACTAAACAGGGCACTGAGGGCAAGGAGAAAGAGGAAGAAATGTTTTTCAGATTTTTTCAGATTTTTTTCAGATTTTTTCAGGTTTTTCAGGTTTTTGGTTCAAGCACCAATCCCATCTGCAGGGAACTGGCACGAGCTCCTCCACTGCTCTTATCCCATCCTGTTAGAGGAATCCAGACTAAGGAACCAATTTTACCCAGCAAGCTCAATTAGAGAGACTTCAATGTTTTCTAAATGCAGATTATATATTAATTCCCAACAGAAAATCCCCAGATAGATTTGTCACCCAGGTTCCTCCCCGTCCCCTGGTCAAAAATCAAGAAGAGATCCACCATAAAACTAGAATAATTCAGAGCAACTCTGGGAACTTACTTGTAACTAGGTAGCTTCCCCTTGGTTTCTCGTACATAGGAAAGGTAACATTTCCATAAATCAATGTGTAAAACCTTCATAAGGCAGCGCTGAAATAACTGTTTAATACATCAAGAAGATGTGATCAGGATTCCAGACACAGAAATTAGGTTGCTACTCTTAAAGCTATACAAAATGAATTTAAATAACCCTTCTAATTATGATTGAGATTTATCAGAAAGAATAAGTTAAACTACTCATTCTTTTGTTTACAGCATCTCCATGCTATGCAAGGGAACTGGAGAGAATTAAGCAGAGAAATCCCCCTGCACACTTCACTGATTAGAGCTTGGCAGCAACAAGTCAACTTTAGTGCTACTTTTTATTTTTATTTTTATTATCATCCAATGACAGCTACAGCGTTTTTCAATCTGATTTAGCCCAATCACAAGGTACTTGTTCTTGCTATAGAGATATATTACATATATTAATATGACTCACCTTCTCCACTTTGTCATAATTTTTTGCTTTAATCTACAGGGAAGCAGAAAAAAAAAAACAAATCACTTAAGAAACTATTTTAGAATAGTAGGAATATATTCTTCATACAGTACTATAGCATTCCAGTTTGTACTTTGCCTAAACTAATTACACCAAAACACCACATAATGTTGCAAAAATATAATTAAACATACAAAAGTCATGTACTTTGCTGCAAAAGTAGCAGGTTTTTTATTTTTATTTTTAATTCTTCAATTCTAAAATGTAGGTACCAGCAAATCTGCTTTGTGGTTTGAATATCCAGACTTAGCCTTTTATTTCAAGGAAACCTGATACATTCAGTGCAGATACAGATTTAGGTGCCAGAGCTTCTAGACCAAGATTTAGTAAATTAAGGGTAAAATACTGTATTTACAAAACTACTAGGCTAATACTTGAATATTCATTCTCAAAGTGCACTTAGCTCCAACCTGCTGATGCTGAATAAGGGAATAATACCCATGGAGAACCTGTTTTTCCACAGCTGCCCCAGCCCTGGTGCTCCCTGGAGGAGGGCCCAAAGCACACTCACATGCCAGCAGCACTTTCATTCATTCAGACACACACCACAAGGGCAGGGGGTGAAATTCAGCCCCCAGCTAACAGGCTGCCTTTCAGACAGGACAAAGGAAAGCACCAGACTGACGAGGAGGGCAGAGTGGCATCCTGCATGGATTTGTTAGCTCCAGCTATGGTAGCAGGCCAGGTAATCTCTACAGACACAAGGAAAATCAACAATACCCTTCAAAGATGCCTTGAAATAAAGTGCCTTTAATGAAATAAGGATTTGTTGTGCTGTGTTGCATTTTTGTAAAGCATCCAACTCCCCTTTTAAATCTCACTGCTCTTTGTTCACTTAGAGGACTCCCAGCCTTTATTGTGGTGTGAAACACAAGCACCTCTCCATCTCCCCGAGGAGCACGGTGTAGGCAGCAAAGAGCACCCTTTGCACCAGGGATGAATTATTTCAGTTTATATCATTCCCACTCTAAAGCACAGCAGAATTTTTAATGGAGACATCAGGAGACGGGGACTGCAGGAGATCTAAAATAAGAACACCCCGCCTCCTGTTCCCTGAGCATCTCTACTTCTGCAACACCCTGGGCCTGAGAGGCTCAAAAGAGCCATCCCCATCTCTCCCACTCCTGAAAAAGATCAGTTAAAAATGAAAGAACTGAAATAATATTGAAAAAAAAAACTTTATTGGCACACAAGGCAGGCTGGACCCTTGTACCATACTTGAAGTGGAGTGGTACCCCACCAGGCTGAAAGGATTCCACACAATCCAGGATGGCAGGAAGGAAAACCTCATTGTGTCTTGCAAAGAGTCCCAAAAATAAAAATAAAAATAAAAATAAAAATAAAAATAAAACACCTTTACTTCATCCTTCTTTAACAGGATGACATTTTTACTTCATCTTTCTTTTCCCACTCCCTGAAATCTCCTGCTATCCTTGGCTGAGTGGAAAAGAAAAACAGAATCTTGGTTTCTATGCCTTAGCACACAGGACAGCTGCCTGCACCTTCTTTCCCTTATACTTAATTCAAGTAAAACCTTCAACAAGATATGCAAGATTAATTTTCTTTTTTAAACAGAGTGAGATAGGAGATAGTATGAATTCTTTTGTGAAAATTAAATAATTAATTCACGGCTCTGCCACTGACAAAAGGCATCACCCTCTGGTTATTCAGTAACAAGATGAAAAATAATTTTTAAGAGCTCAGAAGGAAAAGCTGTAAGCAGACTGGGCAAAAAATGAGTTTGCCTCCCAGGTGCAGCCAGGTAAACAGTGTCAGCAAGTTTAGGAGCTCCTGGCAGCACTGTCACCAGGCAACATCAAAGGATGGAGCACAAGGAATACGTATCAATTAGACTGCTTGCACTTCCCAGGACCAAAGACCTTGGCAAGAAAACTACTTTGCTAAGAAAAGGAGGTATATTCTTTATTTGCGTGGGTTATGACTCAAAGCAAAATATTTGCTATGTGATTATCATATATATGAAAAGCTGCTGACCACATCTGGACTTCACGTCAGCGTTCCGTATTTGTTAAACGCACACAAGGGGTTTGGTATCTAAAAATTCAGAAACCTTGGTACCAGTGGGGTCAGGAGGCTGGCAAGCAGAAGGATTTGTTTAAGGAGAAAAGCAAAGCAGTACTGGCCAACGCTTACTGGATCTCTCAATGGAAAAGTGTGGAGGAGGTTTTACAGTGACTTCTATGAGCCAGAGAGAAGTTTGATCAGAGGATCCATGTTTACCCCTGAAAGAATTTCCCACCAAGGTTGTTGACATGGAAACCAAGAAAGAAAGAAGGATAAATAAGAGAAACCTGCAGCTGCCTGTTCCAATGAGCACTTTGTCTTTCCTGACCAATGAGCAAAGTGTAAACTCTGAGTTTTGTAAGAATGTGCAAAAAGCATGCAAGCTAGAATAAAAACAGGTTTGAAGCCTTCTGAAAATGGAGTGTGTTTCTTTGTATTGTGAGCATATCAACTATGCCAGAAAAGCACCACTCCTGCAGGAATCTGCATTTCTTGGCTCACCACTCCCAAGCAGACACCCTGGCAGCCCTGGCTCAGGGAAAGCCCAGCACCACCCCCAGCAGGGGCAGGTGCTGCCCCCAGGACCCATCACACATTTCTTGGTTTTCCTAAGACAGACACTGCAACAGGCAGTGATGAGATGTGGGAAAGCATTAAAGAACTGACATTACTACTGTAATTTTGTCCCTAAAAGACAAATAAAGTCAACTAGAAAGACATTTACAGCAGCTTATCCTCCAGTTTCTAAGGCTGCCAGGATTCCTGTTCTGACTGCTTTAATTCAAGGGGCAGGTCTAACCCTCACAAGCTGACACAAAGGAGTGGCTCCACCACAAATCCATCTCCTACTCAATGAGCTGAGGGATAGCCTCATTCCAAGGAAAAATCCATGTAATGAGTGTCCCCCCTCCATCCTTGAGGACTACACAAAGACCTCCCAGTCTGACCAGCTATGCTTGGACATTCCTGTAGCAAAAAACACCTGAACCTGCTCTGCTCACGGCAAAGAGAAATTCCACCTGCTTTGCTAGAAGAGTAACTTTAGATTTGATGCTCCAATAAGAAATTTAAGTCACTACT
This sequence comes from Vidua chalybeata, assembly GCF_026979565.1. NCBI lineage: Eukaryota > Metazoa > Chordata > Aves > Passeriformes > Viduidae > Vidua > Vidua chalybeata. Next base: position 60,561,711 of record NC_071535.1, on the reverse strand, counting down.
TTATCATCTTTGTACAAGATAATAGAAGTCAAATTTCTTCCCAGAATACACAATTTAATTCCCTATAACGAGCTTCACAAACATTGAAGGGCAAAACTTAATCCATAAATTACACAGCACTTCAGCCTTTTAAACAGACTTTTACAAGACACATGAATCATTTATGATTATGCAAGGCAAGTGATTTTACTAATCTAGAGACTTAATACTAGTTCTAGTTGTCTGGCACCATGCAACACAAGCCTAAAAAGTATCCCTGTTTTATTTTAACTTCTTCAGCTTTCCACCAAGCTCCTAAGGAAGCACAGTTAGTACGTGATAATTAAGGATGAGCATGGTTTGATTTATTTCTATATCCCAACTCCATTTTCTTTCTATTAATTGTTACTTTCCAGGGGAAAAAATATTTTCTCCAGCAGAAAATCTAACGTTCCCTTATTCACTCCCTGCAGCTCTCCCCTTGGTGAGGTAAATCCTCTTGCTCTTGCCCTCACTGCCCCTGCACTACTCTCCAAAGTTTTTTAGAGTTTTTTTGGACCTGAAGAGAAACACTCTGCACCCCTGAGACTGCAGCAGCTGACAAACTAGGAGAGAAAGAAACACCACAGCAACACGGTGTCACCTTTTTGAGGATTTTCCTAAAATCTAGTTTTGTTACAAACACTAAAAGACATGCATCATCCTTACTGTTTGTGGTTTGTTTTTTTTTTTTTTTTTTTTAATACACAATATCTGTTTCACACTACAAAATTACAACCAGAGTCTAAATATATGTATTTGTAAATATTGCTTCTGTTAACTGAAGGGAACTCATTGTGAAATATCGATATTCATTGACAGTTACACAACTGGGTATTAGATCAATACAATTAACATTTAAAAAATAAGATCAGACTACACAAAATTTATCACCACTGAATCCATTTGCGCTGACCATTTGCTTTTTCTTTTTCTACATCTTGATTGTTAGGGTGAAATAATCAAGCACAGTGGGGTGCAATTTGAGTCTCTAGCAGTAAGAACTGTGGGTGTAACAAAATACATTCCCATTTCTCTGTCTCCAAAGTACAGGCTAGGCACCACAGCAATTCAAACTGCTCAGATTACCTCAAAGGAGTGGCATTTGAAAGGATGGGGATGCTAATTCTCTGTTCTATCTGCAGCACATTCAGCCTTTTGCTGTTTGCTGAGGCTCCCAGTCAGTGACTAATTGTGTGAGTGAGCACTTAACGTGACAAACTCCTTGTCCTACAGCTCAGGGAACAGCAATGGCCTTTGCAAACAGCAACCCAAGCTCTGCCCAGGCACATGAAATGCAGAAAAAAGGCAGGGCTAGCACTGCACTTCCCTGTGGCCATTAACCCAAGGAGGCTGGACTATCACTGTCTAAATAACTGGATGCAAAACTTATTTTATGTATGCTGAACAAAGCCTATATTTCATTTCTGCCAGATATTCCGAATCCTTTCTTGAAAAACATTAGGATGTGTCTGCAGATGCAATTTCTGTAATATATTGTTTTGCTACAATTTGTACCAGATAAGGCTTGAATTATTAGGTATTTCTGCTGTCTTCATTCAGAGTTTTAGTACTCCCTGTGAAAATACAGCTTTTATCTTGCTATTAGTAAAGCCTGCAAGGAAGAGATAAGAGTACACTGACCATAGGAAAACTCATTTTCTCAAAAGGCAGCAAGATGAGATTCTACATATTTTCATTCAGAACTGTAATTTTTCACATTCACCTGGTTATATGTTTCAATTTCAAAGTCTGCCATAAAATGGGACTTGAAAAGTTATTCTAAATTAAATGCCTCCAACTACTATTTACAAGGACTATGTCTAGAGCTTCCAGAACCATGGCATCAAAATTTAAAAGTCATGTTGTTCCCACTAGATATATCACGTGAAAAATAGGATTCACTCACAGCTGTAATGTAGAGGGAGAAAACCCCCACTATTTTGCAATCTGCTTCTGAGGAAACCTAAGAATAGAATGTTTCAGTGGGAAGGAACCTACCCTGATCACCCAGCCCCGCTTCAGGGCTGACAAGAGGCTCAAGGATGTTCCTAAGGGCTAAATTACACTGAAATGTAATTTACATGTCCAAATGACACTTAAACCCTAGCAGGCTCTGGGCATTGATCACCTCCCTGGGAAGCCTGTCCCAGTGTTCCACCACCCCACCATCCTTGAGGTGTCACACTATATTAATAGTTAGGTACACTTTCAATTTGCTCACAGTATTTAAGAATAAAAAACTTTACAGTAACTGAGAATATTGGCTCTGCTAATGAAGCAAAGCTGCAGTTCTGTAAATCCAATTACCAGTTCATATCCTGCACTCAAAAATAGTTGAACAGGCACTTACTGAACAGATAGTGAGAAAGCTGACTTTTAATAGCAAAATTCTGAGCCACATGACCATTTTCAACAGAAGAAGCTGGTCATGTCTACAGGAAAAAAGATAATTAGGAAATGAAGGGCAGGAATTTTCATAAGGAGCTAAGTGGCTGCAGGAAATGGGGACAGGGCAGTGTCAGAGATAGAGCCACTGCATGAATGGGCAGTAATAGGCAAGACTGCTCCTCAGTCTCTTCTTGAAAATTCTCATTAGAGCTTCATCACCCCAAGCCTTTAATAAAACCTGCAACAGCCTTCAGAAACAATTAACCACAGCATATCAAGTTAACACACTCGACCAGCACCTCTCCTCTCAGAGGCAGCAGCCTGGAGGATCTCTGCCTGAACATCTCCCTCACTGACTAACTGCAGAAATTAGACTGGAGACTTGAAAAGGACATTTCTGAAACTGCAAACATAAAATTAGATTTATCTGGAAGTCTGGGAAAGAAAGGAACCCAGGGGGCCTGAGGATGGTGAGAGAACAGCTCAGAGCAGAAGGCTTTGGAAAAGGGTGCAAAAGAAAAACTTGTGAAATGCCCCTCTGCAGACAGAGTAACATTCCCTAGTTAACCAGTGTTGAGTATGTAAACAAATAATGTAAACTATGTAAACAAATAATTACCAATTTAAAAATCTGCAAGTGAAAGAAGTCTTTTTGTTTAATCTATTAGACTGAGAGACCCAGTACCTTTACTTTTCTGATGCATCAGGAAAGGAATCAATCCATACAAATACTTGGATAGAAAATGCTTAGGTATGAGCAAAGTGCATTCCAGAAGTGCAGGAATACAAGGCCTGAGAGTATGGACAACCTCTTTGTTACTTACAGTAAACATTGATCCAGAAGTGATGAAGGATTAATGCACTGCAGTAAATAAACTTTGCTACTAATGATATAGTTTGGAATATAAAAGAACTACCTACCCCATCCAATTCCTAAATACCTACTCTAGTGTAAAGAGCAAATGCTTCACTAATAAATAAGAGCTCAGAGACAGAGCTACTAAAACTAGCAACTGTGCTTCGGTTTGCACCTTAGTGAAATTTGATTAATTTTCCACAAAAAGACAAATCTGCAGGAGTAGCACCTGCCTCTACCCCCTTATAAAAAATGCTGGGCTCCTTAGTCCTGCAGGGAGGGCCTTCCTTCATGTTAATATTTTGAAAAGAATGCACAATTTTCAGGCACCACTCTCAAGAGACTAGACAGAATCTAGAGGGTGTACAGAGAAATATCTATTTATAGGCTGCCTTAAAAAAAAAACAACAGTGGTGACAAAACTCTTTAGTGATTTTTCTGATTGGAGAATGGTTCTGAATTGCAGTCACTCCCTCCTTCATTTATTTCAGACATCAAATACAACTCTTTTGGTTTTAATCTGATTATAAGAAAGAAGCAATTTCTCATGTGTCTTTTCTCTTTCTTCCTATCTACAGCATCCTGTAGATGTTATCTCTTCTCATTTTGGAGTTTTACTTTCTCTCCAGAACACACTTTCATTAGAAAAACATGCCCCCCACCCAATCTGCAGCCCACCTGTTATTACTTGCACTGCTATTCTTCCTGACTAACTGAGCCCCGGTACTGCAAACATCTCTCATAGATTAGGAGTGAAGCTGCAGAAACAGCCCTTTTAAGTCATGATGAAAAGCACACTCTGTGCTCTTCAAAACAAAAGACAGACAGCGTCACTTCTCTTTTACTTTACCACCCTACAGCTCTGACATTGAAAAACTGCCCAGAAATTGGGGGTGAAGAAGAGAACTGCTACATGGCTAAGTTTTCTTTTCCTGGGAGTCTGCTGAACTGGCTGGTTTTTGATGAAGCTCCCAGATGCACAGCTCACATAAACACTGCCAGCTTTTTTTCCTTGCTCTGTTCCTACCCACTCTTTCATATGTTCTCCATCTCAGGAAAACCATTACCTTTTTTTTATTTAGGCAATCTGCCCATTATGAAATGGAATGTAATATTAGCTGTATGAAGTAATTTACAAATGCTAAGCACCCACTATGTTCTAGCCAGATTCTTCTTCATAACCAGATTCTCAATCTCATTTTAATGAAGAGTCAATTTTCAACATGCCCCGTGGCTTGTAATTTCCTCTTCAATTTCACACTCCCTTTAAGCCACGGGGGAAAACACCACCCCACATTCACAGCCCTGCAAACTTGCTTCCTTCCCAACTTAGGCATTTGGGTTTTTCCTGTGTGCTTTAGCTCACTTCTGCTGCTCATCCCTTTTTCAGTGTCTTTTGTATTTTACAGAAGCAGTGGGAAGTTCTAGGATGTGTTTTTGGATAGCTAACATTCCCAGATCTACTGGGACCCTTTGCAGTTCTTAGGAAGCATGCAAAGCAGCAGTGACTTTCCTCCTAGAATTAATTTTTTATCATTTAACTCTCAAATTATAGGATTCAAAAGCACATCTAGCACCCATGGATTGCAAGATAATCTCTAACATGACAAAATGCAATGAGATAAATTAAAGATTTGCAGTCTTAGCTGTTGCCTAGATCACTGAAGTTAAAAAGTTTCATTTAGAGGGAAGCCCAAAGCCAAGATATTTGGCCCATCTCATTGGGATAAAGATCCCTAATTTGTAAAATCAGACAAATTACACCATTTGTCTACTTCAACTGCTTTTCAAACAGAACAGTCCCTCAGCAAGGCCACTGGAACTGAACACAGGCACTCCTCTAATGCTTTTTTCAGCTGATTTAATAAGATAATAGGCACCAGTGCCTATTATCTGAGGAGCACAGACACCCACTGCAGTCTGCCAGTGCCACCAGACAGGCTCTGCCCTATAATCCAAGCTGGAAATTCCTTGCAATACTCAGACCTAAAAACAAGGCAGGGATCAGACCACTGCAACAGATTACATGGAATAAAGGGTATGTGAGGCACCACTACCTAGGGGGAAAAAAGCCAATTGTTCCTCTCACACCTTACAAGGCTGTGACTTAAGATTTCATTTATTAAGACTCTTAATTTGAAACCATTGTGTTTTCTCATGTCTATCAGAAATCAATGTCCATTACAGTAATGTACAGCTATTAAAAAAAAAATCTTTCCTGCTTTCATTTTGCTATCCTCAAATTCTTTAAGAAAGTAGCAGTTGACTATGTGGGTGTTTTAGGGGGCACTGAGTTCCCCATTAGGTTTATAGTTTTATAATTTGTCACTATACTCATCACGTGCCTGCAGCTTTGACACATTCTTTTCAGATAAAAAGGATCTGCATAGAAGGCAGAAAAGAGTAAGTTTGATAAGCATATTTTTTTTACAAACTGTCAATTATAGTATTTCAGAGAATTTGTTTTAGTAAAATATGGCTATCAAATAATAATAATTTTTATGGAAGAAATACCTGTTCATTCACTAAGTATATGTTAAAAGTACACCTGAGCAATTTACAATTTCAAAGAGATCTTATTTCCTAAAGAGATCCTAAAAAATAAAATTTTATAAAAGCTACACATCTGTAAGGCAGCCTCCACAGGGACTCAGCAAAAAGGGCTGATAGACCAAATGAAGATATCTTAAGACCAGAAAGAACTTCTGAGTGGTCAAATTCATTCAGTGGCCATGCATTCATGGCTCACATTTTCTAGCATGGAACTGGTCTCATAAAGGCTCTCCCCAGTAAAGCCAGCCAAACAAGCAATTCTCCTAAGGAAAAGGAATACAGGTTATTCAAAGAGAAAAAAATAGTACTTGAAGATGTAATTATGTCATCCAGCATAATCTTCTTTTATAATATTAGCACAAGACCAGCTTGGCCTATTAGCAGAGAACAAATTGTTCGTAATATTTTGCCTCTGTTCTTAGAACATAAAGAGCAATTTTCCAATAATTTGTAGCAGAAATGGCCCAGAGAATGGCCTCAGCCTCCAAAAGTGCCTAAGGGCTCTCATGTCTGACCACACAAGCCACTGTCTCATCACAGGAAACCATAAATCAGAAATCTCAAAGTTAATAGTGCAGAATAATGCTCAGGCACAAGTAATTCTCTGCAGCCCAGCATCGATTTGCAGCTGACAAGATGTTATTTATCATACACTGCATTACAAAATAAACCCTAGCAAAGGTAACCCACTAAACCCAAACCAAGCACACTTCAACTGCAGTGCTATGAAATGAATCTTTAAAGGAAGGGATGTGGTTCCTGGCTTTGCCATGGATCTCCTATGAAATAATTAAGAAACAGGTTTATGTCAATCATTTACTAAAGTAGGATAATAATCTGCCTCAGATGATGACTGAGCTGCTTTTGGTTTACATGAATGAAGTATTCCTGCTGATGTTCAGGGAAGTTATTTTTCTAATATAGGTAGCTGCCCTCATCAAAAATCTTTCACATGTCTGTCAGAAATCAAGGAAACTCCCGTGTCTTTTTTGAAAATGCACATTCTTAATCATAACTACTGGGAAATCTCATCTATAATATTAAATTAATATTGGAGAAGGAAAGACTATACCTGAAGAGTCAATCACAGAATTAAACACCCAGATTTCTGTCTTTTGGCCATGAAGAGAAAACAGAATTCTCTGTGAAAACAGCCTTCAGTGGTAAAACAGTTTCCTTCAAGATAGGAGTATTACTGCAGGGTCCTCTCAGTATCTAGCTACCACATCTGGACTGATCACCAACAAACTAATCTGAAACCACATGAACAATGCAAATCTTTTTGGTAAAAACTTGACCCAAAAACTTTTCATGGACATGCTCTGCATAACTACTCTGGATCCTCTTTCCAGCACTGTTGAATTTGAGTGTAATTACTATCCTAGCTAATTACAAGCTACCCTAGCTTGTATTACAAACCCCTCAAGTTTCTAGACTATTTAAATGCTATACTGCTTTTCCCCTTAAACACTGTACAAGTAGAGTTTTTAAAGCGAGTTCCTCTTCTCCTTCCCTAATTTTCAGCTTCATGCCCTAAGAAGTTAAAGCTAAGCCTGCTCAGCTTCCATCCACGGGAATTTATTGAAAAAACAGGATCAAGACAAAAATATTTGTATAGCTAATTTAAATCTACGAGTTAATGTTAGTGCTTAGATCACTTAATAAATTGCTTCACACTTGAATAATTGGCTACGTAGAAATGCACTGAAGTTGGAAAATAAAACCACAGATTAAACATTTCCATGCTTTAGAAATGAAACGTAGGTGACACTACCACTGAAAAGTGAGAGGGGTTAGCTCTACACCGAAGTCTTTTGATTTTACAGGTCAACCCAAAATGACTGACACTTTATGTGAGGTTCCCATTTGCTTGTGGGCTTTAGTTCTGCTGTCAGAACTATAGAATTAAAACCCATTTAAGTCAGCTGCACTTCTAAGACAAAAAAACTTGTAAGGACAATTCATTATGTTGTTCCTATCGGAAATTCACTGGTGTTGGTTTAGCAGAGAGAAGAGCTGCTCTGATGTCAGATTTCCATCTAACAGTTGTGCTAACATTCATTTCCCATGCAGCCTAGGTAGGTGCATTTGCAGCTTATTTCACCTCTTAGAGGGAAGATGAAATGCAGAAGCCTATGATAAAAGCAGTACAGAAACTCACAGCCCTTGTAGCCTGAACAAGAGAGAGATGGAACACCACTGACCTCCCAGTTTCCTCCCACCTATCCCCCTCTCAGTATACTGAGAAGCAATACCAGGGGTTAGAGTCACATATTTAAGCTAAAGAGTCTGATTTTGGACTAATGAAGAGGAACTGGCACAGGTAAACCCTCAGCCTTACCAAAGGTCAGCCTTGAACCACATGCTAGAAAGAACACCTGTTTATTGACCAGAAATGTGCTGCTTTTACAGACACCTGTACACAACAAATAAATACTGCTGGCAGTTCTGCCCCCCACGCTAGGGAACACTCAGAACAATTACAGCTTCTTTGCACTAAAGCCCTATTTGGGATTAATAATCTCATTTATTGGTTTCTTTTCACAGGGAAAAGTGTGTTTTCTTCTGCACCCCACCACCACCAAGTGCTGGCCATGCAAAATGAGACACATAGTAGGGAACTGTTGTTTTGAGAGAGCAGAACATCTGTTCAGTTTGATACTTCTCGCCCCTACCCCTCTAACCAAGCATTTTGGGGCTTTTCTGCTACAGGTGATCATTCAGAAGCCCATGGTAAAGTGTTCTAAAACTTTCTACAAAAAGAGCCTCTTCAGCAGATGAACAGCAGGCAATTATTTGATTCAGGACTTCACTTTGACTCCTAGGCTAGGTGCATTGTTATGTAAATACAGAATACATTCAGACAGCACTTGCATTACAGAATGCTGCAAATGCCTGCAAAGAGAAAATTAAAGCAGTGTTTAAAATGGTATGTAGGCTCCCAGCTAATTTATTTTGCATAGAAGCACATGAGGGATCTCAGAAATCCCAAGATAGCTCCTTTTTCTTCTATTTTGCTGCTTTAAGCTAGGATGCCAAGAGCAGGCTTGATATAAAAACACCAAGCACACGTCAATACCAAAGCACTCTGTAAAAGTGACACGTAACTAACACAGCAGCTTAACTGACAACCTCCAACACTGGCAGAAAAAATTCTGCTAAGTAGAAAACAGAGACTTGCTACCAAAACATAATGTAAGCCCTCTAGATTGAGAAGGTGCAGCTCCCAGCAAGGCAGCCAAGGTTCCCAAGGAAAGATGTGGATCTCCCCAGGTCCAAACTTGAGGCCAGCTTTGGAAGAGAACGGTGCTTGGCAATGGAGCTCGGCTCGGTTTGGGCGTGTGCCATCATGGTGATGTAGCAGCCTTAAAAAAATCCACTCTGAGAAGGCTCAGCAACACGGTGAAGCATCACCACAAAACCTCTGTGATGGACTGAGTCAGCCAGCACTTGAGAACTGACTTCCAGTACTGACTGCAGCAGAAATGTCTGCTCACGGGTGAAAACCAGCATTTTCTAGAGAGTTACAGCAACTCTGCCAGCCTGGCAGGGAAACACAGCTACCACCAGAGGGTTCAAGCAGCTGCAGCAACTCAGCAGGTGCTCAACATTTCTGTGCATTAGAGGCAAAAAGGTGAAAAATGTTTGACTGTGAAGCTTGTGCAGAAATGACAGACTGCTAGAAGTCTGAGGATACCTCCTCAGTGCAGGGTCTTCATCTGACTCAGACAGAAGATCAACCAGAATTATCAAACTTAATTATTTGAAAACATCAGTACTTTTCTCACTGGCAAATTAAAAAAACCCACAGCTGACCTTATTCATGACTTTTCTAGGAATAAACCCAAACTTTGGAAGCATCAGTAAAATGACAAATAAATATGCCTCTTTTCTTTTGTAAATAGCTGATAATGCAACAGTATTTTTTTTAACAGCTAAGACTACTAGCAAGAAACTTACCTCCATTTGCTTAGTGACAGAAAAAATATTCCTGAATTCAGGTCTGACAGCTGATTTTAAAGTTTGACAGTATTTCCCTTTTAATACCTATCCTGTACACATACAAAAAAGCATGTGCTTTTGTCTATCAATCTGAAATTGAATTCCCCCTCCCAAAAAAAGCAAGGCCTGAATTAAAATTTAGCCCCATCTTATGTGGGAGAACTTAAATTTTTATCCTGTAACAACAAATCATACAGCCTGTCTCCTGCTCAGGCTTACAAGCACTGATATTTTATCAAGAGCAAATACTGTGGAATATTCTGAAGTGCTTGCCCATCTTGCTCAAGGACTTCTGAGCAGAATTTCACTTGAGCTAAATTTATTGGTAACATTTCCCTGGGGAATGGTAACTGGTGGACAACAATCATGGGCAAGTAAGGTACCAGGGTAGCAATTTCTTAGTGGGTGGAGTAGGGATGGGGACCCTGCTCTGCATTTAGCTTGCACCCACTGCACTTCTTTGGGTGACTTGGACTAACAAGTCATGCATTTGGGACTATTTTAAGAGTGCATTTTTACAAAAAAACCTTAAATAGCTAGTAGGGTTTTCCAGGGCACCTATGTGTGCTTTTAAACATTTATCCCTTTCTATTTAGAACCAGTCCATTTGAACTTTACATTCTTTATTATAAATGAACTGTACTTTCTCCTAGTCACTTTTCATCCAACTACTGGCCATCATCACATGGAGTAAGAATATCTAGAACAATCCTACAATTAGGCAGAATTTAAAATTCCCATAGCCACAGTCCGTCAGGACCAGAATGACAAAATTCCCCCAGTGAAATGAAACCTGCTAGACTAAGGCTCTCAGTGTAGGGCCTGCTGTTCTGATCTGGTATGAAGGAAATGTTTCTTCACCTGGCTGCACTGTCAGGCTGTGCAGGGACACTTCCAAAGCACTTTGCTGGTAACTAAAACTATTAATTACTCAATGCCATGGCAAATCTTGGGAAGGGGTCAATTGACATAGCTGGTGGAAGGAAAACTGCAAGCTAAGCTTCCAAAAGCAAATGTGCTACAAAAGCAATTTTCTGTGAACTTATTCACTGTCACTCATCTTCAGCTTGTATGAATTGTATATTAGAAATGCTTAACACCTTTAAGTAGCTGCAAGCCTACATATATTAAATTACCATCCTTCTAGCCCCTGCTGCATTAACATCAATAGCAAGGCTGCTTGTACCTCAAGCTCCAGCATGCTGTAATGCAATTTTCTAAGTATCTGTGATACAATTATGAAACAGTAACCTACAGAGACTAACTAAAGCATGTTTCAGGGAAAGTTTAAAAGAAATTAATTCTGAACTGTTTCTACAATATAGTGCCCACCACGGGCTGTTAAACGTGCTTGCATACTTTACAGATGCAATACCATTACTAACCAGCAGCTATTCAATTATGCATAAGCATAATTTAGAGATAGCAAGAGCACCAGATTTCTTCTGCAGTAATTACAATGTTAAGAAGTTTGTCATGGGATTAATTTGAGATTTATTTTTTAGATCAGATCTGCAGTTACATTTCATTACTAGGGAATCTCCCCCCCAGCCCCCTTGCTGCCCCATCTGAAATGGTCAGTACAATTGTGGCACTGAAAGAACATGTCTGAGCTGTGCAGTGACAGCTTCTTGCCAAGGCCTCCTGGGACCTCCTCATCATCTGAAAGATGAACTGCAAGCACACTTTGGAAGATACAGCACCCAGCAGTACCTGAGAGTTCACAATTCTTACACTGAATACACTCCTGCACCTGCCCATAAAAACACACAAAGACAGTACTGTGATGGGTAGGTAGGAATGGAGAAAAGGCAGGCCAATACTGGGTTCAAGACAACAAAAAGAAAGAAGAAATCCAGCTCTGTCTTCCCACTCCTTTACACACAGCACCAAGGCATGTTTTTGCACTCAGACTGAAGCTGCAGATGATAAAATCCTTTTCATTGAAATTATAAATATATTCTACATACATTATTTTTCTAAGTACCTATGAACTTTTAGGTAGCCTGGATAAATCACCTGTAGACAATTTGCACTGATAAGCTCACCCACTCCTATTCCTACTCTATGATTTAAAAAGAACATTATGCTGTGTGACATTATAACCTAAACATGTATATTCTTAAAACACATGAACACAGATGCACATACATAGTCTGAGAGATTCCTCAGGAATCCACAGGCATAGAACCTATAGTAAGTCTTCATTTAACCATAAAAATTATCAAAATCCTAAATTAAAAGAACCTTTTAAATATAGTTTGATGTTTAAATGCAGTTCCACTGAACACAATGAAGTTAGCTCACATGCTAACCTCACATCTGTTTTAGCTGCAGGATAGCACATATACACCTACACACCTGCCACCCCATTTTTGCAAATCTTAATTTCAGAGTTCATTTTTGTTTTGTTTAAACAGTAAAAACTGTGTTTGAAAACCCATACTTCGAGGGTGAACAACAGCTGAAGAAGTTGACTTTGTTGCAGTATGGACATAGAAAATACTATAAACTGAACAACTAGGCATTATTTTAGTCCAAACGAAAGAGCTGAAATGTATTTTAAGCAATGTGTTCATTCTCACAAAAACCAATACAGAAGTATCAGACTGTTTATAGCAGGAATGTACAGTCATGTCTTGTTCTAGTTTCACTGGTTATTTCTGACTATTTCAAACACTAATGCAAACCATGAAGAACTGGACAGAGTATCTTGTCCTCATTAGAATCTCTATTTCATATAGAGATATTACAGGAATTTAAGGAGGTAAGACACTTAATCCTCCATTACAATATTAAACTTTCCAAATTAGCTGATTTAGAGGAATAGTTTGAATTAAGGATAAAAACTATGTAATTTAACCTTATGTACAAGCTGTTTTGCTGAAACTCAGAGCCAGGGTGAAAGCAGGAATAAAATTACCACAGCCTCAGCATACTAACTCTTCTCCTTTTGGAGTACATCAGAGATGTTAAAGCTCTGAAAGCCTTGAGCCCAGCAATCTACAAGAGCACTGGGTACAGCACCTGCCAAGAGATCAGCACTGTGTGCTCACTGGAACTGGTGCAAGCTAAGATTAATGCACAGCCTCTGCCACAGGGCCTGTCCAATCTGCTTTTAATGCAACAGAGACAGCCCAGCTGTTTACACTTCAGGTTAACAGTGAGGTCTTGTCTCAAGATGCAACAGGACTCCACCCAAGAGAAGTTATTACTGAAAACTGTGCACAAACTCAATTAAGAAAGAACACCTTTCTAATCATCTGCCTAGCCTCAAAATGTAACATTTATGATGTTCCAATGAACCCTGGAAATGCTCCCATGTTTTGTATTATGATTATTTGTCATTACCAAACCAGCTAAACCCCAATACAGATCAGATTCAATTTACTGAAGGATTTCCTCATGTGCAGTTAACTCATGCACAAAGCAAATGCTACCTCTGTAATGTTATATAGTTATGGACCAATGCATATTCCTTCTCCTCACTTTGGAATTGTTTATGTAAGAAACAGAAAAAAAAAAGTCATAGGATATTAGGTACACAACATGTCATTGCAGAAATCAAAACTGTCACTGGATATGGAGCACTCATCATTCTGAAGCCCCTGGTAAGAAAAATCAAGAGAAAAACAAGGGGGGAAACCCAAAGCACACGTGTAAATTAAGACCATTGGTACTAACAGGACACAGGAATGCCACGGGGAAGGGCTTGCTTCTACAGACCTTCCAGCTAAGAAAAGTCACTGGATTTCATCCCAGCCACGACTCAAAGCCTTCCCACAGTCTGTAAAGACTCTGCAGCAAACAGTCACATATTATTTTATGTAGTAGCACTAGCAGAGAAGGTTTAACGCAAAGTGTTCTCTCAACCATCATGCTTCTCAAAATCTGAATAAAGAACATCAGGAAACTCAACCAGCTGGCAGCTGGAAGAGATATAGAAAAGAATCACAGATTACAATTACAGTTTCCCTCTCCCAAGCAGATGGAGAACCAATCCATAGCAAATACAGCATACACAAGAAACCTGTTTTTACTTCGGGTTCTTTCATGTTCAGACATAAGAAGCCCAAGTTTGTGCCTGACCTGACACACAGATTCCCCCCTCAAAATATCGAAGGATCAATGAATGACTTCAACAGAAGAAAGCACACAGTAAGTTTTCACTGTCCTTGTCACATTTGAAAGTGAGACTTCAGAAGTGTTGTGAACAAGAGCATATAGCTAACGTGGCTAACAGGGATATATTTCTGTCACCCCACATGGAAAGAATACAACAGAACAGGAAGTAGCTTGTGTTTATTCATGTGTAAATAGCAACACACTACAGAAGAGGGTTCAGAGTAATCTCTTCATTAGGCATCGCTTCCACTTCAAAAATGTCCTAAAACTTCCCCATAGGATTTTTAATGATCAAATACAGCAAATAGAATTATGAAGAAACCCACTAGTGTTGTACTGCACACGTCTTCTCAAACTACAAGTGTCAGTATGTGGGCAGCTTTCAGATATTACACAGCTTGTAGGACCAGGGGAACTATGCAAGATGTAGACACACCTGTATTGACACTTTCAGCAGAAAAGACAGGAAAAAGGTGCATTCACTTTCTAGTGCAAGTCTACAATAATCACACAGACAGAACAACATTTATTAACAGGAATGGAACAAGTCCACACATGAATAAGAAAAGATCATAAATAATACAGTTGTAAAAAAGATTGAAAATCTCAGACTGAGGCAGTCAAGACTGTGCAGTATGGGTATTTGCACAGAGCACCTGTACAGCAGTTTCTCAAAGCAGAAGCTCACCATGAGAAATGTGGCTGGCTAGTGGGGTGGGCATGGATTATCATGGGGATGCCTTCCACTAAGAAATTCACTAAGATCAGCTGGTGATACACACAATATATTCAGAATCTCAGGCAAGAAGTCTATTCTACTTTGACTTCTGATCATTCCAACTTCATCCTGACAGAAGTCAGTTCCCATTTTTCCCCATGCAGAATTCTGGTGGCATGTACAACATTCTCCTTTCTGAATTCATAAGTAGACTAAAGTAAAACAGGGGAAGAAAATGCTTTGAAGAAACACAGACATTTTAAACAAAAACAATCATTTTTCTAAATGGTTTTATTTACATTTTTCATATACAAGTACGTTAAATGATACATTCTGACTAGTATCCACACCAGTGTGAATTACATGGATTAAAGATACTGATGTATTGCATATGATGAAATGCAAAACAATCAACCCTAAGCTGTGGTCCCACCCCCTGAATCCTCACACAGCATCTGTTTGTTACCAAGACATTTAAAATTCAAAATGTCCACAGGAAATAGAAGTTATCTAAACAAATGTATCTGGTTGCATTTCTTTAGGACAAGCAATAACACAGGAGTCTTACTTGCAAAATTCTCAAGACAAAAAATACATATTAACAGCCAAACCTTTTACATGCACGTTACCAGCTTTGTATTTCTTGTTTCTAGACTTGAGCTATTTGCCACCACTGTCTTCTGGATATGATTTTTATGTCTTTAATTATGGCAACCTTTCAACCCCTACTAACAATGTTCAAAGTGACCAGGATATAATGCTGTACACTCAAAAAAGTTAAAAAGGTGTGGTGTGAACTGGCCTGAAGCATTCAGGACAATTAGAGAGGAAAGTTTCCATTCAGAGTAACTGGAACTAAAAATTCCTTAGATAATTTTAAAAAATGTTGCAAATATGTGAAAACAGTTTAATAAATGTGCCTAAGAGGATTTTTCAACCTGGTGATTTCTCAAAGGAAACTAGCAGAGAAAAAAAAGGCAACTTAAAAAGTTTGCTTCAGAACTACTGAAGTACTTAAGACACTGGCAAAGTAAATGTTCTTTCATGAGCATGAAAAGCATTATCAGGTCTTTCTGTATCTAAAAGAAGGTTCAGTCAGTCAGTGACAAAGGAAACAGTAACAGACAGCTGGGCCTATGGGATCACAGGGTATTAAAGTGGATTTATTTTCACATTTCTGTAGCACCTTTTAGGCAGGTGCCAAAAGCACTTTAATGACTAAAGCAGCCTCACAACAACCCTGTGAGGTAGGTAGGTATCTGTTTCATAATGGCAAACAGGTTAAATAACTTACCCAAGGAGACACAGCACATCAGCAGAGCAGGCTAGAGTCCAGACCGTGTGATCTATGAATTTAATATTATGGCACACATGGGGCTGAGACTTTGACACTCCTTTAGACAACTGTGAAAGAGGCACTGCCATGTGAATCGAGTCAAGTTTTCTGAGAGGAGGTTTTTATGAGAAAGGTATCAGAAGAGAAGTGTACTTTAGGTAACTAGAGAGAACAAGAGTTTGGGAAGAATAGCACTACTGTTCCACTTGCTAAATTTTAAGAGATGCAGAATAGCAAGTTAACTATTTTACTTGCTTAAATACTTATCAAATCCAAAACTCTACTTAAATGTTCAAATAGTATGACCCAAAACCAGCTGTGAACTGAGAGTTGCTTCATCCACTTATATTATTTCTAAGTCCTGTAATTCTTCTTTGAAGGTCAGAAGAAATAAGAACCAGTGCAAGAATCCAAACTTTTTCATCAATTTCAACTTTAATAGTGTAATTCCCATTAACAAACTGTCAAATCATGCTCTTCCTAATTAATCTCCATGTTCTACTGACTACCTAACAAGTCACAATGCAGAGAGCATAGAAATCAGTGCTTGGCACACAAAATGCTAAATGTGAAGTATTTGGTTACTTTGGTACTCTGTGTACCAGCTGTGGTGAGCTGGATGACACACTGAGTGCTGAGCACTGCTCTCCACTATATTCCACTAAGGATCACAGTCATACACAGAAAGCAGAACAGTCAGTGAGCTGAACAAACAGAGTCATAAAACCAAGAGGTAATCACAGCACTAAGGCCTGCACTTGCAAGTTATCCAGTACAAAAGGAACTGGCACATGCAGTTACTGTTCAGATAGTTTATCAATTTCTACTGAAGACTGGAAGTGACTACAGAGAACACATTTGTTAAGTCAGATAAAGGGGAATTTAAAGACTTCTAACAACTTTGAGAGTACAGCTGTTAAAGGGCTAATTTCTTTTTCATAAGGCCATTTTCATAACCCTCACCCTGGCTCATCTTCCAATACACCACAAATAGGTAACATTCAGCTCTGATTTATGTCTTTCAGAGGGCAAAATTCTCTAGTGAAAGACAAACTGCTAGAAAAGAACCCCCACTTCCCTCCCTCTTTCTGTCTTTTCGGGATGCAAAGAGGAAACATTTTCATGTTAAAGAGTAAAATACTTGTTTTGACATCAGAGGAAATGCAGGTAGATTTTGCAATTTTCAGATTTCAGTAATGAGGCAGCAAAAGTAAATTGAAAGCAGTGCTGGAGATCTACCACAGGTTTATTTTACTAAGTCATGGCTAGAAAGTTATATACTTCTGAACAGCCCAAGAAAAGCTTTCTAGCCAGAGTAGACTACTAAAAGTGCCAAGGAAAAAAGCTTTTGGAAAATACTTTCCTTATACTCCTTGTACACCTTAAGGCTGCAATAAAAGAAGTCTGAACAGAATTCCTCTACTCAGCCTTCAAATATTAACTCAAGTCTTAATTTAACCACAAGGTTTGAAGAACGCTTGCTAAAGCATTTTCATTTGAATTCACCCAGATGGACTGTACAAATGATATGTAACTGAAAACCACACTGACAACGGTGCCCAATTGTGTGAGGGTATTTTTCTTAGAGAGGAATTTGGACATAAGTTATTTCAACTTACAGCTATATATGCTCATATATGCTTAAAAAGAAAAAGAAAAGCATATTGCTCCATTCGTAAATTGGCCGCTTTATCAGTTGTAATGTGTTACTGCAACTAGGAAAGTTGAAAATTAAGTCGTAACTGGGATTTTAAAAATTTGGCTAAGATAAAAGATAAATTTCTGAAAATTACCTCCTTACATTTCTTTCAAATATAACCCTCTTCAGGTGTAATCCCAACCAGAAATCTACAGTTCCTATTTTTCCATTGTTTTGAATAACAGAACTATATATTCCATGTCTCTAATATTTGAAGTGTATTAATAAGCAGACACACAAGAACTGATGATATTCTTTCCCTCTCAGATTTACCTCGTGTTCCCTGGTACCTGTAACTGCTGAGGTGCTGATCTGCCCTCCTCGAAGGAACAGGTAAAAAATTCTACCCTAGACTGTTACAAGTTTGCCACTGTTAAGGTTTCTAAATAGTCTTAGATTATAAATTAGAGGAGGTGACATCTCTGAACGTGGTTTATGACAGGAAGCTTTACACTGACAACAGGACTTTCTGCTGAAGGATATACAGTATAGTACTGGCTTTCTGAGATGGCCTTATTCAACCCTTAAATTTGAGGCATGGCAAAGGTAAAGGTTTTTAAAAAGCACAGAAATCAGGTCATTTAATGCAATTATGAAATAAGATTAGATTCTGAAAACTAGAACCTGTAGCAAAAAAATTTCAGGGTACAAGAGGCTAATGGATTTGGCTGCAGGGTCCAAAAAAGGAAAAATATGTATTTGTATGCTAGTCCATTTGCAATCTCCCAAACATGAATAAACACCAACATTCTAACTACTGCTACAAACAAGATAGTGAAAACTCTATATATTTAATTTGGTAGCATTCAAATTAGATGGCACTCCTTTGCCCTGCAGCATCTTACTGTAAACTGCAATAGAAAAATTTCTGCTAGATTCCCATGATCCCAATTTTCCGTATCTTCAAAATTTACTGCCAGACATTTCTGGATACGTAATTTAATGTACAGTAAGATATGATAACTATGCAATGAAATTTCATATCAAATGGAAGAAAAAGAGCTCATTTCTCATCTACAGAATACAGGTCCCCACCCCTGAAGTTTAGCAAACAGAAAATCTGTCTCAAGGAAAATGTGCAGCCAGGAGATGCTCACAGAAACCACGTGTATTAGTATTAAATACCAGCTACAGAAAGGAATCAAACCAAAATGAACACCACCACCCCCTCCCCCATGATTATACAGGGAATTTCATGGCATGTCATTACAGGCAGTTCAACTGACCAATGCACTCAGTGATATCTTACCCAGTTATGGAAACAACCACAATTTGTTGGGATTTTTAAAAGCTAATGAGTTGGGCTAATGCATTTTCATTCCAGAAATTAGCTTCCATCCCCACACCCTCCCTGCAAGCACTGTTCACAGAAACATTCAATTCCCTAAGAAAGCAAAAAAAAAAAAAATAAAAGAACCAAATATTCAGAGAAAGTCACTCAAATAAGTTTGTATGTGTAAATAAAAAGAAAAATCCTCTAAGTAAATGACACGGGAGGCAATAAATTGACACGACAAGCAAATAAAAGGCTAAAGCACTCCAATACCATTGAAACAGTTTTAATGTTGTTGCAATTCCATAATGCAACAATCATCAACTCATGAAAGACCCAATACTTTAGAATTCATTTTAATCATTCCTTTGTACCTATTTTACAAAATAAAGGCAAGGCATATTTAAAATCCCCTTTCCCCTAGATATTATGTGCCTATCTTATTCATGCTTATAAAAATATAAACTTAAAATCCTATGAAATGTTATGTAAGAAAAAAATGTAAAAATATTAACCTCTGCTTCAATGTACAGTTTCCAGAATCTGCCAGAACTGGGGAACTGGGCAACAAGGCGTTCATAGGTCTTCCGTGCTTTGTCTATAGGCTGATTCTAAAAATTGAAAATCAAAACAGCATTTACAATATTATGATTTATGTAAATGAATATGCTGATTTTACTCCAGAACGAAATAGTGTGAGTGGACCATAGATAAGGAAATGTAATCCTATATCACTAAACCTGTGCCTCTCGAATGAGAATGCTCCAAGCGTCAAGGTCATATGGATTTTCTTCTAGTTTCTTTTCAGCTTTCTTCACTTTTTCTGGGACATATTCAGCAGTCTAGAAAAATTAAAAAGAAGACATAAGAGATCACAAGCAGTGTTTGAAAAGTTCTGTCCCACCTACAGAGTCATGCTAAAGGTAACATTCCCACAGTGTAACACTCCACAGCTCAGCTTTAAGAGGAAGTTTCTAAACTGGAATTTGGCTGGAAAACAAGTTGTCCCAGGAAGATAATGCACACTTAGCACAAGTTCTACATGTTGTGGACATCAACCAAGATGTTAGACTAAACCAATTCAATGTCTCTAAAACATGAAAACAAATTTGAGTTTGCTGGGATATTTACTGCACTATGAACTTTAAACATTTTTACCAACCTGGAACTTTAAGATGCAAAAAGTAAATTCAGCCCAGTATTTCTATTACAGAGCTCAGGCAAACAAATCCAGTTTATCCAGGAGTCATTCTGCACATGGAGAACAGCTGGTATTTGGTATCACAGTTCAACAGGAGATGATGGTTTAGCAGGAACAGATACACACTATCCAAATACAATTTCTTTGCTCACTTTCCAATCTCTTCAATCCTACAGACACCTCCCTGTAGTTTTGGCACTAAAGCCACCTTGTTGTTTTTTTTAAAACACTCAGATATTCCTATTGAAGTTTAAAAGCTTTTTTTGAGGCTAAAAGCTTTACCAAATTGCATGCAAACTTGTTAACATAGTTACTTTCAAGCACTTTTGGAAATAACTTGCTTTATTATTTTCAGGGTTTTTTTTTCCTAGATCTAACATTGTTAACACAAAGTAGAATAAAAAATTACTGTGTGAAGATCACGTACAGACATCCTTAAAATATATGCTTGTTCCAACCCTAAATGAATTTAAGTTTATTTATTAACCCTGAAATGTTGCTCTGACCAGTACTCCAAACCACTTACTACTACCTTCGAAAACCTGGCTCATTCTTAGGCAGATAAGAGCAATACAAAAACCATACCAACTAAATTCTTGCCTTTGTGAGATGTAACAACAGTAATCCTTAAATTGTTACTGTGAGACCTTGCTGGTGAAATTTTACAATTTCACTACGTAATTACTGTTAGAATATTCATCTCTAATGTATAGTGCAGTATGGCTGATATATTAAAAAAAATCTAAAATTTGCAGAAAATTCTAAAAAAAAAAAAAAAAATCCAAACCCCATCACCTGCTAAAATATTATTTCAAGGAATTTGTTTTAATTCTTAATATTGGGTCTAGGTTCCAGAATGCCAGCATGGGGCAGGCTGGAAGGGATCACAGTGGGTCACCTGGTCCAAGCTCCCTGCCCCAGCAGGTCAAGGCATATTCTGAAGCTGAAAAAGACAAACAGCACAGAGAGAAGCAACACTCCTTTCTCTCAAAGGTGCCATCACTCTTCAGAACAAGAAGCAGAAAGTAACTACACTAGTTCTGAATATTTTTCAGCATTACCAGTTTTTGTGTCAGTCCTACTAGTAGGATATAATTCAAAGCATATCCCTTTAAAGACATTGTTTAATAAAACTACTTATAAAATGGGAAAAAGTTCAAAAATATTGCAGAACTGTTAAATGGACATGTAGAAGCAGATAGGCAATAAAGGGAAAAGAAAAAAACCAGTAGCCTGGGCTTTATAGGTGTTTAAAGACCTTTACTCCTTTTGATTCACTTTTCAAGCAATCCAAGCAATTCTTAACACTAATTAATGCACAGCAGTGTAACTTGGAAGGCAACTATAACTATCAAGTCCCACATTAAACTATTATAAAATTAATTTGATTTAAAAATCAAAGTTGCTCAAAGCTGTCAGCTCTAAAGTAGAACATTTATAAACTGCCATATAAATAGTTTTACAACCCCTTTTGATTCTGTAGTAGTTCAACTGATACAGTCTTAAGATGTAAAACAGTATTAATGAACTAGTGGTTTTATTTCTTCCCAAATGACGTGTATAAACATTATTCAGCTTCCTGAAACAGCACTGAAACTGAAATTTCTGAAGTTTAAACTATTTCTGTAAGCTACCCCTACAGGTGACCCAAAGCTGAAATGTTGCTTATTCAATAAAGCACTAATTCAAACAAATCAACATCAATAGGAAGCACTGCTCCTGACTATAACCACCCCAGTGAAATCTACTTGTCTCAAATAAATTATTCTGGATACATTTAGACAGAAGTACCATTAATGTCTGCTACATTAATGGATTAAAAAGGATCCTACCCTACAAAAAAAACCCACAAGGTCCTGCCCTTGGAGGTGTGAGTCAGTAAGTACTGACTTTTAAACAAGGTAAAGTAGAATGGGCCACTTAAGCACTATTATAGCAGTAGTTTAGTTGTATTTCCTCAAATCTTTCCAGGTGACAAAAAAAAAAAAAAAAAAGCATTTCACTGCAGTGGCAGCTGAGTTAAGACTTCCAGGAATTCGATTCACCTATGCAGATACAGGGTCAAATTCAGAAAGGCAGAAACAGCTCAGCAAAAATTAGATGGGGATAAGATGCACAAGCACAGCAATCTTAAATTAATTTTGTGTGTTTGATACATGAATCAATCTGTGCAAGAAGCACAATTATTTTACTGGAAAATAAAAACGACTGATTTTCTAAATTGGCAAATAATTGTTTAGCAGCAGCAGATGAAGTTCTCCACTCAGTTATACAGGAAAAATTATAGGCACCCCACAGAACTGAAAATAACTCTATGATGATCACAGTTTTAAATTAAACTGGGCTGCCTGGACTTGCTTGTGACCTTAGGTCACATAGAAGAAAACACTCAACTTCTCAGAGCCAGTGAGAACTCTCTCTCCTGTCCCTCTCCACCTCCAGCACTGACCAAAGCCATCCACATGTCAGGGACACGCTGCACTGCAGGTCAATCCATGTCCTGAGCACAAACAAGGCCTCACTGCATTTGCACAAATAACCACTCCTAATACTCTGCAGGAACCAACACTCAGGATTTTCTGACCATTTTGCCAGAACTGGGTGTGTGAACAAACACCCATTGTGAGGACTAACATCTACCGCAAGCACACAGCAAAATGGAACCACAAGTTTGACTTTTAACCCAACTCAGCCACAGCCAGGAAGACATGTGATCCTAGTTTTGAGAACTTTATGTTATCTGCAATTTGTGCTTACAGCTGCTGCTATCACAGTTCAAGGGCATACAGCTTCTGATTATGTTTTTCTCTCTATGTGAACATAGAATTCTTGGGTGTTCAGTGCCATTATCCTGCCCCTAGATAAGCATTTCCAGGTAAGCTCATCCTGTAGCAAATCAGTTCAGGCAGTTAAATCAGCAGAAAAATAATCTTGTTAGAAAAGTGATTAACTTCCTAGTGGTTCAACAGCCTGGTTTCAGGATCAGATGCAGCAAAACCATTCAAGACTCTAGCAGCCCCAACTTAGACCAGGTTGAATACCACCAAACTGAACCTGATCAGACACTGCCTTTAACTTTCCTTTACTACCTGAAAAAAATACTGCACACAGACTGTAAAAACACTTTTTTTCCTCTGCTTTTGTTAACTATGATCAGCAGACCTCCACACCATCCTGATCCTATCCCATGAACAACTCTTTCAAGGTCATGGAATTATTTTAGCACTTAGGGTTTTCTACAGATTATTACCATGTAGTCCAGTTCACAATTACCTTTTTATTATTTATACACTGACAAATAGCAACAGATTTGAAGTTTCACAGGCACTAGAAGTATAAAAAGATCTTTCCAAAATCTGAAGAGACCTAAACCCAAGTTTTCCAGGAAGGGATCTAGCAGCTCCTTCCTGCAAAACAGATCAACTAGACAAAATCCAATTCTGAATTCATAAAGAATGCCTGAGGGAACAAAACCAGAGGAAATAAAGTTCACTTTTAGAATTTGCTTATTTATCAATCACCACCAAGGGAATATTCTTGGTTTATACCATATTCCTAAAATAAACAGTTTCATCAGGTCTCTTGCATGAATCTTCATGATCCCAAAGTGTCTAAGAAAATGCCTAAACACCTATAAATTATTTGCAAGACTAAATACATCCAATTGTTTAAGGCATCCTTCTGTTTCCACAAAAGGATCCTCTGCAGTGAAAAGGAAATGTGTTTAAAACACCTGCTATATCCATGAAGTGGCCAGCTCAAGATGCTTTAGAAACTACCACTAATTATGAAATAAGAACTTCTACAAACCAAATAAGATTTTTCTTGCAGGATTATGTGGGTTTAACATCACAGGAGGAGCTGTTGTATACAAAAAGGCAGGAATTTTAATGGCTACTTTAGGCAAATTGCTTTCATGTCCAAAAGGAGGTTTCTGGCTCTTAAGACAGAAGCCAGTTTGCTGGTTTTGGCTGGGTATTGCACACTTTAGCACAGCCTGGCCTGTAACAGACCCAATGAATGAAATTTCAAATATATTAATATGCAAATTTATAAGCATTATTAGTTGTCCAGTTTGCTAAATTTACAGGTTGGTTTAGTCTAAGGATTTCTTCCCCTAAAGTTTATTTAAAGCTGCATGTGCAGAGAAAAACAAGTTTTACAATCCTTTCCTCAGCAACACATCCCTTTCCTGGGGGAACTGCAGTTTCAGCTTACCAAAGCTTGCACTTTCTTAAATGTTTCTAATGCCATGATTACTTCTGTTCTACACTAAGCCATTTCAACTGTGAACAGCCTTGAAAAAATTGTGTCCTTTAAGACTGGATCACCAGGAGAAGACATAGCCCAGCAAATTAATCTTGACCAAAAAAAGTTCCTTTTGTAAGTACTACCCCATCCCAACATAACCTGGGCTCAAAACTCCAGATAAATTGAAAGTTTTAGATTAGTAATGACTACCATTCTTTCCTCATAGGACTGTTTCCCAAGTGTTGGACTGATACATTTTTCACCTGAACTTCTTACTGGCATACCTGGAACATACTGACTCTGGAAATACACCTAAGTTATGATTTATTTACAACTGTGTAAAAATTGTCATTACATCACTGCATTACAAACTCAGGAGCTTTCCTTCACCAACACTTGTACTTATTCTGTCTACTCTTAAAGAGGTTTCTCTAAAATGCCTCCTCCTGTGATGTCAAACCCACACAACCCTGCAAGAAAAATCTTTCAGCACGCATTCAGTGACATCTATTTTTAAAATACTAAGCTGTAGTTAACTACAACATTTACTATTGTCTTTAGCATGCAGAAACTTTCATGATGTACCACATCAAAGAGACACAAGACAAAGAGAGGAAGGAATCAAAAGGGACAAAAGTTACCATCAAGAAACCAGAACAAACTGGTTTTGAGGGATTTTCTATAGTCACAGACATCTTTTTTCCCACAACTTAGTCTTAGACCAGATCCATATTCATGTAACATAAAAAATGCATCACAGACTGGGGTATATATCTTAGAAACACTAACTGGGAGTGTTCTAACCTTAAAAGATTGGAAGGCACTAATGCAGGGGCAAAGCAAATGTTATGTGATCTTCAGATGAAGTTGATGCCTGGCAAGTATTTATAAGGTGTGGGGAAAAAAGTGGGGAATTTAGGTTTTGTTAGTAAGCACGTGAAACAAGCAGCATGACTGAAATGAATCTAGATGTGTACATAAAACACCACAAAAATGTCAAGACATCCATAGGTGCAAGCATGGGCTCTCTATAACCCTGACACATCAGGCTGGGAAGAGCCTGTCACGGAATTTTCTGGCAAACATTGGCAGATGCAGCAGCCTTGCAGTCTACAAAAGTGCATTTCTATGACACACACAGGGCTGGGTGTTTGGTATTCCAGAAACTGACCCTGGAAATTCTGGTTGGCTAAACATCAGGCAGGCCTCACCAGAAGTGTGGCAGGGCCTGACAGATTTTAAGTCCTCACATGATTCAACTGGTTCTTCAGGACTAATTTGGGCCCAGCACAGTTAACACAGAGCAAGAATTTAACACATACTCCAAGAGTTGTGGCTGCATTGTATTTCTTTGTCCTTCTGCTCCAGTCTGTTCTACAATAACATAATGAGAAGACAACCTACATAGCATTAGGCTCCTGATCCATTCAGTCAAGCAGCCCAAAAAGTCCTGCAGCTAAGCTTGGCCTAAAGGTGGTAAAACCACGTTTCAACTGCACTGCACCTGGTACAATAAAGCCTCCTAAAGCCCACCTATGTCTTAAACCTTCCATTCCCTTTTCCCTCCCTCTCTTCCTACAATCAGCATTCCACACTGTTCTTCCTTCCTACACCAGCACAGCTCTGTACTTGCTGCAGACAGCATGGCAATTTATTATTCACCTGGCTGCTTTCTGGCAGTGCCTTCCAAAAGCTGGCATCTGGGAATCAAGATGCACAACTCCCTAACAGAGTGGGCTCTGCCTTCTCAAAGTTTTCTCACTCTCACATTTTTACATTTTATGCACAGCACAGATGCAAATTAACTGTGCAGTCCCCATTTCATACTGCTCCATGTAGGGCACCCCAACCTCAGAGCTGGGAGCTGCAGATGGCACCTGAAAAAGGAAGGCAGCTGCAATCCCCCCTCTGCCCAGCCTCAGTTTCCTACAGCAAGGCACCTTTAGAACCCTCAGAACCCTGTGCATGGAAGCTCGAGGCCTTGCAGCCAGCACTAGGCTGGTCTAGAGCAGCTGCAGTGTGGGTGCCCCCACCACCAGGCTCTGCCCCTCCAGGGACACTGGATTTGAATCCCTCAAGCCATGGCAGGCCACAGCCAGGCTCCCTGCAGGGATTGAGAGGGAGCCTCTGTGCTGAAAACCCCATGGCAGTGCTGCTAAAGGCACTGGGATCTGGATGTGGCCTGTCAGAAACACAAGGGCTGGCAGGTGAAGAAAACTGATGGAAGGGAGGTAACTGACCATAACAAAATGAGAGACTTGTAGGAAATCAGAAACCAGAAGCCTTCATCAGGAGGATGGAGCAGTCAGTATAAATAAATAATGAAAAAAAAAATTAACCCAACCTATGAGAGCTGTTTTTTAATCTGAAGTGCATCCAATATGAACACAGAAATAATAATGGGCAAAAAAAGGAACCTTAGTATGGCCCAAAGGCCAAGTCACAGGTTAGACTGCATGCTTTACACAGGCTGCAAATAACAATTTACAGGTTTGGGAATGCTAAACCCTTGAGACATGGCATAGCAGTACTACACCTGCCACTTTTATGCAGTATACAGACAGTAACTAAACCTTTTGCTTATCAAATTCTCCCTTGTAAAAGAAAATAAAGCCTAAAGTCAGCATGGTTGAAGTTAAATAGTAACAGTAGAAACACACATGCTCTTTTAGCAAGCAGCTTAATTAAGGTATGAAACATCAAGGCATTCTTGAAAACACACTGGAGTGGGGAGATGAAATGTGGAACATGCCACACACCAGAGTTAACACAATTTGGCACATTCTCACTTCTCTGCAGCCATCCATCTCGTGATGAAGGGAACCATTCTGAAGAATGCCCAGACATACCCCAAGGACACTGACCAGCCTGAGCAACTTGGAGCACACAGGGAATTTTGGGACATTATCCTAACGAGGCAGAAACGGAGTATTTTGCCCTCTGAGCACCACATTTCCTATACCCACCCCATCCACCAAAACAGTGATCTTATGAAACTCACACACCAGCCTTTAGGGGGGTACAGGCCCAGACATACAGAAATTCACCTGTTTTGTGAGAAACTAATATTCTACAAAAAAAAAAAAAAGCCACTTCAAAAGCACTAAGGCATCAGCCTGATGAAAAGTATTTCTAAAGGCTACACTGGCCACTAAGACACTTGACTGTTATTGATAACTCTTCCCTCGATCAGGAATTTTCATTCCTGAAAAATTAACACCGATTTTAAACTACTAAAAAAGCCATTTTGGAGAAACTCTGCCAGTAAGTTGGAAATCGTTCACAGTAACACCAGGTTAAGGAAGTGGACGTACAACACTCTCTATACCTCCCTATAAATTAAGAGTTAGGGTAAATACAGACTTTAGCCGAATTAAAAAAAAAAAAAAAAAACAAACCAACTAAACTAAAACCAAGCCAAACTCCGGTTACACAGGAACGCCTCCAGGTGGGTTTTGAACGCGTCCAGAGAGGGAAACTCCGGGCAGCCGTTCCCGTGCTCTGCCACCCCGAACGTGCACTTCTTCCTCATGCTGAGCTGGCACTTCTTGGGTTTTAGTTCAGCTCCCTACCAAACAGAATGAACGCCGAGCTACAAAGAAAACCCTCTGTCAAGTAAAAGCGTGTTTATCGTTTGCAGTTGAAGGGTTAAGCGTGTTTTTACAATGCTTTATTCTGGAGGCAGGTGGTGCCAGTCGGAGAGGCCTTCTCCATTAAACGTCTGGGTTCAGCCAACGCTCATTTTACATAACACCGCAAACTGCCGCTGTAAACAGCCTGGCCGGGCTGCACTTTTCTTCAGCGACCACGACCGAGGAGCTCGCCGGGCCGCCCATTGTCCAGCTCACTGAGCCGGGGAGGCGAGGCCCGAGAGCCGGAGCTCCCCCGGCCAGGCCCGGCTCCGCTCCCCGCTCGCCAGCGGGGCACACGGAGCTCCTTCCGACGGACGGCAGGGCAGGGGAGCCCCGGCCGGGCTCAGGGCCCGGGGCAGGGCCGCGCTCCGCTCGGCCCCGCCGCACGCCCGCCCTCGCCGAGCCCACACCGCACCGCTCCCTCAGGGCGCGGCCTGCGCTCACCCGGCCCCCGCTCACCTGGTCGCCGGCGGTTCCCTCTCCGGACATGGCGCGTTCAAACCGGGCTGGGGCGCGGGGCCCCGAGCGGGTTGAAGCTGCTTTAAAGCGCTCCTCCTGCCGCAGCCGCCGCGCCCGGAGAGCGGCAGCGAGAGAGCGGCAAAATGGCGGCGGCACCTCCGGCCCGGGGGCGGGGGAGCGGGGCTGGCGGGAGGAAGTGCGTTATCGCGGCGCGCGGGGGCGGCCGGAAGGGGCGCTGAGGGGCGCTGAGGGCGGGAGGCCGCGCCGGGGAGGCGCTTCCTCTCCTCGCTCCTTTTCCTCTTCCTCTCCTCGCTCCTTTTCCTCTTCCTCTCCTTTTTCCTGCCTTTTCCCTGTCCCTTCCTTCCTTTTCCATGCCGTGGAGGCAGAGCTGGCTCCTCAGAGCCGCTCCTGCCCCACACGGGCAGGATGGAGCCGCGATGCCCGGCCCGCTCCTGAGGGTGGCCCCGGGAGCCGCTGCAGCCGCGCTCGTGGCACCCGCGAGAGGGACGGAGGGAACGGGGGGAGTCCGGTGACTTCCAGCGGCTCTTTGCCTGCGCTGGGGCAGCGCCAGCGGTGCCGCAGAGCCGTCCCTTCCACCTCACAAGAGCTCTCGCTAATCGAGGCAAGTTCAAAACACGGGCTGAGATCGCGGTCACAAAAGGGCGCAGGAGGCAGCTCCCCCT
This sequence comes from Vidua chalybeata, assembly GCF_026979565.1. NCBI lineage: Eukaryota > Metazoa > Chordata > Aves > Passeriformes > Viduidae > Vidua > Vidua chalybeata. The sequence continues at coordinate 60,532,514 of NC_071535.1, read as the reverse complement.
AAAGCTGCTTGATTTTGTTTACGAAATACCCAACCAGTCTGTTGTGAGGAAAGGACCTTGAATCAGCCACTGCAGGGAAACTCTGCTGTATGAAAAAAAAAAAAAATCTGGGAGGAGGCTTGGTGGATACCAAGGTGATTTTGCTGTCTTCCCAAGAGCAGTGTAGGTGTTCTTAAAATTGTGTAATACAGAAATGCATGAAGTAACTGGGTGTTAGTACTGGGCTTTCCTTTCTGCCTCATCTTCCTGAAGTCGCTGTCTTAAACCACAGAAATGTGTGAAAATGGGACATAAGGAAAACACGACATGAAGCTTCACCTGGGAAAAAGAAAGGGAGCAGAGAGTGAAGAGTTACTTGACTAATTGTGCAGTAACATTTCTCAGAATTTTGATTCTTCAAAAGTGAAATACAAACATGTCTTGGCAGATAAGCTGTCCTGTCCTTGGAGAACAGGGACTTTGTGATTTGAGCCTACTTTGTTGCAATTATTTTAGAAATAAATACAATTCCTTTTCAAAAACCCTGCAATTTTCCAAGTTCATTCTTGTAATGTTTTTCCACTTCCTGTACAGGAACTAATTCCTTCAAATTAATTGCTTGAAGCAATGCTGGTGGAACTTCTAATTAGACAATGCTTGTGTTATTCCAGGCCTGCAGAGTGACAGCTGCCTCCCTGGCCTGGCTGAATTTCTTTTTTTCTGGTTCTCCAGGTTTCCATTTTGCTGTGAATGTCAGGGCTTGGAAGGGCTGCACTGCAATTTCGGGCTGGTTTGTGATATCAGGGCAGGAGGAAGTTGTCAATGCCTGCTGTGCTGTAGTGATTCATGCTTAGCTCAGTCATTGATGTGGAACTTAATGAAATAACAAGGAAACCCTGTGGGTTACACTGCTCTGGGAGGGAATCAAAAATCTGAAGCTGCTCAGGAATTAAAGACTACTGTACCTACAGGTCAGTGGGACTTGGAGCTGGGAGAAAATGAGAACCCAAATAGATGTTGAACCTCAAAGGCTGCCAGGCCAGGGTCTTGGCAAACTGTAAGCAAAGCAAATTTGAAAGGAAGCTGCTTTCACAGAGTTGGGGCAGTGGTTATCCAACATACCTGTCCCCCAAGGCATTTTAGCAGCTTATTTTTAATGCTAGTTATGAAATCATGGGTTTTGTGCAACAGTAACTGCTAAAAACGTTGTTTGCAACCTTATTCTCAGAAGGATTCAATCACAGATGTAATTATTATGTTGATTGTGTCTGCTCAGTGCTGGAGACAGTTTAAGGCCCTCAGATTTGAGCTGCCCTGTTAATCTCTGTGTCAGTGCTGAATCTCACCAGAGTGCAGAGGATGCTGAAGATTGTCCTCCCCACCGTGTCACCAGTGTCACCACACTTGTTGGAGGCTGTGGGCTGTCTCCCCTCTGAGATGGATTTCAGACACAGGGTATAAAGGTAAGGACCTGAAAACTGAGAGACCATCCTGCTCTTGGCCGGGGGTGTGGTGGGGCCTGGTGTTTCCTCAGCTGACACTTCTGCAGTGCCTGGGTCCCCTACAGAATCCATAATCCCCCCTTTTGTATTTCTAAATTAACAACACTGTGGAGAGGCTGTGAACTAAAAAAGAGAAAGCAGCCTAAATTTACATTCTCATAGCTCATAATTAAGAATGAAGCTCATCCTTCTGCCACATTGGTGTTGCTCCCCATTTGACATCCAGTGAGCTGTGTCTCACTAATCAGGTCTCCCTAATTACCATCGATGGCAAACTTGAGGGAGGAAGCAAAACCCAAACAGGCTTTGCTGAGTTCCTTTTCTTGGGCTCTGCACTGGCACTGCTGGAGTTTGTAGTCAAGAGGGAAGGAAGCATCTGGGGGGATTTGGGTGGTGAGGAGGAGAAGACAGAAATAGGATTGAAAAGACCTTAGAAATTTAGTGTATAAGCAGGAAACAAAGCTGGATGGACCAGTGAACAGCTAGGGTAATGAATAAAAAATAATTACAGCAGATTACATAGTTGCAGTAATGTATTTTAATAGTGTAATAAGATGTTAAAATTCAGGATTGAATTCTAGCCTCTCAACATCAATTCATTTGCTTGAATTGTCTACCACTTAATGCTATTTATTACAGTATTGCCTCATTTATTTTTGTAAGCAGCTTTTTCAGTTTTCTAGGGAAAGTATAAATAATCATCATGTCAACCAAACAAGCTTGTTATAAATCTTGTTCTGTTTTCAATGCAGAATTCTTTCCCAGTGCAAGTGGTTGTTGCCTTCCTATAACACTTCTTGTTTTTGTGGGTAATTATTAGTATTCATCAATGTTTATTTATATTGCCTTGTGGATTCTTTGGAAAATTTACCATAATGAAATGAAATCTGAAGCTGGATCTCTCTCTCTCTCTGGTCAAAGCTGTATTTTAAGGATGAAACATGCAGTGAACATAGTGCAGTAAATTGTTTAAGCCAACAACTGGGTATCCTCAGGGGCAGGGTCACACTGTTTTTTCTCCTTGAGATTTGTGGGTGAGATATTGATGGATGTACCCTTTATAGTGTACATACAGTGGGTCTAACATGTCCTGAATGCTTTGGGTGTAAGTCTGGGAGCAGGTCACTCCCCAGGATGGGCACAGTCAGCCCCACATGTCCATTCCTCTGGCATTCCTGCCTGCCCACTGCCAGGCTGCAACACAGTCCAGGGCTCTGAAAATCACAGAGAGGCCGAGACCCACCAGCTCTGCCTGGGCAAAATTTCTGGGCAGAAAAAGAGTAGAAATCTAGAAAAACTTCGAATTACACAACAAAGTTTAAAAAACCAACACACAAAACACCCCGGACCAAAACAAAAAAAAAAAAAAAAACTCCACCAAGCCAATAGCAACAACAACAAAAGAAAACCAACTGAAAAATGCTATTCTGGATGAAAGTGGAGTCCAAATGAAGCCATGCAGCTGGAGGGAGAGAGATGAGGTAATGTATACAAATAACAGCACAGTTCACCGATTGCAATGTTCTCAAATTTTTGCGTGTTTGTAACCTAAGTATTTCTGAAGTCGTTAAAATGCTCCTAACGACCACTAGCATGCCCGCATGTGTTCCTGTGGCTTGTCGCTGTCGGGCTGTGCCCGCTGGGTGTCCCCGGCGCTGTGACTCACCCGGGAGGTGGCAGACAAACACCGCCGCGGCTCGGCTGGAAGCGGAGCGAGGGGACGAGCTGCACGTACCTGGCAGCCGCCCAGCAGGGAGATGGCACGGCACCAACTCAGGGGGCTTTATGTCTGGATTACAGGATTTTTTTTTCCTGCCACATTGCTGTTGGACATCACGAGTGTCTTTCTGTGAATCCTGCTGTCGAGTCACAGCTTGCAAAGATGAATTATTTTTAAAGTATTTTAACTTTACCTTCTTTTAGGAAAAAGTCACGCGCATTTTGGGTGTAAGGGTTTTAACAGTTAATAAGAAGGGCAGAAAGTAGGAGCATATGGAAGGAAAATAGAGTCGTCAAGGGATGATTGGAAATCAAAGAGGGAACTTTCCAGTAGGCAGCACAGAGTTCATCCAACAAATAAAAGGGAGAACAAAATGAGGTGGGGCAGAACATACTTACTTGTAATTGGCTTTATGCTTTTGCATACCAGTATTTAGCCTCAGGTGTTTTCTGGTGTATGCTTGCTTACTCTAGTTGCAGATACACAGACAAAGCCCCGTAAAAAAACATAGTGGTGATTGCAGTTTCTTCTCCCTTTAAGCCAGTGATACAAAATATAATGTTCATTGTGATCAATGGATATAGTACTGTAATGCTTCCAAAAAATGCTAGTGATTAACAATAAATAATTGACTATCTAAGCGTATTGTTGCTTGCACTCAAATGCCTTCTACTTAGGTGAATAATCCAATCATCATAAGATGATGTGTAAGAGTGAGTTTATTAGACATTACATGCTGTTCATTTTCATAATGTACTGGAGAACATGAACACAGAACATCACAGGTTTCCACCTCAGGGTGTTTTGGGCAGAACTCTTGTTTTCTTAAACACAAGTTGTCCACGGCTAGGAAGCTCACCCTGCCCACATAAATCCTACGGATGCAAGCACTGTGTTTGTGGAGCCTGGAGAAACAGGAAAGGTGGAACTGGCCACCCGGTCCACCTGTAATGGGGGTGGGGAGGTTGCTATGCAACTTTAGTGTTTGATGTTTTGCTTGAAAGCTCAGCTCCAGGAAACAAGTGTTTACATAAGAATCAATCTTTCTTTCTTCTAAGTTTGTTTCCTTCTAGTATGAAACAAAGCTTGTGTGTGTGATTCAAGTACATCGCAAGCTCCCAGAAACTTAGAAGCAATGTGAAAGAAACCAAAGTTTGGGATTGTTTCGATCTCCTTATTTTAGGCAAACTTGATTTACAAATCCTGGAAATCCAGTCTAATGGAATAGTAACCACCTGCTCCTCCTGCATTCACGGTGTACAGCTTGATCCACAAGATACCCCTTGCTTCAGTTCACCTTCAAAATCCATGGTGACTGTGCTGTGTGTCCCACCTTAAGCTACATTTCTGTCTCTAATGAGGCTATTATCAAAGCTAATTTTATTAGCTATTATCAAAGCTAATTTTGAAGAAATGACTGATGTTCCTGACCTCTGTGTGAATCTCCAGCACTGCTGATGTCACCTCGTCCAGACCTGCATGCTGCACATGAAATCCCAGCCCCCTACAAGTTTACCCCTGTGTGAATTTACCTTGACAGATTGCATGCACTTTGAATTAAGGACTGTGTTTTCATATTTATCTCTAAAGCATCTGGGTACCATGGTGATCATACCAGACAAGCAGACAGATACACTCGTGCTTAATGGTAACTGCAGTGCTGGGGCCCTTTCCTGTAGGAAGCTGGGATTCATATTAGCAGAGCTGTCTTCTGTAGTTAAACCAGTGATTCCAAGTTTGCTTGTGTGCCATTCTTTAGTAAATTAATAAGGACACAAAGCTAAGGAGGTGCTTTTATGTTCTCTTTATTAGCCAAGCTTATACTGCATTTGAACCTGTAATGATACCTCAGCCCAATCACCACATGCTATAGTAGAATTTGCTTTGTTGGTGTATTTCTGAAATAGTAAAACACTGCACTTCGAAATCTCATTTAAGAGAAATGTCTCAGCCTAAATATAAGAAAAAGCACCCTTCAGGTCAACAGTCTGAAAAGTATTGCCTCTTCCAGGCAGCTCTAATTATATATTGATTGTACTTAAATCTTGCATTACAGTTCATTTCATGTTACATGTGTGCATTTGTTATTTTTTTCCTTGTGTTGTTTTGACAGTTTTTAAATAATAATACATGGGTACGTTTTTACTCTGGAACAGCCATTTCATTTTATTAGCATACAGAGGGCAATGAGGCAGAAAAGGGAATGCAATGCGTATATAGTAGTTAGTACTTGTTCCACGTAGCATCTTTCCAAAGACTAGGGACAATTCCTGGGGAAATGACTCAAAATGTAATGATCCTGCAGTGATTTAACATGAAAAAATGAGGTGCCTTGGATTTTTATTATATTTGTTTGCTCCTTGACCAGAAATGATGTGTCTATTTCTCATCATTCAGGCTTTCTGTTGTCACTCTTGTTGCAGTCGTTTGTCTTGGTTTTGTTCCTTGGAGCAAAGAACTATAGCTGCTATATATCAGAAGTATGCATCCCATATATGAAAAACAGATTTTCAATGTAAATTTGGTCGAAAATGAATGAATCCTACAACTTTGTTTTTTTCCCCCCCCCCCCTTTCTCCCCCCCTGTAATTTGTTAGAAACCATGAGCACAGAAGGATGTGTATATCCCAGCACAGTTTGGAAGTGCCATCCACTCAGACATGACAGTAGGTTTGGGAACACTGTCAACACTAATTACCTTGTAAATCCAGGCACCCATTGCAACGACTGCACATTTCCCAGTTACAAACATACTGCCGGGAGATTTGAGCCAATAAGCAGCAATTGTTCTCACAGAATGGGAGAAACAGGGCTCTGGGCTGTAGTTTGGATGCTGAAAGGACCAGGGCACTTTCTATGGAAGGCTCTGGCTCCCAGATGTGCTTTCTGCAGAGTGCGCTCCCGTTCATGGGGAGCAGAACCAGGGCAGTCCATGGGCTGTGCCAGTGCAGTCTGACAAAGTTTCTGCTGATGCTTTTGTGCAGCTTCTGAAACTGCAGTTGCTGTCTCCTCGCAGAAATGCTGCGTGTCTAAAGCGTGTCTCCCTTTTAGTTAGGGAGAACAGTATCTGTTCCTATGTGACAACTATGCTACTATTAAGAAATTCTTTTCAGAAGCTTCCTGATGAATAAAGAAGTTATTCCTTAATTTCTTGAGGGTGCAGTCAAGAAATAACCATCTGCTGCAGTCCTGTGGGAGCAGGAATTCTTGGAATACAGAGCCAGGCTGCTGTTCGTGTGTGTGCTGGTGAGATCAGGGCTGTGGAAAGCAGCACCAGTGGTGTGGTGTTATGGAGGGATGTTCGAGTGGTGGTGAAAAATGGGTGGTTTACTCCTTGGTTCAGATAATGAAGACAATGTTATGGCTGTATGGTGAGTGGATGACTGGGCGTATGTGATAGACTGAAGGATAGAATCTTTCCAACAATTCAATATCTATACATAAAAGCACACAACAATTACAAAAAAAATGACCAAACTCAAAATTAAAAAAAAAAATTAATGAATCTGTTTAGTTAACTAAACCTTACACCATTATAAAAAAAATCTTTAAGAAATAAACCATAATTATCATAATATTTATGCCTCATCTACTTCAATTTACAGCTTGGTTCAGATAATGAAGACAATGTTAAGGCAGTATGATAAGTGAACTGATGACTGTGCGTGATAGACTGGAGGATAGCACTGTGCTAGCGTCTTGTGAGTTATTTGCTCATCAAAGGATGTAATTGTGTTTAGAAATGGAAAGGCAGCAGGTTTGGCTGGTTGTGTGCAGTACTTACAGGACTGAGTGCATTGTGTGTGTTATCTAGCTCGATGTGCTTTTCTCCAGCCGTATCTCTGTCCTCTCTCTGCCTTTTGTTTCAGCCTTTGCTGTGTGACTCATCTTCATAATACGCATTTGCTACAATTATCTGCTGGGTTTCGTAATGAATCCCACTCCTTCCTTTTGCTGCTCTTCTTTTCAAGCTGGCTTTGAGAATTCATGTTTATAAATTCACAAGGTTTTTTTGGGTTTTTTTTTTTGTTTTTCTCACAGGAGGAACTAGTTACCAGCGTTGAAGAACCATGCCTAAACCTATCTTTTATTTAATGAACAAATTCAAGTCTGTAAGGAAAAGCACTGCTGTATGCACCAGAAAAGGGAGAACACTGTGAGAAATGTTAATACTGAACAGTAATGAAGAAAAATGCCATGGTTTAAAATACAGTGCTAAATGACCCTTACAACTATGATAAATTTCAAACCCATATCTACTCACATTTTCAAAGGCTTCAGAAGAATACTGTGGATTAAAAACTGTTAATGATTGCTTTATCCCTCTCTTTTGTACTTAAAAGCAGGAGCAGCTGTCACCAGCACTCACACAGAACCACTGATAGCTAAAAGAATTAACTGCTTAGATGAAATACATTTAAAGTGTCTCTACAGCTTTTTAAAATGCCTATGTCTATGTGCATATATTAAATTGAGTAAACAGTTTCTCTCTCCCAGCTGAATTTCATTTGTTCTGAGTTTTGCCTTTAACTCCTCTTAAAAAGGAGGACACCCAGCACACGATGGTAACAGCACGGACAAAGGCATTTATAAACCCCAGACATAAGGTGTCTGTGTGGAAAGGCAATTTCAGTCCTGCATCTGGAAGTTCTGGGGTTTTTTTCTTCTAAAAATCAGTTTAAAATATTTCATATTATTAAAATACATTTTGGCTAAGAATGGCCTTAGGAGCTATTTTTTTGGTGCTCTTGCTTCTGTATACTCAGGGCATTGGTTATACATTTTTCTCATATCTTGTTTGCTTGACATAGGATTCTAGAACACGAACTGAATTGTTCCCAAATGTGGGCCAACAACTACATTTAGGGTGATGGAGTGTGTTGTCTGAGAGCCATCTGACAGAGCTTTCTGGTAGCATTGCCATCTATTTCAGTAAAACATCCCAGTGACACAGAGCAACAAATGACTGAGAAATTCCAGCAATGTAAGAAAGAGGAATGAAAAACAAGCAACTATCTTGAGATAAACTATTTTATCTTTTATTTTTGTGACTTCAGAAAAAATATTATTCCTAATGATTATCTGAATAGATAGGATTCAATTCAATCAATTTGTTTTGTATTTTAGAAGTATTTTGAATAAATGCAGTTTCCCATTGTAAGCTGAGAATAAAAGGGCAAGTAAATACCTTAGGCACTTGCAAAATGACAAAATACAGAGAAACATTTGTGTTACTATTTTGTGATCATGTTTGAAACAATATTTAGAATGCAGTGTCAAAATGTATAAGAATTAAGCCTGCCATAGACTAAAACAGATACCCAAAGCTTGAAGGGGATAGAGTAAGAGAAGTGTAGTAGCCCTTTGCTTTCTCTTCAGCCAGTTTTGTAAATAGAAAATTGTAAGCTACAAAGCTAAAATCTTCAGTGTGGCAAAGCCTGTATAATTTATCTCCTTCAAATCATAGGCACCCTTGAATCAGCACTGAAATTTACTGTCAAGTTCATCTCCAGGGAGTGATGAATGCTTAATATTGGAGTGCATTTTGAAAAATACTATAAAAATAAACAAAAACTAGACCTGGCTTCACCATTACTAAAGGAAGAACAAGTCCAAACATGCCATCTGAAGAGTTTGTACTTTCCACATGGCTATCTTGGATCTTTATTTCTTCTCTTTGTCTTTGGATTAAATTCTGATCCTAGAGAAGTTAGTTGTAAAGCTCACAAAGATTTTATTATCTTACGCTAAAGAATCATCACTTGCTGGAGTTTGCAAAGCTTTAGCTCAAAATGGGGTTACAGCATATTTGAGGTGGCCATCTCATTTCCAAGTGCAATGCTGTTTTCTGCGTGTCAGCTGTGTCAGATCCTGTAGACTGTTGCATTTGTCCCCTAATTGCAAGAATAATGTCTTGTCCCTAACAATTACTATAAAAATGTGAAGAGGTGCTGTAGTTCCAGAGCAAATTGTTTCCTTGACACCTATTGACCCTTCAAATCCTTTTAGGAACTGGCTATCTTTGAAAAAAAGTCACAAAAGTCCTTATTGAATTTCCTCTCTGGCCTCTGTCTTTCCTCTCTGCCTGTTTCCTGGCCAGAAAAGCAAAAAGGTATTTTAAAAAAGGCATTTAAAAAAGGGGAGTTCACTCCAGACTAGTCTGGCAGCTCTAGGCTGTTTGAGTAGGGGAAAACTAAACAGCTTTTATGAGAAAGATTACAATTGCAAAGAGTAAAAAGGTAAACCCAGAAGACATATTAGCTTTATTTGCTCACCTCTTAAACTTTCCCTACCGGCTTTTGAGAATCCTGTCACATCCAACTCTGCTATTCATAAAGCATCCGTGCTGCTTTTTTCATTGCAGTTTCTGCTACCAATGGTGAGCTCGCAGCTCATCTGTTCTCCTTTGCTATAGGCTAGCTCCCCTACAAAGGCAGCATGTGAAATCCAGAACAGGGTTTGGGTACTGTAAGACATCACGAATCTAGTGGGGGCTGAGCTGGAATTTTTTCCTTACAGGATCCAGGATGTTCCCTATTCCACCTCAAGGCTAACATTGGGTTGTTTTTTTTTTCCCTTTCATTTAATTTTTTGTCTCTTCTTTCTTACAGAATATTTGATTTAGTAAATTGCATTCAGACAGGGTTTAAAAAAAAAAGGTAGAAGACATTTAAGAAAAGACTGCAAACCTAATATTTTGGTCATTTCTCTGGAATAATTTGTGCCAGTAACTGTGTCACATCACTCTGTACAGCACTGGGATTTGTACGTGTGTCATGGGTGACACAGTCTACTTCACATTCTCTTTGAAAATGGGAAGGTAAGGAGTAAACAGGCTCCTCCCAGACACTGCTGAAGTAACTTTAGGACTGCAGAGTACGTGCCATGGTACTCATTAAGTTGTGCCCTGGTTTCCTCAAGTGTCCCAGTGTAGGAGTTGTTACTGAGGCAACACAGGGACTACTGTGCAACTCCCGTGAAAACAAGTCACTGGGGTGTGCCAGGCAGCTACATGTACATACACAGGGCTCTGCATTAACATTTGCCTTTTTTTTTTTTTTTTTGAAGTTAAGCAACTGAGAAAAGCAAATGGGCATGGAAATCATAATTTAAACAGAATACTTGAAGGATTTTCCAATACCTTGATTTTATGTTACTTTTCTGTGTTCAGCTTTGGGTAGGAGAGAACAGGAATGCTGCTCGTTAGCTGACCTCAATCTTCATGAGACAGATGGGTGGGTGGCTTTACCAAATGGCAGTCATCTCTGTCGAGTCTGATACTGAAGGTTGAGCAGAATCATTCCAGGTTGGACTGGGAAGAGTAATTTTTCCATTTGATATGGAGAACTTTCTCCATGGGGTGTTTTGTCCATCGTGGCCACACAAAGGTGCGGAGTGACCCAGTGAAGGATACGACTGTGTTCTAAACAAGTGTGGCTGTGGTGGTTGGAGTGCTGTGCTGCAATCACAGCTTTTCCATTGGGCTGGAAATAGAGGGGAAGCAGGAACCTGTCCACTTAGCCCTGAATGGAAGAACAGACCCTAGAGCCAGGCAGCAGACACAGTTCTCTCACATTAAGTCACAAGTTGCATATAGTCATTTGCCTAACCTTGTTGGCCTTTTGTGTCTGTAGAGCAGATGTTAATGCACCTGAAAATAGCAAGTCTGAAATTTATTTATTCATCCTTGTTTCCTATTTGAAAGCTCGTGTGTATATTTATATAGATATGTATAAAAATATGTATACAAATATGTCTGATAGGAGCCTTTCATGGCAATCCCTGACCCGCTCATTTGTATCATAGCTGGCTCCCACAGATCTGCTCTGCTCTCCAGAGCCCATCCAGCACAGGAACATCCATGCTGCTTTTGCTGCTAGGGTGAGCACAGACTGTTACTGCAATTACAAGGCACTGACAGGCTTCCTGTATATGCCATCCCTTGGAATAAAACCCCTGTTTATTCCCTTCCTCCCCTGAAGCAGAATATGTGTGGATACTGGTCTCTGGTGGCCCTTTGAAAGTCCTCTTGAAAATCTTTGTCAAAGTATAAAAGGCAGGCAAGCCTTGCAAGTGGTTGCCTAATACAGGTGTACCTCCAGAAGTGTTTTCTGCTCAAATCCTGCATTCTAGGGCATTTTTTTTTTTTTTTTTTTTTTTTTTTTTTTTTTTTTTCTTTGTAGTAGCTAAATGTCCTGATAAGGAGAATCTCAGACAGGTAGTATGAGAACTTCATGTAGTGGTGCTTGTTGGGTTAGCTAATTTCAAAATTGCTTGTTTTGGCAAGCTGCTCTATGTTGCCTAACTCCTGTTCCACAGGTGCCACAAACAGATCCCAGAAATGAAAGATTCCTTTGAAATGCACCCAGGGTTTTGTTAGGAGGATTTAGAGAAGTTTTGGAGTAGCTCAATTTGCTGTGGTGATGAAGTATAAGGGCATCTCTGAATTTAAGACTGGCTTGACAGACCTGGGAGGAAACGTGTTTTAGTAAGTGCTTTGACTGTTGGGAAAGGCCCATCCCAGGTGACTTTTCCACCTGCTGCTGGGTTTCCTTGCCAGTGTAGTCAGGCAATTAATTTCACAATGTAGCCAGATCATAAGATGGCATATAGGCACTGTGATTGTAAAATCATGATTACATTTTTTTTTAAAGGGTGTGAAGTGCTAGAAAGTGCTAGAAAGAGGAGAAATCACTCTAAAGACTGAACTACTGATGGTCTGAAGATTAATCAGGCTGAAAATTACTTTCATGATCCTAAATGTATGCTTAAAATATTGAGACCAGAAGAGTGTCACGATACTGACACGTGTTGGCAGCATCCATGTGTTTGGAAAGGTTAGGCAGAAACAAAATGTACTCTGCTCAGGGGAAAAGGAGTACAAATTAGGGCTTTATCTTAGTGGGGTGTCCGAGAAAAAGTCTCTGCATCTCCTGAATTTTTCTGCATGGGTTGCCACATCCATTGATCTCTATGCACAGGTTTTATTGTACCAGCATGGAGGTACTGGGGAAAGATTAGCTCTGAAATGCAAGTTTTAAATTAATTGCTTTAGAGCAATTTTGAATGATTCTTTTTTTCTTTTATTCAACCATGAAATGGAAGTGTCCTGCTGATGGCTCCAGCATATTTTTTAATTGAATAATTAGCATGGATAATAGGCATTCAACAGCATTTTTGTTGATAATCACTAGATTTACTAATCTCCCAGAAGGTGGGATGATTCAGAATCTTCTAATGCCCCAAAATAGAAGATAATTAAAACCCTACACACAGAACTTGAAATAGAAATGAGTACAAATGGTGAAGAGAAATTAGAAAATGAGCTTGAGGGAAAAGGATGGTGGTGGTGGGGATAAGAGTCCTAAGAATAGTCAGGATACTTACGAATTGACACGTTTAGTACTTGGAGTTTTCCTTGCTGTGCCACACTTTGCTCTCACCAACGCTGGGTGGGGCTCAGCGGGGGCTCAGGGGTCACACATGTTCACAGGAGTGGGTGTTTGTCTTGGTTTGTAAAGCCAGGTGTCTGCTAAGGAAGGCAGGAGCCTCCCCTGAAATGGGAAATGTAAACCCCTTCTCTCTGAATCATTATCATTTTGAAATCAAGGGGATCTCAGGCAATGGTATGGGAATAGGAGTAACTGTTCTTTACTAGGAAAATTAAAAATACAAATGCAATAGTACAAAAAAAAAAAAAAAAAAAAAAAAAAAAAAAAAAAAAAAACAGAAAACAAACCAGTGCCAGAGTCAGAGCAGGCCCTGGCAGGCTGTGGGTCAGGGTGGTGGCAGCAGTGCCATTCCATGGGGGCTCAGCCCTCCTGCAGTGCCAGCTGTGCTTCTGCTGGAGCAGGGTCCTGGACAAGGCTGGAGTTTTCCTCTGGAGCTCCAGGGCTGCTGGAGATGGGCCTGGGCTCCCTCTGGGAATGCAGTGGGGCAGAAAGCTGCTCCTCTGGGAATGCAGTGGGGCAGAAAGCTGCTCCTCTGGGGATGCAGTGGGGCAGAAAGCTGCTCCTCTGGGAATGCAGTGGGCAAAGGCTGCTGTGGTGTTCCCCAGGTCAGATTGTATCCAGGTAGGAATGCTTGGCTCCTCCCCTGGGCAGAGCATCTCCCCATGGGATGATGGAATTTTCTCAGCCATGCAGGGACACTCACTGGCCATGGACAGAAGATAATTAATAATTAATGGCCCATGAACAGAAGAGATCTCCTGGAGGGAGGATTGGCTGTGGGAGAGATAAAGAAAACTTCCCAATGAACAGCAGAGAACTGCCCCAGCTCTGACAGATGGGAATAGAATACACACCCCAGCTTAAGACAGTTTTGCACCAGTCAGCTGCTGAAAATTGCAAGTACAGAATCTCTGGTGAGCTGGTCGGGGTGAGAGGAAGCTGCAAGGGTTGTGTGGGGAGGGTTAGCTCATATAATCACTGATACATCGTTCCCAAAGAAAGTCCAGCGAGGAAGTGCCGCCCTGGCTGGACTGTATCGTGCCTCTGTGGGTGGGGATCGGAGCTGGAGCCCCAGAGGTGCAGAGTGAACATGCAGAGTTGCACGTTTAGGTTAAGCTTTGGTGTGCACAGTTTAGGTTGAGCTTGGTGTGACACTTCTCCTTGCACTAACACCACTGTGGGTGTAGCCCACTGCTCCTGTTCCAGGTATCACTTACCACTTATCACTTACAGTCACTTGACAACAGAGGGGCTGCTGTGTGCTCTTGGAATTAATTCTCACAGGAATGAAGAATTGACACAAAGTGGACCACTTCTTCTCTTGCATGTGCAAGAGGTATTAATTTAAGATTAACTTTTCCTCCTCTGGAAGAGGTGGAAAAAGCCCTGCAGTCACAAATCTGCCATTTTACTTGAGTGGATGGAGACGGTCATGCTGAGGGCATGAGATGGAACCCAAATGGAATAAGGAGTTACTAATCTTATTTCCAGTGTCCATAAAACAAGGCTATTAATTAACCTCTTTAATAAGTACTGTTTTTACAGAGGCACAATGGATACTTGAGACTTCACTATTCACTTTAAAGAACGAGTGATCAAGTTCGTATTGGCACAAGCAGGGCAGGGCTGGATTTCTCTCCAGTGTGCTTCTCTGCCAAATTCTGCCTATTAAAATACATGAGTGTGTGTTTGAAACATCATTTTCCAGCTTTGAAAAAAAGATGCCATTCAAAAGCAAAACATTTTTTGCTAATTTGGAGACTCTCTTTGGTTTGTGGCAAACATCTGTCATGAAACCGGGAATCTCTAGAGGGGCCTGGCCTGGTCCATTCAAGAATTTCTGCTCCAGAAATTTTTACAGGCCAAAAGACTGACCCATGGGTAGAAGAGAGAAAAGAACACAGCAGTGGGCAGGGCATTCCAATGTAACCTTAAATTACTCTTCCCAGGCTGTGATGCCTTCCCAGTGAAGACTCAACACAGACAATTGTTGCTCCAGGAGCAGTGAAAACTGAAGTATCCTCCTGCCACTAACCAGTTCCACATTAGATAAGACAATGGATTTCATGGAGTAGCCCTGGTACAATAGAAGGATATTTACATTATTGTGCAGTGTGGCAAAGCAGCCTGCATGGGAGCTGTTTTGGTCACAAACCCACACCACTGTACCAGGATAATTTGGCAGCCTCTGTGAGTCAGTAATGCTGTGCATTGGCAGAACTTGGAGGAAAAATCAGGCTGTGTCTTTGGAATCCTGCTTGCCTCTAGCGAGCAGCATTGTTTTCTGCCGTGTACCAGGACTCTGCTGCAGACAGATGAACACCAAAATACAGCAGATTTGGAGCATTGCTTTTGATGAAAGGGCAGACTCTGCCTGGGTTTTGTGCATCAGGCAGTGTAAGAGCTACCAAGAGCGTTGTGAACCCTTCACACAGCAAGTAAGCAAGAAAAAATGTACTAATTTCTCCAGCTAGGTATGTCCACCTGGGGACAAATGTTGCCAGGAAGGGAATAGCCAAGAGGACCAAGATGATTTAATTCCCCATTAAATCTCTGCAAGACACAGAAGGGAGGAGCTGCAATGCCTTCTATTCAAGTGGCAGCCCTTAGGAGTCTTTCCTCAATTCAGTGTAGCTGGTTTGGTTTTGGTTTTTCTTTAAAATCCTGCTGGACTTGAAAAATAAGTTCAGTTAATATAGATTTTCTTGAGCAACTGTTTTAGAAAACAAAACCAAAGTAGTGAGCTTTAAGAACACAAAGACTGGAATTTAAACTAACCCAGTATTTATTGTTATTTTGAGGTCTTTAAGATGTCTGACTTTAGTTTATAGGTCTATATCATGCTTTCACCCACATTTTTGTACCAACTGTCTCTGGGAGTGCAGGTCTTTGTGGAAGCACTACTTTTGCCCCAAAACTCCATGGGGTAGTATAGTATTTTACCACTGCAATGTCAAGGGGCTCTGGGTTGGCATTTTCTTGAGTATAACACTCATTAAATACTTAAGAAAACTCTGATACTGCAAACTTAACCCCAGAAGATTATGTGGGGAATTATTAGGCAGTGATTATTCACATAACTAGAAATTGTTACTGTAAAAACATTTTTTACAGTAATAAAATCATATAGCCTAAATATTGTACATTTTTGACAGTTATTTGGAGTTCTGAATTAAAACTGGGCTTTGTTGATAGAATACAGTTACAATCACTGCTGAGCCTTCCTACAATGCCTTTTGTAAATTTCCTCCCTCCTGTCTTTGCCTTCTTTCAAAAGCCAAAATCCTGGAATAGATGGTTTTGAAACTGAATTTTAAATTTCAGGCTTGTATAAACTAAGTGGTAGAGCCAATTCAGAGCCTTTGAACCTTTGGGTTGTTCTGTGCTCCAAAATTTTATTCATTTAGTACTTTGAAGTACAACTGAGATCAGAGAACACGTTGTCAATGTCAATAAAATCGAGAGACCTCAACATTATCCATCCAGTTTTGAAACAGAGAAGGGCTGGTGCCTGTATTATTTCACATAATCAAAAGAATAGTTGTTGATTAGTAATTAAAATTTCCATTCAATATATACAAAACAATGGAAATGTCAAAGATTTCCAAGATGCTTTTAATATACTTATTGTTTGTCCGCGTGCTGGTAGAATTTTTGGGAATTCAAGTCCGTGCTGGTGTACCACAGTTAACTTTTTGTTGTAATCACAAGACATTTTTTTATGGCTGACAATCTTTGCAATTTTTTTTTTTTTAGCTAGGTATTACTGTTTTGAGCAGCTTGGGATTTAGGAAAACATTTTGTTTAATGTACATTGAATCTGTTTTGATTTTCAGAAGGCTGCTTGTCCCTTGCATGGCTTATTATAGTCTTGATTGATGGAATGACATTGAATTGTCATCTGCTCTCTGAGCTGGCCTTACTACTCCAATGGCTCCCCACTTAAACATCCTGAAATTTGGAGTGGAGGTTGCATTAAAAGACAATGCTGTCCTCTCATTTGCATATGCCAAACCTGCTGCTTAATTTCTTGGGAGACAAAACTCTCTGTGTGCATCCCAAGAGTGAGCATGGCCCAGTCTGTGAGGAAGGGAAAGGAGGTTGTGCCTTGGATTGTCCCATCTTCCAGCTCCTCTGACAAAGTGAAAGAAGGAAGGTGGTGGGAATTTTCCTCTTCTCTTGTTCTGTGATTGGAGAAAAATGTAGCTTAACCTTTCAATTTCTTTGGGAAGTAGTGTACTAAGCAGCATTTCCCTGTGTTTTGTTAAAGAGTCCGTGATTTGAAAGAGAGGGAAGGTGGTGGGGACCTAACTCTAACCTTCCCTGTTACCATTGCTGGGAACTTTGTAGTGATGCTGCTTGTTTTTTTATTTTTGGGTTTTTTTCCCTAATGAATTATTGCTTTGGTCAATATGCGTTATTTTGTGCTACTGGCAAGTATTGGTAAAAAATAATTAGCATATAAGAATGATAAATAGCTTATGCACATCAGGTATTGCCTGGATTATCCAAAGAAAAGAGTGAGTACATGTGGTGATATGGCATTGGAGACTTTGCTTGCTGATAACTTTAAGTATCTCCTTCCACTTTCAAATATTAAAATTCAAGCTAAGAAAACCAGTATTAAATGTTTCCTTTTGTTTAGTTGCCCTGGTTAATTTTGTGTTTGTCTGTAAGTTGTATATAAAGAAAAATCTATTTTAAAAGGTTTTTTGAGAAGTCTTTGTCTTCCATCTGGCATGAAGAGCATTTCTGGAGGGGAGGGGAAAGAAACAGAGTACTGTCTGAGGTAAATTTGATAGTAGAAGATGGGATAAAACAAGAGGCACTTAGACTAATTTAATTAATGCCATGGTGGATTTAAGAATATGCTGTTCTCTACAGGCATAAACATAGATCAGTAGCTGAATTAAGGAAGCAGTATTAGACTGCACCTGTTGGGTTTCAAACTGAATTCAGACCTTGTTTCAGTATTGCAGTTGGGACTGGCAGTTGCTGAAGGGATTAAATTATTTAAAGCCTTCAGCTGGCTAGTGTAGGCTAGCAGTAGCTTATAAAACACTTAATCTATTTTTTTAATCTCTTCATATGTTTGCTTTACTTAGACAGTAAAACTATACATGACACACACCTGCCACATTCTGAAGCGTCTTTGTCAGACATTTTACATTTATCAATTGGAGCAGCCTTGGAACTGTAGCCATTTGGGTTTCACTGACAATACTCTTCTTGTATTTCCCTCGGTGAACTCAAACCCAAACATGAAGTCTGCAGACATAAAGTCCTTTTTCCACAGTTTATTCTTAAAAAGATATTCCCTTCTAAAGGCAAATGCTGCTCTCCAAATAACTAATGCTTACTGTTACCTTTGTCATTTAAAAAAGAAACAAACAATTTGGAGCTCTGGAGCTTTTTTCGCAGTGCATTAGTTCAATGCTTACAGGATAGCACAGTAGAGCAGTTCAAAAATAGGTGATACTGTTTAGCTTGTTATGTGATATGTCTTGTTTCTAGAAAGCCAAGAGTAAGTAATGAATAGCAACAATATGGATTGGACAGAAAAGCCATTTGGATAGCTGTGCAACACAGGATTAATTAGGCAAATCCTCTTAGGTTTGATAAGCCATTGCTTAGATCTACAGTTTATTTTGTCATTGGTTGCTCCTATTAATGTCTTCTTTCTGTCCGAGTTTATTACTCTGATTTCAGTTTTGAATCATGCCTTTTTGTGTCAAAGTGAAGTGCCACTTCCAACCTTGTAAATGCAACTTACAACCTTCCAAAGAATAAGCAGAGATATGCCTGGAGTCAATTCAAATCAATGCTGGCATCCTTTTAAGAGTCTTTTAAATAATTCACTTTTTATGTGGATAATTTCTGTTCAGCAACTGGTGTGTGACATCTTTTTAATTTGGCCTTCAATGTTACGTTACAGGACAAGCAGGCATATGAGTCTGTTAATGAGGATGAGCAAATGCTAATTCATGGAGATGAGATGGTTTCTGCAGTATGCTCTTCATAAAAAGCATATGTTTTTGATATTTCTGGGCAACCTTTAATTTTTTTTTCTTCTTTATGGCATTGCAAAACCATCATTATATTTCTGTAAAAGAGGTTTTTCAAGTACCATCACTACAGAATGACTTTGTTGCTTGATCTCCACTAGGTTGGGTTTTCTTTTTTTTTTTGATAATGTGTAAGAT
This sequence comes from Vidua chalybeata, assembly GCF_026979565.1. Lineage (NCBI taxonomy): Eukaryota > Metazoa > Chordata > Aves > Passeriformes > Viduidae > Vidua > Vidua chalybeata. The sequence continues at coordinate 60,513,658 of NC_071535.1, read as the reverse complement.
ACCTGAAAAATATAAAGTACATACGTTGAAGTCATTTTACTAATTAGTGTTCACACTCTGTCTCAAACTTTTTTTAAACTAGAGAATGTGCCATTTTTCAGAAATAAGAAAAAACAGAGGAGAAATAAAAATCCTTACTGGAAATAAAAAGTCTTAACCCCCTGCCCAAGAGACAGAGACTAACAAGCAGACACATCAGGACTGCAGCAGGATGGCTCAGCCAGCTGGGTGGGGGGGGAAATATGCAAAAAGGCATGGGAAGAATTGGGCATTTCAGTGGGTGGTAATAGGAGTTTCATCAGCACTGGGATTTCATTTTGTTAGACAATGCTTTGTACGTGTCAGGGCTCGTGGCTGCTGTGTGCATGGAGCACAAAATGTAGGAGAGCACTGTTTCCAGCACTCCTTGTTAGTCAGAATTTTATTGCAAGTCTTTGTTCAGCAGTCACCTGAATGCTGTTTTTTTTTTTTTTTTTCCTGTAAGAGGGTATTACATCTGAAATTCTGTTTCACCTTGAATGACCTGGGAAACTTTTCATGTATGATTCATCTGACGTGATCTGTGAATTGGGTTAACCTCTGTCCAGACCAAACCAAAATAAATCTGAATTGTAGTAGAAATTTAGCTGTGAGAATACAATGCCCTCTAATAGAAAATCAATTGAATAGCACAGCTGCTTGTAAAACCTGCAGGAAAAGACAAACCAGAACGCTGGCTGAAAGAGAGAAGAGGGGAGTGCACATGACTGAGTGGTACCTTTGGGTTGGTGTCTGTGAAAGATGAGAACTGCTCCAGTTTGCTCCTGTCTGACAAGCCCCTCGAGGCCATTCCAGCAGGGAATGGAATATGGTGTGTGCCCTGGCACAGCTCTGTGCTGGAGGCTCTGGTGGCACAGGAGCAAAACACCCTTCCCAGAGCCAGCCGGAATTACGGCACGCCGGGAGAAAGGGAAGGGTCTGAACCTTTGTGTGTGTGGGAGGGAGGGCTCTGGAAGTGGCAAAATAATCATACAGCCCAGGAGAAGCATGCTCTTAATACAGGATAAAAAAAAAAAAAACACTGAATGCAGTGAAATTTAATAATGCTAAATTTATATAATGTTTGTAACATTTAATACCATCTCATTCAAAGCAAACAAACACCTTGCTGATACTACAGCTGATTTTGTACTTCCTCACAAACCACTATGATTTCCCTCAGCGGGAAAGTGAATTTCCTGGAAAGCTTTGTGATGGCAAGAAGAATAATCTGATTTGAGCACCGTTTCTCTTTGATTCTTTGGCTGGATTTCAGTCCTGCCCCGTGTCCCTGGGACCATCAGGGGCGTGAAGTGACACCACAGCTGCTGTGGACACATCCATGGGTGGTTTAGCTCTGCATCAGGGAGAGGAAATTCTGCAGGGATGTCCCAGGGGCCTCAGGAGACAAACTCATCTCGAGAGCTTTAAAAATAAGGGAGTGATGATCAGTGAAAGGAAACAGCTTAGCAACTTAAAAAAAAAAAAAAAAATTTAAACCAAACCACACAATTTGCAATAATTGCGTATTCCCAGTGCCAGGATGGGATTATATTTGCAAGGTTTTCTTAAAAAACAAAATATTCAGTGAGTTTTATTTGGATTAATATCTAGATTAAGTTCAACAATTTCGCAGTGTTAACCATTCTTTTCTGGGAAATACTGATTAAACCTGGATCTCTACTAAAAAAGACTAATTTGACTCAATTGGAAGATTTCATGAAAATGTAATGATTTTGTAGATATCTTGTAATTTTGTAGATGTCTTGTAATTATTTTGCAATAAATAATGTCAACATGTTGCAATGTAATCAAACTGTTGAATTTAAATTATGATTTTCTTCCAATGTACTTCATCTCAATTCCTTCTGTGGGCTGTCTTGGTGTGTCTGAGGTAGAAGAACCTTTCTACATGTGTCAAGGCAAACATTTTAGGGGATGTGTTATCCATCTTATTTTAAATACTCATTAGCACCAATTAAGCAAGAATAGTAATACAGAGAAGGATTATGGAGAGACAAAATTATTTTAAGTTGTCTATGCAAAAAAACCCATGCATTTCTCATTCTGATTGGTGGAAATGAATTATTTTTAGGCATTAGTAATATTCACTGCAAAAGGTTACTTTTAATGGTATAATATATGCTCTCTGGCTCAGACAGAATAATTTTCTGAGCTAATATTGATTTAGGATTAGAGTGAAAAATAGATCTCACTTTTTCATGTTAAACTAATTCCAAATTAAGATTTAAATTAAAAGGTTAGAAAGAGGTCTCAAAAATAAATCACTTTGGAGGCCTCACAACTCCATTATTGTTTGTCTAATAAACATCAAGCTTTAAAAATTATAGTCTGAATAGAAACTAAATGAAAATTAGGATTCAGAAAGGGGCTTTGCCAAAGATGTTTTAATGAGGAAGTTTGATTCCACAGTCACTTAGTGAGTGTAATAAGGTACAAAAGGCAACGTAAAGTTGTTGTAAATAACATAAATGCAAATGATATTAGAAGTGGCAGAACCGAGTCTGCTGGAGCAGAAGGCATTTTGGAGGCTACTGTGGGAAATAAGAGCTAACACTCACTGAAATGAAAGGGGGAAAGGATGAATGCCCAGGTTGTTGCCATCAAGATACTCCAGCACTGATCAGAAATAAAGCCAGGAGATGCACTTTTTTCTTAGGTATAAAGTTTAACTTAAGGGACATGAGTTAACCAGCTCATAAACTTAGTGCAAAAGCTAGAGACAGTGATTAAATTAGTTTTAAGTGCCTTACACTAAGAAATGCATTGTTAAAGAACAAGATAACTAGGCAATTTCCTATTGTGTTTTTAACTAAAGGTAATATTTTGTGCTTGGAAATGAAACACAGGGAAGTTAATTATTGAATTAAACTAGAGCTTTTCAGTATTGTCTGCTGAGTGGAATGCTATTCTGCCTTAAAAGCCTCATATAAAGCAGCTAAAGCAGTCTTTCACACATGTAACAGATACAACTATTTAATAAAAAATGAATGAGAAGCTACTCATACCCTGCTGTGAAATAGTTATTAGTTTCTGCTATAATACATGAATTTGCTTCTCCTGAAGAAATGCATTTAAATGGTAAAGAACAGTTGATGTCTGATTGTTACATCTCATGTGTTGAACCAAAAATATTTATACTGCTTTTAAGTTCAGGAGTCAAATAGCTGTCATCATGCTGGGCTATAAAAAGCTGATTTCCATGTCTTTATGATGGAATGTAATGATGAGTGGAACCACACTAACAACCCAGGTTTGTTTGGGTTTTTTTTAATACTTTTCTCATTCAATTGTCATCTCCAAGGGCTCGCTTTTGAGGGGGGATGAATACATGTCTAAACAGTACTTGAAGAAATGGAAAATATCTGAGAAAAATCTTGATCCCACTCATGCTACTGATGTACTTTTTGAAGATTTCAGTGGGACTTGCATTATATTTATTGGGCTTTACACAACACACACGTTTTTTTTGTCTTTCAGGAGGAAAAATGTGTTGGCAGTCCTACAATAATGAATAGAAACTGGCACTGGCAAAATTTCTTCCTTCAGGAAATAAGGACTCCTGAGGCAGGTGGGCAGCTGGTGCACTGATATGATGCTCCCTACAGTGCTGGCCAAGGTTGTCTCCTCTTCCCTTGTACACTCCTCTTTTCTCTCTGAATCCATCTGTTGTCTCTTGTCTGATACTTGGATAGCAAGCTCTGGAAGATTTCTTTTGGAAGCCATCCTTATGCTTTATATTTATTATATTATGGATTCCTGACTATGAAATTCTGGTCCATAATTTAGGCTACTTTGTAAATACTGCTGTCTCTATATCTATTAAAATGAATACTGCTATTCTGGGTATTTCCCCTAAATGCTCATTAGTAGTTTAATATAAGCATTGTAAGATTTTGATGAAGTAGTTACAACACTTGAAGCATCAGGAAGATATTTCAATATAAATGGAACTTCTACTATTATTCCAGCATTGATCTTATTTATTATAAGAAAATAAATAAAATACTCAGGGTGCAAATTTTCTTCTTGAGTATTCAGTAATTTCCTCCTGGGTTTCTCCAATTAATGACACCACTTCCACATTTTGGGATGCTGCTTCCCAAGACCTGTGCACGTCCTTTCCCTGGTCTGGAATCTCTGCTTAAGCATAAGTCATAAACAAGTGAATAAAAAGAGATACAAAACTGGCTGCACCTGTGTACACAAAGTAGTGCTCAAAAATAAACACCTTACAACACAATCAGTGTTTTAAAAGAAATGATGTGGCTTCTCCTCTGCACACAGGCTGCTTGAAAAGCCCATCCCTCTTGACTAAGTAATGCTTTTTCTTGCTCTTTTTCATGCCTTAATTTCGAGGTGTTTCAGTCTGTGCCCTAACACTTGCCCTTTTAGCCATTACCTTCAGCTGCTTCTTGGTATTTTTGTGAAGTATTTTTAAGTGGCAGGTGATACATTTCCTCACAGGATGCACTTTTTATCACATTTTGAGGATTATCCAGAATAGGAACTATTGATTACAGTCTCCCACACGTATGTAATTAAATAATAAATAAAATTGATTAATAAAGCATATTTTTCATGAAAATGTATGTACTCTCAGATCTGTATTTTTATTTTTAAATTATTTTATTGCATGCATATAGAAAAATAATGAAGTCTATACAGATGCTTTTTGTCATTGAGGTAGGAAAAGGATAAAGTAATTTGGACGTATTAAATTGTTTTTGTCAGGAATAGGTGTACAAATTTCCTTTGTAAGATATGGCACAAGAGGTATGGATGGAAGTACTTCAATCCCTGACAAATGTACTATTTATGTAACATGTACCAACCACTTCATTATCTTATTCTGAGCTATGCAGTTTGTATTAAAAGAGAAAAATAAAGCTGAAAATGATCTGGAGGTTCAGTGCACATATTAGAACGGTGGAAACTGTGTTTTTTAAAGTCACAAGTAGCATTGACAAAAAGAAGTTAGTTATAGAAGGGTCTCCAGTTTCCTTGAGACCTTCAGCTGAGGTGGCATCTGAGACTGGAGCCGTGGGCCCTTCCTCGTGCCTCTGTGTCCTGATGGCAATTCCTCCATTCCTTGTGCTCCTCTCCGAGGGAAAATCCAGCAAAATCATCGCAGTGCTGCTGCCAGGCTCTGAGGTGCCCTGGGGATCTTTGCTGAGTTCCATCTCCCCAGGCTCAGTCCCCTCGGGGCATTGGCAGTGTTTTGTGCTCTGCAGTCTCTGTCCTCTGTTGTATCTCATTGCTGTTCATTTTGGTGTTGAGCATGACATGATGTGTATGACCTTTTTTTTTTTTATTTATGACTATGTTTTTATTTGTGACCATGTCTTTTATTTTATTATTTATCCCATTTTTTTCAACATCAGGATATAGATGTGTAAGGCTGTACTCCCTGTTTCAGTAACAGAGTGGTAGTTATATCCAAATATGAGAAAGCCATAAAACCCAGCTGATTTCCTGTCTACCTTCACACAAAATCTAATTGAAATGTCACATGGGTAAACATGATATTTTTGGTGTATTTACATTAAAACATTTTAAAATTAAATTTGTTTAATCAAAACTGTCTGTGAGTCAGAAAACAACATGAGCTTTACGTCTAACTAGTGAGGAGGTGTTAAAAAAAAGTAAATAAAATATTTATAAATATAAAACTTAAATTTAAATAAATATAAAACAGAAATATATAAATAAATAAAGTATAAAAATATACAAAAATTAAAAATAATTTATTATCAATATGCACATAAACTGAAAATGCTACAGGTCAAAGCACCATGTGCACATGCAGTTAGCTCAGAAGTGTTACCTGATCTTCCCCTGCATTGTCTGGGGAGAGATTGCTCAGAGGTGATGGGGCTTTGTGGCCCTAGTGACAGCCTGCTGCCATTGTTCCTGCCATGTGACACTTTCTGCCCAGTGTCTCATTACCAGGAGGGGACACGGTGTATTTCACTGGGTCAAAACAATTCATTAAATTACTGCCGAGCATCACCTTTTCCTTTGGAACGGATTTGGGCTGTTACTGGTTTGGAACAGGAAAATAAAAAATAAGCACAAGTTTTGTAACTTTTGTAAGAATTCTACCAGAACGTTTGCACCTCTGAATAAACACATTTATAGGAAAATATGTTCTTTGCTAAAGAAGAAAATGTTTTTTTTTTCTTTATAGTGGTTTGATCTGTTTTCATAACTCACGTAATTAATGTGCCTTTTCTGTTGTTCATTCTAGGAGGAGAGTCTCTAATGTGGTAATTTAAACCTCTAGAAGATATTTTTAACTGCTTTTTCATTAAGGATGTCTCGTGGGGGAGGGGAGAAATAAGGATATCAGCTTTTAAAAGGTAGGAAAGCCCATGGAGAAGTTGCTGATGTATTAAACTGTTAAGGGAGGGTGCAGGTGGACATTTTTGAGCCACGTGCACATGGACTCGGATAAAACTGCTTCTCAGGAGGGATTTGTGCCACAGACAGACCAGTGACAGAAAGGGGCTTTTTGTGCAGTTTGGGTTTTGTTTGTAGCTGCTGATAGCAAAGCCCTGGCTCAGTCCTCAAGTGCTTCCACAGTGAGGTTGGAGAGACCCAGGTAAGGAGGTCATCTTCCATTTCAGTCTAAAACAGGCTTGGCTGTGATTCAGTGCCTGCCAGAGTTACAGCAGGCTCCACTCCTGTGTGCTGCAGCTCGTGGGGGAGGCTGACACATTCTGTATTAAGATAAAACTTCTCTTTGCCACACCAGCCTGGCCCAGCAGCCAGCTAACCAGACTATTTACTTTGGAATACGCTGCAGAAGCACAGCCCCAGAAATCTTTATTTCTGTCAGCATTTTCCCTGCTGCCAGTAGACATTACTGCTAATAAGCACCAACTCACTGGAGTAATGCAGGGTTATGTTTTAATTCTGTCATTCGCCTGCCTGCTGGTGTTTAGTGACGTTTATTTGAAGGAATGATGCGTTTTGGAAAGTGAGGTCAGCTGGAGCATTTCTTGTGCTCTTCATCTGCCTGCAGCCCTTGATCTTGCAATGTATCAGTCACTGAGGACAGAAGTCATTCCTCACCTGTAAAAATGAAATTATTGTGGTATTAGTGGGTGGTACCCTATGGATATTCCTAAATGTCGTGAGCTTATTGATGCTTATTGCAAAACAACAGGGAAAAAATGGCAATATTTGCTATCAAAGATTTTTAAAATTAGCCCAAAGTCATTGGAATTTTAATTTTAAATATGCTTTTTATTTTGAAAGGTAATTTTTCTCCTCCACAGAAAAAGTGTTTTAGTGTTTTTTCAACTTTTATGTAAAGTAAACATTTTTCCAATGTTTGGCTATCATTAAATTGGGACTGGATTATCTCATTTTTTGTTGATTGCCTTGAATATTATCATTCTCAGATGATATCAGGTTCTCTCTATTTTATCTTATAATAGTCAGATATCGTAAAATATATTTGACCTTGCCAAACACCTCAAAAATAGAAACATACTGTATTTTTGTACACATTTAACATTCGTTAACCCTAACAATCACTTCTAATTATTTTCCTGCTTGAGTGAGCATAAAAATGTAATTATTAAATACACTTATGTGAAAGACACTCAAACACCACAAAGGCTAATGACTACATGAAGAGAGTAAAGAAAATGCAAGAAAATTTACAGTGTCAGACTAGAAATGTACATTAGTGTGACACATTTCCTGAAGACAGACCCTTTCCTTGTGGATCTCCTATGGAACCTGAGTGAGGAACGATCCACTTCTATGGCTCTAACAGAGAGGAAAATCAGACTGAAAATTAAAATATACTCTGAAAAATACAATACCATGATACCTTAGCATTTACATGATCCAGTAAAGATATTTCAACCACCCCACAAAATATTGCATTTCTTGAACTCTTTGTTAAAGAAAATACGTTAATATGAACAAGTTCTTTGCATAGTTTAAAGCACAGCAATGAAGCATCTGTCAAATCTTCACCTACTGATGTAAGAGGAACACAAGCAGAGAAATAAATATCTCACAGTGTCCCTGAGCAAAATCGTCTGTGACAATTAGCAGGGTGCCATATTTTTAAATTATAGTCGTCCCAATTAGCTGTTTCAACAAATATGGCACTGAAAAGGACATGAAGGTTGAAAAGAAACAATTGAAAAAAAAAAAAAAAAAAGAGAGAGAAAAGTTCTGTAAAACCTAAATTGAACTAGTAGGTATTTATGTAATTTCAAGAAAAAATAATTGGATTTTTTTCTACTTAAGTTTTTTTTCTTTTGCCTTGTACATAAATATCACTCTTCTATTAAAGGTTGGACTCGATGATCTTGGAAGTCTTTTCCAATCTTAATGATTCTACAGTGTAGTTATTCTGCCTTTCTGTGATGTGAAAAATTAGGGGATTAGTGTTTTAGTTTGGATGAGGAGTGCATTTCATCTCAAGTCAGCCAGCTTTTATCCACGTGATAACCCAAAAAGATTTTAGATTCCTTCTCACATTTTCTAAGAATTACCATTTTAGTCACCTTTAGATACCAGGCAAATTTATTTCCTAAGAGAAAATTCCACCATTACCTGGCAGAATTTGAAAGAGCAATGTCAGGATGGTGCAGGAGGCTTCTTGGAGCTGGGTTTTAAAGGCTGAGGAAGGAACAAGTAGAAAGACAGGTAATCTGAAGAATGCTTTAATCTGATTTTCTTCTTTGGAAGAGCCCCATCCTTGGGGATGCACAGGGACCTGTGATGTCTTTCTGAAATGAACATTGGCACAAGCAGGCACAAAGCCCCAAAACCACCAGGAGCCCATGGAAAGCATTTTCTGTCCCTAGCAGCTTTTAAATCTTTCCAGAGGAGACAGACTGTTGAATTTGTAAGTTAAACAGCAAACAATAAACAAATACTTTCACCAACCTCCACTCCACCCTGTCCATTTTTTTTTTCAGTCCTGCATTAAATATACAAAAAATGAAGTGGAAATAAAAGGTGAAATTTGTACTTATTTTGGCAAATGTCTCAGTAGAAAATGCACAGAGAAATCTGTGTGTTTTTAATGGAGGAAACACAGTGCTTCTCAACTGACCTTCCAGTTGTTGCAAAAGGAGCAAAGTGTATGTTTGCTTTAAATTTGGAAGTAATTTTCCATTTACACCCAGCAACAGAAGGTTGGATTTTGGATATATCCAGCAGACATATCTATGGGGAGGGGAGATGGGGAACTTTGAACCATGCTTATCTGAATGTGATAGTAATCAGTGGGAAGTGTACATTTAAATTTTTGTATTTTAAAAGAGCACTTTTTATCAGCTTAACTCTGACCCTTTTACATGTTTCCACAGGAATTTGGATCTGGAAAAATTTTGATCCAAATGCAGAATATCGAATGCTTGTTTCTCATAATACAAGTCATACTTAGGTGACAGTAAAATCAGTTTAAAAGTGCTTTAGATAAGAAATTGTGAGGAAAAAACAATATTTAATTTTGTCCAGTCTTATGTCTGGGTGGGAAGGATAAATACTGTAAGCATAAAATATTTCAGCCAATGTGAAAACCAGTAAATACTGTAATTTCAAATCCTGTAAGTTGAATCCATGAATTAACTCCCTGCTTAACAAATTATTAAATGGGAAAGACTAAAGACTGTGGCCTGCAAGTTTTAAAAAAAGGTGAATTTAAGTGGAATCTTTGCTTGTTCTACCTGTGAAGGCCTGGACACCTGCAGGGATCACAACAACACTAAATCTAAATTAAAATTGCCAAGCAGCTTCTGGGTTGTTTGGATTTCATAATTTCTACCCAGGAAACTCAGCTCTCCCATCCAGGTGCCAAGGAGAAACTCTGCCTTCCTCTTTGTGTCAGCTCTGACAGTCACTGAGTGTTTTCCTGACCCAAGGAAAGCCTTTTCTGCTGGGAGAGCTGAATCTGCTGAATGGGATGTCCAGTGCCAGCACTGGAGAGGCATCACTGGGAAAATTCAACTGCTCAGGAGAATTGTGAGAGCCCAGTTCTGTCCCTTTGCACTGGGACCGTGCCTTGCTGTTCCATGCAATTGCATCTATGCTATTGGTGTCATTCTGAGCCTTCTGGATGGAATTACAGCCCTGTGGTCTTGCCTCCTCCTGTCCTTACCTCTGATGGCAGAGCCTCATTCAGGACTCAAGCTTGTTCAAAAATTAAGAGTCTAGCTGATACAAGCAACTCATAAGGTGATATGAACAACTCACACTGGCTGTAAAAAGTGTTTTGATGATACAGCTTGTAGCAGTTTGAGGAGTAAAACAAATTGTTCTAGTCAGAGCATTTTCAGTCTGCATCTACACTTGGGATTTTGGTAACAAAAATAGCACAGAATGTCATTGGTAGGTGTTCTGCCAAAAGCTTCTAGCCTGTGTTTGTCCTCAGATCATTTCTTTTTGCTGCATAATAGATTACATCTGTTGGAAGTATCTTCTAACTTCTGGGTTTTCTTTTCCACTCAGAGCACTCACACCTAAGCAGTGCTTATCCTCTGCAAAGGCTTGGAGACAAGGAGGAACAGGAGCCCACGGCGGGGGGGTGTGTTTCAGTGCTGAACTTCATAAATGAATCTAAATGACACGGGGCCTCCTTCCACTCAGTTACTTAAGCACTTTGAAACAAAACCCTCCCCTCCAAAGGGTATCAGGAGTCCACAGCACTTACAGGTGTAACAGGAGTTTCCACATTAACCCCTCCGTGGCCTACCAGCACAGATGTACCCGCCAAGAGAAAATTAGGACAGGGAAGTGTTTACTGTTTTCCAGGTGACAAAAAAAAAGAAGTCATGTGAGGGCTTCTCAGACACAGTCACATTTAACCTGTGATAAAAAAGGGTCATCAGAGTGTTTAAAGCTCGCTGATACATCTAATGTTGTTTTACTGTGCTTTGTGGGCACTTCAAAACTATTTTGTGGCCAAAGTAATCCCTAGGAGTCACTGACAGAGGAGGTTCATCACTCCAGCTCACACTGGCTGTGGCCAGCCCTCAGTCCCAATGCTGCAGCAGATGAGGAAACCTTCAATTGAAACAGGTCCCAACGAAGGGAGCTTCTTGAGGGAGCTTGTAAGGAAATAAGGACAAACAATGGATCTGCAGAGGGGTGCTGTGCTCCACAAAAGCAACTGAAGGAGTTTCAAAGAGATTTGAGAGTTTGATTACACGCTGGCGATACTCCTGTTGCAAGGTGAGTGGAAGTCTAGCTTGATCTAATTAGCAAAAACTGGAACATGAGGACAGACAGTGCTGGGATGTTTCAGGAGGTGCTGTCATTCAGCAAGCCCAAAACTCCAGTGAGAGAACAGTATGATGAGAGAGGTTAATGAGCCCAAAGTCACCCCTTCTTTTCTAAATCTAAATTAAAATCTGTTTCTGAAAGTTGGTGAATATTGTGCATATATATCCGTGGAGCACTGGACTGATCATTTTGCCTGTTAGCAGAGGATTGGTATCATTCAAATTTACAGCTGTATTTGGATTGTTTTGGTTATCAAACTGTAAGAAGGTGCATGGTGAAACATGAGAAATTTGCTAGAAACAGGTCCTAAAAAAACAGCTGGAAAACTTATGTTGAGACTCATCAGTGGACCAAAATTTGGGGTGATATACACCAATTTAAGTTTGCAGATCAAGTATGGGTTGAATCAGCATATATTTAATGTGCTTTTTTTAAAAGCCATTTTAAAATTTGTGTGGTTAAGTAATCAACAAGAATGTTTATCAACATTTACTGTCTATTTATATGTTAATAAAAAGTGTAGAAATAACTCTGTAGGATGTTATTTTTTAGGAGCTTGATTAATATTTCTAAAATTAGTAAGCAATAGATGTTATGAGCAGCTCTTGAGTGCTATAATTTACCATTCACACCCACCTATTTCTTCCCCAGGCCTAAATTATATGGCTCATTACTTACAAGACTGAAAACTGGTGGTGTTGTGGTAATAAATCCAATGTTAGGTTTCAGCACTTCCATACAATGTCTGGCCTCTCCAATTAATTAATTCAAATTCTGACTTCACATCCTAACAATCTTTATTACAAGGATTGGTCCTAAATAAAGGTTAAAATCAAGCAGACACGTGTTGAAAATACTGGAACAAGTAGTGAGAAAAAATAGCAGAGTACGTGTAGTTGTGCAAGTAAATAAAGAAATTCTTTGTTATTTTTGGCAAGAGGTGGAGAAGCATGTGATGTCCAGTTGTAGCTGTAGCCAAGGGATTTATCTTGGGGCTAAATACTTCATAGGCAAACAGTAATTCCTTTTTCACCCCACATCAGCTGAACACTATTTCGGGTCAAGAATGCTGTTTGCAGAAGCTGGCCAGTCCTACAAACCACTAATATTTAAGTGATGTGTAATATTAGGGACATGTTACTGGGGGTGTATCCTGTTGTTCTGTGAAGAGTTGAGCAAGGCAAAATGCTGAACTGTAGCGCAGGATGAAAACTGGTCAATACATTTGCTCTGTCCTGTTACCTCTGTAGCTGCCGGTGTGTCTGATGGGCTCGGGCTAGCGTGGCAAGGACTGCTCGCCAGGGAAGGATGTCAGACCAGATCTGGAAGGTTGGTGCTTCACAGCTGTTTTCAGGGCTGGCTGGGGAAGTCTCTTTGTCTTACGAGGCCACAGCACTCATGTAAATGAACTGGGAGTTCACATGTTCAGTCTCACCGTGTCATCTTCTAAGCTCCAGGTCCTGAGAGCCGGGCCTTTGTCCTGGCACCGGTTTGCTCATCGTTATGCGCGTTGTTACGGGATTTGGCAGCCAACGAGGTGGGAGGGAGAGCTCAGCGCTTGGGGTGTGGTGATTGGGACGGCCAGCACCGGAGTGTTTTTTGGGGGTTTTACAGCTGCTCCTCGGAGACCCCCGACAAAGCACGAGCTTGCCTTCCTCCAGGCAGTGGCAGACCGGGGCGGGCAGAGAGGAGAGTTCGCGCTAGGAGCATCTCAAGTTGCCCTCCCAGGACTTCCCGGGGGGACCGTCAGCTGGCGCTGAGAAGGCTCCGCCGCTGCGCTGCTGCCAGGGCCGGCGATATCCGCACGGCTGCCTCGGCGGGCCGGTGCGGGAGGGCAGGAGAAGGGAGCGCGGAGCGGGGCCGGGCGCGCAGCGCGCTCCGAGCGCGGGGCGGCGGCGGCGGCGGCTGCGCCGCGCGGCGGGGCCGGGCGGGGGCGCTGCCGCCGGGCCGGGCGTAGCGGGCCGGGCGGCGGGAGCGCTCCGCAGGCTGCGCCCCGCGGGCTGGGCGGGGGCCGGGGCGCGCCGGAGCGGGGCTCGGCCGGCGCCCCCTCCGCAGCGCTCGGCGGGGCCGCGGCCCGCCGCTCGGGGCGATGGGCGGCGGCGGGCGCCGCTAGGCCGCCGCGGGCAGGGCGGAGGCGGGAGGAGGCGGAGGCGGCGGCGGAGGAGGAGGAGGAGGCGGCGGCCGGGGGCGGGTTGGGTCCCTCCCCGGGAAGATGAGGCGGAGGCCCGGTCTGTCGAGCGGGCTGAGCTGGGGCTCTTCCCTCGCAGCCGCCAGGACAAGATGGCAGCGGCCGAGGCGGCGGCGGCAGCAGCAGCGGCGGGGCTGAGCGGCTGAGCCCGGCCGGAGCGGCGCTTCCCGGAGCGCTCCCGGACATGCCCAGGGCGGCGGCGGCGGCGGCGGCAGCTCCAGCGCGGACGCCAGCGCGGCCCGACCCGTGAAGGTGAGCGGCCGGCGGCGAGCGGGGCCGGCCCCGGCGGGCGGAGAGCGGCGCTGTCTCTGCCTCCGCCGGCGGCGTTCGCGCCCTGCCCGCGGGGGGCTCCGCGGCAGACCCGACCCCCCTGCCCGGGGCAGCGGCGGCGGGGAGCGGGCAGCGCCGCTTCCCCTTCCCGCTGCCCTCGACGGCGCCTGCCCCGCCGCGTCCCCGAAGTTTCCCGTTCCCCAGGCGCCCGCCCCGAGCCGCCCCGGGTGCCGGGCGAGGCCGCCGCCGCCCGGCGGGGGAGGTGCGGCCGCCCCTCGCCCTTTCCCGGCGGCGGCGCCGGCGCTGCCCCGCTCCCCTCCGGGCGCGCCGCCTCCTCCTGCGCCTTGTATGGAGCGCCGGGGCCGCCCGGGCGGCGGGGGGTCCCGGGGCGGCGCCGGGCGCGGCTCCTCCCGCTCCGGGTCCCGCTCGGCCGCAGCCGCGGGCGCTCCTGGCAGTCCCGGCGGGACGCGACCCTCGCCCCTGACCCCCGAGGAGAGACCCGCGCTGGGGGTGGGGGGGGAAAGCTGGGGCGGCAAATGGTGCCCGGTATCACTAACAGCAACTGGAAAGGAAGTGGACGCTTTAAAATTTGGTCAGTTCCCAAGAACGAGGTCTGTGGAAACAGAGGGGTTTGTTTGCCGGAGGCTTTGCCGTAATGGTTGCGGCAGGGATTGTGCGGGGTTTGTTCTGGATTCGTCGCGGTGTCAATTGTAAAGCTGGCAGGTGCGTTTACGTGTGTTTAACGCTGTAGGAAATAGTGATGAGTTTGTAAAAATTATTTTTATTTAGATCAAGCCCTCAATCGTCGGTGCTATGTGCTTACACGTATATAATAAAGAGCTTTCTTTTGAGGCTATACTTTTGTTACTAACTGTTGCATCTGACTTAAAATGTCAGAAACTGGGATTGTTTCCTTCTTTGTTAACTTAGTTTTTGGGACTCCAGGGCTGTACTTGCCAGAAATTAAGTGGCGCCCTGATGTTTTTGCATCTTCCTGCTTGTGTATTTCGCGTCTTCCTACTTGCGTATTGCCTTGTTTATTTCAGTTGTTTTAGTGTCTTTAAATTGTGGGAAAGTATGTTACTATGAGAGATGATTACATTAAGTAGAGCTGCAGTTGTTGGTAACAATGCATGTTTCTGTGGTTATTTATTTTCTACCCCAGTATTACCTCCCGTGCCATCGTTTGCAAAAAGTTTAGGCTCTGGTTGATGTAGGAAAGCTGGGACGGACTGCGAGGTCCTACTTCCTGACATAGTAATTCCATAACAGACCTAATTCGCTGGAGCTTTCTATAAACTAAGTTTAAAATACACACAGTAGCTCTCTAACAAGCGTGGCAGCCAGCAGAGAGATTAATTAAGCACCTGGAAAATAGGTCAATACTGTATTACGAAGCGGCATGGTGAGATGGCAAATAAATAGAGCAAAGTGTTAACGCGGACTTACCGGGGAAAACCGATCCCGGCGGAGCGGCGGGGACGGCGTTATCTGCGCTGCCGCGGACCTTTTATGGTAGCGCATGTTGAGAGCCCTTGGGCTTTTCACTCCCTCCACCTCTTCCTGGGGGGCTTCTCTTGTAGTTGCTCGCTCAGGGTGTGGCACCGCTCGTGCTTGCGAATTAATTTTTTTTTTTTTTTTTTTAATAGATAAATTCGGCTGGGTGTTCCAGTTCCGAGTGCGGTGGTGGTGCGTGGCTCTCCGGGCTTGGGGGCGGTTTGTAATTGGACGGATGCCATGAGCTGGAATAAAGTTTCATTGAAAAATTGCTCGGGGAGCTGCCCCTGCCCTGCGGTCTCTGCGGCACTTGTGATTTTTCTTTGTTTCAGGGTTTTTTGTTTTTTTGGTTTTTTTTTTTTTTTTTTTTTTTTGCATGTTTCCTCCCTCCTCTCTTTCAAACAACTACCTATGGAAACGGGGAAATGAGACCGGCTCCTGCATAACCAGATAGCAGAGACAAAGACAGGGTGTGGGGAGGAAGACTGAGCTTGCAACTCATCTTTCAGAACTCACTGATAGAAACACTGGAATTTGCATGCTCTGCTTTTCTCCTTGTGTCCTCCAGTTTGCAGCAGTTGCTTCAAAACAAACGCTGTTTTGGAGGTGATTTTTCCAAAAGCATCTGTGGGATTGATGGCATCTCTTAAAGGGGATGGGAGGCTGAGCAGCACTGTCAGAGGCAGAGGGTTGGTTAGCTCAGCAGCCCCTGGGTGGAACAGAATTAACTGTACTAAATTCTTGTGAAAGCCCCAATCCAAAGGTGTAGGAGTGTCAGGCTGTGTTTTGTGTTGAGGTGCAGAGACCCCTCTTTGAAGGCATTGCACACTTCCTGTTTTTAGTTTTCCTCTTACCTCTATAGGATCTCTTTCTTGTATTTTCCCTTTTGCCAGTGTGCTGATCGTGGCAACAAAGGCCCTTTTGACAAAGCGGTGCGTTTCGAAACGGGAGTTTTGTAGTTGGCTTTCTTGTATGTGAGAGGGGAGAAAAGCAGCGTTGGTAGCAGGAACAGCACTGTCATTTGAGGCTGAATGTGTATTTTGGAGGAATGTTAAATACAGAAGGAGAAACTGCTTTTAGTGCAGCTAAATTTCACTGTTGCAGCGTGGCACACGAATGCTGTGCACTCACAGAACAGTTCCTGCAGGCAGTGTTCCCTTCTGCCCAGAACTTTGGGGAGTAAGGCATAGGACAGAGAGGCCTTCTTACATTTTTTTTTTATTAGATCAGCCTCGGCTTTTCTGAATATATAAAATGATTTCACCTGATCTGTAGAAGCATTGCAGGTGAATTAAACTGCTCTGACTGACAGAAGTACAAGTTGGGTAGAGCAGGCCTGATAATCACCTGGTGATCCTTGGTTGAGGGAAGAAGAAATGTGGAATTGTCATGGTGGTGCTACCAACATTCCTCTGTCACCGGGTTGCTGTTGAATTTTGTGAAATAGTATCCACCTTTCAGACTTCAGAAAAGCTTGTTTGTACCATTTTGTGTTTTCCAAGTTCCCAAGTCACTGAAATATTCTGTTTCTTGAGATCCCTTCACTGACAATCAGAGGTGGAGCAGAAAAGAATGAATTACCTTTAGCAGATCTTGAAAGAAAAGCTCGTTATTTGGGGTAGGTATAGGATGGGACTTCAGGTGTCTGAAGCTGTATTTCAGAACTGTGGCTGGGCTGAGCACAGCACCAAACACGAGGAGAGGAGCGAGGATGAGCACTGAGCATCTTCCAGACCACTGCTGTGTGTGCAGTGCACCTGAAGTGACCATGTAACTCTATTTGAAGCAGCCAAAAATAACTGATGCTGTGATATGGGTTAGTAATGGGCTGCCTTTTCTGACTTCTACAGGCAGTGAGCACCCTCTGTTTAACCTGAAATAACCTATAATGAAGGATAAAGCCTGGAAAATCCTGTTACCTGGTCTTGGCTTCCCCTGCCCTCCCTTTAGAGACTGTTTTAATTTAGAGCCTGTACCTCTTTCACAGAATTTTAGAGAAATTGTAGCTTTGTTTTTCTTCAGAGTCACTGTGCTTTGAGTGACAGGTGAGCAGGGGAACAGCATGTAATTGTGAAAATGGATTTTAGTTGGTGGCTTTGATAATGTAGTATTTCCTTCAGGCTAGGTTCTTCCCCCCAGTTCTTCAGTTGTTCTATTTCAGTATAGTGAATGTTGAAAAAGATGGCAGGAGTTGGTGTGAGTCTTGGTTTTAGATGCAGTTTGGGGATAATCTTTGTAAAGTTTTGTAGTATTTTTTTTCATGGTATATCACTTTTTTTCCCTATAGCATTTTCACACTCCTTTTTTAATAGTGGGTAACTTTTTGACAAAAGGGAGTTAATCTCTGGTGTAGCAATTGGGCTTGGAAAAGGAAGAAGAGCCAAATAACTGAACTGTTTTTTTAAACAAGTAGACTCAAGCAGTTTAGTTCTGGTTTTTTTTTTTTTTCCTTATACTGAAACTTGGAGTCAGTGTAATTTCAAAATTCCTCTCCCAATATTAAGTTTACACATATTTATTAGTTCCAGCATTATGTAAACTTTTTGTACAGTATGTTGTGCTTTTAGAAAAAGATTAGGAAATTATTCCCTTTTCTAAGTAAGGAATATAATCCTTTTTTCCCACCTTTTATCCAGCTCTCTTATGCTCTACAGTATTTGGGTATAACAGGAAAATGCTAAGTTCAAGTTCCAAACCAGAGCAATAAAAGACACAGTCAAACATCCAAAGACAAAATAGACATAAGAAATATTTTCCTATCTTTTAGGATGATCAAAGCTACAACAACTCCCAAAATTAAAAAAGTAATTGGATTCTTACATACAGAGAACTCCTTTTGCATGTTAGGAGGGACGCTCCCATCAAAAGGCTGTCTTTAAAGTCAGTAATCTTAAACTCATGCTTTCCATTCTTGCTGAAATAATGTAACAGTTCCAGAAAACTTCTTAGTGCTTTTTAAAGCACATTGTAAATGAAGTACAAATAACATTTCTAATGTAAAAAGTCAGTTATTGCCAAATGGCAATTTGTTTTTATTTGTATGAGCATCACTTGCTGGATACATATGGTGCTGTGGTAACCACGCATTTAGAATGTGCTGGAAAACTTCTGGGCAAGAAAACCTGACACCTGTGCTGAGTCCCATAAGCACCCTGAGAAGAGGAGCTTTTGGAGATGATTGGAGATGCCCATGGCCACTTCTCCAGGCCTGTTGGATTTCATAATCCACTGGTCTGAGTGTCTTGTGCTCTCCTCTGTTCTGGAGGCTGAGCTGCTCTGGGTCACCTCGCTCTGCTGTCCTGCAGCTGCTCTTTGTGTCACCAGGACACCAAACTCCCAAGGAACTTATTTTGCTGGGTGAGGCAAGATTTTTATCACAAAGCTTGGCTTGGCTGTTAGCTTGCCTTGGGGCAAGCAGCCACCAGTACCTGAGAAAACCTGCTTTGGGTTATTTTAGGAGTTCTCTTTAGTTTTACTTGAGCTGTGAGATGGATCTCCTTGCCTTGTGCTGACCTCATCTTGCAGTGGTGAAGTGAGATGGCAAAACTGGTCCCTGGGCAGGAAAAAGTGCCAGGAGAGCAACTTCAGCAGGGATTGCAGTAAAGTGGTGCAGCTGTGCTTTGTGTGGGGCTGGAGTGTCCTCCTTGCAGAGATGGTTGCTGCTTTTGTTAGCGTGAGCAGATCCCTGCAGGGCTGCTCCTGGGTCTCTGCGTGCCAGCTGACACCTGAACCTCTCCCTGTTGCTGCTGGAATGGGCTGAAACAAGTGCCTGCCTGCACTGGATGGGACCTAGTGCAGGCTCAGGGGCTGCATGAGGAAGCTCAGCCTATAAAGGCAAAAATGCAGAGAGAAAATTACTTCAGTACCAATAATCATTAGGAAGTTTGTAAGGGAGGAAAAGAAGTTTTCATTACTGGTGGTCTAAGCTCCCTTTGGAAGACACGAGTAACCACCAGTATCATAAAAATCCATAAAAAGTATTTATATACCCAGTTTTTTCTAAAGCTTTATTAATTTACTTTTGCAAAAGTAGTTTACTTTTTCATATGTAGATAGACTAAACATTTCATCTCTTGTGTTTCCACAGTCTCAACATGTCTACTGCTTTGTTTTGGTCCTTTGTGTGCATTTTAAAAAAATGCTATGTTAACTTTTACCAAATTCCACTAGTTTAAGTAAAATATATTCGTTTTTTCTCCTCTTTCATATGGTGCAGGTGTTTTCTGTGTTGGCACAATTGATGGAACTTAAACAATTTCCAGGAAGATTTTTAGTTGTTTCTTTTAAGATGCCTTTCTGCCTTTTTGACTGAAGCTGTTGATGTGCATCATTATCTTGTCAACATCTTCCTTGAGTTTTCCCTAGAAACTTTGGTCATCTGCTACTTCCTACCCCTTTGCTTTCAATTCTTCCTTTTTTTTGGGGTTTTTTTTTTGGTTTTTTTTTTTTGTTGTTGTTGTTGTTTTTAACTATTGGGCTTGGTTGCTTGTCTACAGTCTGTGTGTTCCAGTTGAGAAGTTTTTTTCCATAGCTTCTTTTTGAAGATTTCTAGGGATTGTATGTGGGTAGAAGAGGTACTCAGATAATCTTTGTTTTTCAGCATTTGAATCTGTTAAGTGCAGGAATTTTGGTGTTTGAGATCTTGTGAAGCCCTTCAGAAGGAACCAGATTTGTTCCTAAGAGGAGAAAAAAGCTCTTTGTCTCCTCTTTCCTTTTAATACCAACTTAATTTGTGATTCACAGAATTAGTTTGTATTCAGCCTAATAGGAGTGGATTGCTTTCTTGAGATACTGAAGAGTGATTTTTATAACTTTTCTTTATGACTTTTGTAATGATGCTGTGGGCTGGCTTCTTCCTTTGGACTGTGTCAGCTCTGAGCCCAGCAAGAGGACATGGTGGGAAGTGTGCCCAAGAAATGCTTTGGGAGCTCTTTGTGACAAACACTGTTTGAGACTAGATGTGTTTTTAAAACTCTGTCACAGAGGTGTCTAAACAATCTTCTGAAGATTAAAACAAGAGTGGCTGTTAGAAGTTTATTTATGCTACAAGTGGAAAGATTATTAAACGTGGAAGGGAATACAATAGAGACAAAATGTATGCACATTAATCAGTATTATTATAGCCCCCAGGCAGTGGGTTGTATGCTGCATATAATCTTTCTTTTCATATGCTTTCTGTGTAGTTAAATCAGAAAGTTTCTTTGCATAGGGGAGGGGGAGACATTTCTTGCCCTGGTGGCTTTGGGAAACATTAAAAATGGGTTATTACAGGTATTGATTCATTAGGAGAGAGAAGGCTGATTCTGAGAGAGAATGGATTTCTAATGCACTGGTATTTACCTGTAGGAAATACTGCTTCTCTACATCCTTAGAAAGCTGAAAGAAGTGGTAAACACCTTTTCCCTCTATTTTTTTCTTTACTGTTCTACAGTAAATGCCATGCCCAATTATACAGCTGTTTTCAGCAAGCAATTCAAAAATTCAGTGCTATTTTCATGATGGTGTTGCTTACAAGGAAAGAGAAACACCTGTTATGTAATAGCAGAATATTCAAACCACTTTTAAATAATGCATTTTTAAGATGGGAAAAATACTGGGACTTCACAGAGGATTTCTTCTGTCTGTGTATGTGTAAAAATACCTTCCAAACTGTGCTTACTCTGTGTGTGTGTGTTTACCTCAGTCTGTTTGAAAGTTGTTACTGGATGTTGCTGGGGCAACTGACCTGAAAACTGCAGCAGAAAAAGATCAATCAAGATAAGTGTGTGGGATTAGATGCCTTAATTATTTTACAGTTGAGTCGGTTTTAAAACAAATAAAGGCTAACGTTCCTATTTACTCTGACATTTTTGTTGCAGAGGAAGTTGAATAGGTGTGCTGTCTTGACAACCCATTAACCACTTGATAATGACATTCTGGTTGGTCTTCTTGGAAGAGGGACTGATCTTTTTCTATGGGCAAAATTTTAACTCAAATATTACTTACTACCAGGTAGTTCTCAATGTGTAGGAAAGTTTTATTCACCTCCTTGGTACAGGAGAGCCTGATTTGCAAATGTTTTGCATTGCATGTCAGACTTAATGAGCTCGACAGGTTTTTTGTGTGTGTGCTGCTGTAGACTTAATGTGCAGGTCCTGTGGGGAGAGCAGGAATTTTGTGTTGTTGTTGGGGATTTTTTTTTATTTGTTTGGTTTTTGTTTGTTTTGGTTTTTGTTGCTTGTTGGTTTGTTTTTGTCCAGGTGAAAATCTTTTCTAGTGAGAGGGAGGAAGATAATTTTGGATGAGTTTCCTCCTCATTTTGTAGCTGAGAGGACCAGATGGACTCTGTGTAAGTAGGACCCCTTCCTGTGCATGCAGATGTGCTGCCTTACATTCTGTGAGGTGGCAACAAACACCTAGATGTATATACATCCTGTAAGGTGTATATTCTTACAGGAGCTGCTTTAGGTATTGTCTAGAGCTATTCTAAAATGAAATTTCAAAATAAATTGCTTGGCTGGGTTGATCCATTTCTAGTTCTAACAAAAGCCCAGCATGCTAAAAAATGCAAAATTAAGTAATTATTGCACAGATGTAAAAATGACTGGAAATAAGAAAGGACTAAGAAGGAATTTTTTTTTGCTTTTAATGCAGTGGATTTTGAACACGTGATATACCAACAGGCAGTTTGGGCTAATCCTCTCTATCAAGTTTTATTTCTGCTTTAGGGAAGGTGGCAAAAAATCTTTTGGAAATACTTAGGGCAATGGAAAAAGTGCCCTGCCTCTCTGCTTGCCTCCTGCTGCCTTGAAGGGTGGCAGACAGTAGCAGTGGTTTGCATGGATCCTTCAGCACTTGTGTCCTGCAGAAGGTGTGGGCTCTCCTAAACCCCACTGTCAGAGACTTTTATTTGAGAGTGCCTACTGTTTCCAGGTTCAAACAGAATTAGTCTTCTAAAAGAAGAGATTAGGCTGGTGAAGCCCTGGCTGGTGGAAATGTGCTGTTTGTGTTGATGGTGGCACATTCTCTATTTGGAGGGCATGTTCTCACTGGGGGCTGCTGGCCAATGCTGCACTGCTTGTGCTCGCTTTCCAGCTTGCCCAGAAGAAAAAGAAATGCTTTGAGTACTGTTTCATTTATCTTTTTAGCTATGATTGCAGTCATATTGGTATCACAAGATTGAGCTTTTGATATTCGTGGAAAATCTGAATAAAGCAATTGTGTTCTTGAGTACTGCTGCTGGTGCTATGGCAGCGTTGAGTCAGAGCAGTCCACTCTGATATTTTATGTAAAATATGTTTGTGCTCGGTGTATGGCGTCAGTTCTGTTTCCAAGGATCGAGACAATGGTGCAATTGAGACTGGTTTGTATCACGCTTAAACCAACTGATATTTTCAATTTCTGCTATCAGAGCAACATTGGTGGTGTCTGATTAAAAATATCTCCGCTGTTGCCCAGACCTAAACCAGCCTGTAACTTTTTTTTTTTTTGGTGGTTAGTAACTAAGTTCTACAAGGGCAGGATTGGATCATTGTATCCTTTGCTTCCCACTCAGACTCTCTCAGACTTGGAGCCAACCTTTGGCCTTTCAGCCTGGACCTGTGCAGGACTGAGGTTTCATGTTGGGCAAAAAGGCTGTGTTGGCTCAGCTGAACGCTCCTGGTGAGTGATGGGCCAAAATCCCTGAGCTCTGAAACACGGGTTTTAATCAAGAGTGGTAATGATTCTTTTTGTCATTAAACTGCATCTCTGGCTGCTGCTCCAGAACTGGGTGTTGCTTTCTTTGGTGAGGTATCATCAGCTGCTCCTGCATCTCCTGGCTCTCTGTGCAGTTTGTGTCCAGAATTGCCTCTGTCCTTGTGTGAGGAAACCATTTGTAGGGCACAAGTTACCTGGAACACCTCGGTGCTTTCTCCTTTGCTCTGCTCTCTCCCTTCTGTGGGTCACAAGTCTGCTCAGAGCTGGTTTTGAGGTGGCCAGAGCGTGGGACTCCCTGGGCTTGTATTTCTGGACTCTTCGCACTCTCTGTGGATATGTTTTCCTGTATATATTGCATGAAACCTCAATTGCCTGTGCTTTGTTATTAATTGTCCAACTGGAGTGAGGGAATTCCTCAGGGTGAACAGGTCGTGGGGGTATGAAAGTACTTGCATCAGAACAGCTTGTTCAGCTACATATCCAAAATAAACAATAACATAGAGGTGCTGCTACTACTGGTAATGAACTTCCATCTGTGCGGGAAGAGAGGGCAACTAATTCAGCTTTGTACTTGCTGAAGAACTTGAGAAGTTGGGTGGCACCTAATATGAAAAAACCCAATTGTTTTACCTGGAAAAAAATGACAGTTAGTATCCTCACAGCGTTTCCAAAGTGATGCATAACGTAAACAAACCATTTCATAAGTGCCACTGCCCAAGTTGTGCATTTGCTGGAAGCTAATGAGCGTTTAGAAAGCCTCCCTGGATGCCCAGCTGCGCTGCGAGGAGGATGTGAGAGTTCTGGAGGTGGTTTTTTGCCCGCGGAGGCCTGAGAGCAGTTGGAAAACAAGTTTTCTTGGGTTACAATTTAACTCTGTTGTTAGGTGGCTGCCTCTGGCTGGGCTTTGCCTGCTGGGAATTCACTACCAGGAGCAGCAGGGCGACTGCTCTGCTGGGGCAGGGGGAAGGAGCTGTGGATTCTGCAGACAAATCAAGGGAGCAGCGTGGCCATTTCTCCTGAGCTCCCCTGCAGTGGCCTTATTAAGCAGTTGCTTTGCCACACACCCCCCCAACTCAGTCATGTGGAAATGTCACTGTACAGTTAATTATTAATGGTGGTCACAGTCAGTATTGGTGCTGGGTTTGCCTAGCCCGAGGAGGCTGGAGATGCAATTTTGAGAAGTAGAGAGCATTGTTACACTTAGGTGAACATTAGCAAAATGTTAACCAGAGGTGCCTCATTTTGCTGAGATGCATCTGCCTGATTCCCTGCTCAGTTTGTGTAGAGAGAACCTTGGCTGCGGGGGGACAAACTGAAATGCCTCCTGTCCACTGACATTACTTTGTGAAAATATATTAGTTAATTTCTTTAAAGGAATAAACAATGAATTTACTCAGTTGAAATGTGTTTGCTTCGTTACTTTGTTCATACTTTTTTCAGGAGCCCAGAATTCACAGCCTTAACTCGGGTCAGAAGTCACATGTTTTGGATGGTTTCATGTTTAATAAGCCGAGTTTTCCCAGTTCTCTCTGCTTCAAGCCAAGAAGACTGGTTCCTTTGAAGGAAGCCTTTCTAGAGGTGCCAACAGTTGGTAGGTGTTTTGGGACAGCCTTTCTTGTGCACATTCCCTGCAGCATTCACTAGCAGTGAGGTGGGATGCAGCAACCTCCAACTGGAGAATACAAGCTGGAGAACTCCAGAGCCAAATTCAGCTTGTGTGTACCACTGCCCAGGAGCAGCTGCTGTGCTGGAGTGAGGTTGTTACACTTTCCTTGCACTTGAGGAAGGAGAAGAGGGCTTAAAAAAGAATCTGTGGCAATGTGGGGCAACTCCTCTGAGACTAAAACTGAAGTGGAAGTTACTCCGAGGCTGCCTGTGGTACTGTCACCTGGAAATTGCACTTTTCAGTTTTGCTTACTGTGCTTTGGTTTGCATCCTGGAGGGCTCTTGTAGTGCATACATTTGGTTTTTATTTAAAATTAAATTTAAGCTGGAAGATGTTTTCAGGCTCAATTAACCTCCCTGAAATGAGCACAGAAGATTTTTTTTTCCTTTAGCACTGCTTGTTTGGCTCTACACATCCCTCTCTTACTCTGCTGCTGGGTTTGTTACTGACCAGCTTCAGTTTGTGTGAGGAAGCAGGAGCAGGCTCATTAACAAGTATGCAGAAAGATGTATGAACTCAGTGAAATGTTTTCTGACAGGGGAAAAGAAAGATCCACTCTCTGCTAGGTGAAAATTTGCTGTGTATTATTTTCCTTTTGCTGGGAGTCCTGGCTTTAGAAAAAAAAAAAAAGGGCAACAAAAAACCTGCAACACAATAACTCTATTCTTTCAGGTGTAGCTATCCATAGGATTGCATTGTAATCCAAATACCTCAAAATACTTAAAAAAAAAAAGCTTCCAAACCCCACTAACAAATCAACCCAGTAAGAAAAAACAGAACCAAAAAACCAAACCATCCCCAACCACAAAAAAAAAAAAACAAACAAACCACAACCCCAAACCATCAAAAAACCCCTTACAACACAGCAGTGCTGTTACAGTAGAGGGTGTTGTGCTATTTTCCCTTTCTCTTCAAGGTTTGTTGTGCAGCTCTGCTGTCTGTGGGGGTTTGTTTTCATCTGGGTAGGGGGAAATCAGTTCTGTTTATCAACTTAGGTTCTCAAAGCAAAGGCCTCCAGCAGCTGGTTGTGTTGGATGGTTCTGTTCTGTTCAGATGGATTTCATTGCATATATGTTGGGTAGAGTGTGCTTCTGTCTGAAGTGCCTTCTGAGCACTGTGAGTGTGTGGCAAAGGTGTTTAAGCAGCCTCAGGTGTAGGATGCTGCAGGGTTTTATGTGCCTGTTTCACAGGATTCACTGGTTACCTGAAGATACTGTAGCTACTCCAAGTGACATTGGCATCTAGAAGTGTGTGTTTAGAAAAAGACAAGCAAAATGATGGGAGTAATGAAGAAGTGTTTAGGGGAAGGTAAGAAATTAGATGATGGTACAAGTCTATTTTTATTTGTCTGGAGTAAAATTTTGTTTTATTAGTTCAGTCTGTAATGATTGTATCAAAGGTTGTTCTTCCAGGACATGTTATCTCTTCTATTTAATGGTCAATTTTGGGGTTTTTAGTTTTTTTTTTTGAGTTGCTAAAAATGTTCTTGTAATTACTCAGTAAACACTTCTTATCTGCAAACAGAGCTGTTACTGTGGTCAGAGTTCAGGGTTGTGGAGTTGGCCTGTAAGAAACACACTAACCCCAAAAGGTGATAGTTTTTCTTATCCAGCTGAAATTAATGTTGAAGAGGAAGCTGGGACTGTGTTCCTCTAGACCTTCTGGACTGGTTTGAACAGCATGAGTTCTAGAAAATTCATACATTTTTGAATGCCAGTGGTCCTCACGGGCTCAGGTGAGGATTTGAGTGGGCCTCTGGTCCCTCTGGTTCTTCTCTGGACTGTCCTGTCTTCCAAAAACATCCTTAATTTCAGTGTAGTTTTTTGCAAAATGCTTATTGTCATCATCTAGTGCCCTCAGCTTTGATGACAAGCTTACACAGGGAAATACCTTCTCCAGAAGTTCAAGGGAGCAGGAATTTTGCTGTTAGGTCATGGCAGATCCAGGGCAAATGGACCTGCTGGGGCTGCTGCAGCTTGGCCAGATTGTCACCTGTGGGGCCAGGTGTCCCCACTCCCTCCTGCCTGGGGGTGCAGGGACCTCTTCCTGCCCAGGGGTTTCGTGGGGTGGCTGTGCCTCTGGGCCTGCCCAGCATTTGGATTTGTCTGTGAGTCAGGAAAGTGACTGTGGTCATCTGAACCCCCCTGTCAGCAAACTGGGGTAACACACTAGTGTGTCCTTGAGACGTTTCTTTGCTTTTGAAGTGTAAATGCTTTTGGAGTTTGAATATCTTACTTGTTTCATGCACATGTGTGTCAAAAAGTGAGGGGGTTGTGATGAACAAGCAAGCAGAGTATTTTTTAGTGGGAACCTCAAAAAGGTTTCAAGAAGAAAACACCCAAGCATTATTTTGATATTTCAGTGTCTTTGGCAGATGTGGTATTCGAGGCATCCCAGAACTGGAGGAAAAGTAAGGTGCTGATAGAAGGTTTGGCTTGGCCTGCACTGTGCAGGTGCCACTGGAAGCTCCAGGGGGGTTTGGATGTTCTCTGGGGCAGTCAGTGAGGGCTGATTTTTGGATCTCTAAATAATACGATCAGGATAAGTGATTTATTTGAATATAGTTATGATAGAAAAGGCAGTAAGATCTCGTAGTCAGTAATAATGCTCATACACCTTGTAATGGGGCAGGTTATTTAAGAGAGAAGTCAAGAGCTTGGGGAATTTTTTTTGAGGTTAGTAGTTAGTGTTAAGTCCTTGGTGTGGAGCAGGAGGCCAGTGGCAGTCCCATCATGTTTGGTGGCAGGAGAGCCCAGCTGTTTTCTGGCTGTCTCCAGCTTTCTACATCATCTGGCTCTGAGAAAACAGCTTTGGGAAGTAGAGGGCTTTGAAGTTTCCTTCTGCAGCTGGGACAAAACCCATTAGAGGATTCTAAACTGAGGTGTTGGTAGTATGATTATTTTAATTGCTCTTAAGATACCTGAATGTTCATTTGCATAAATCAAATCACAGCATCAGAATAATTATGCTGTGCTTTTGGTTAGTTTTCATTAGATCAGAGTCACTGCAATGTCTAGCTCAAGTTTTATGTGACTCATCTGCAATTTAAATACCTATTACCAGAATTTTCATGTGCTTGGTATGATTAAGTGATCTAATTAAGGTATTATTGTATTGAATTTGTCTCTGGGAGCTGATCAGACTGGTATAAACCATAACTTTCCTGAAACCTTGTAGTTACACTGGAGTCCACCCAGAGCCTTTTTCTTAGTATTTAGCTTAACTACATGACAGACGAGTTTAAGGCTGCTGTTTGCCAGGCCTGGAAGGGGACACTGGGTCAGTGCATAGAGGACACCTGGAAGGTAAACTCAGTGCCTCTACCCCCGTGGCTCTGTCAGTGATACACCAATTTCTGCAGCGGGGTGGAACAGAACTCGGGGAAAGCACCTGCCTTCCGTGACTGGATTAGGTTACTGTACATCGTAAGTTACTGGAACCTTGTTGTTGTTTATGTGTACAAACCCATGCCCCCTGAGTTATTTTGGGCCCCATCACATGGCTTAATCACTTTCATTTTCATCCCAGTGAAATTCTTTGATCTGTGGCAGTTGTGACATTTGTCTGTTCTCGGCAGGCTGCTGGTGTTTACAGTGAATAGGTTGGATACCTTGTGTAACAGGTAGCATTGGCTCACAGTTAAGAACTTCTGAGTTATTTTATGTCATGGTTGTTCAACATTTGAATTGGTTTTTCAGTTGGGTTACTGAGCTCTGTGCTGCTTTTGTGTGTAGAAATGGTGGGAGGTTTTAAATGAAAGTTGAGTTCAATAGCACAAAGGTAGGACCCCCATTTAAAAGATGCCATGTAGTGCTCTGCTGCAGCCTGTCTCAGTCCTGTGCAACCAGCTGAAGCACTTAACTGCAGTAACCTGCTGCTGCTAAAGTCCTCCTGTGGGCACTGGTAAAGTGTGAGGGCCTTGTTCTGCCACAAGAAACGAAATATAAAACAGCTTTAGACCAGCTCATTTGGAGAACATAATTGCGTCGTGATTTTTCTTTTAGAAGCAGCAGCTGCTTGGAAAGCTTGGGAACGTGCACAATTTTCACTTGTTTTTTCTTTTCCTCTCCCCCTTGTAGGTATGGCCTCACAAGTCTTGGTCTATCCACCATATGTTTATCAAACCCAGTCAAGTGCCTTTTGTAGTGTGAAGAAACTCAAACTAGAACCAAGCAGTTGTGTGTACCACGAAAGAACCTACCCGCAAATCTATGTGAATGGTAAAAACTTTGGGATTTCTCCCCACAGGGTTAGTACTTTCTTTCAGACTAAAAACCCATTTGACAGACCTCGAGGACAGAGCTTTTGGTTGCAGTCAAATGCTGTTGCTTTAAAAACCACTGCAGGTGCTACAAAGGCGTTGGCAGTGTGGGCGCAGCACGCTCAGCTGGAGGCCCCTCGGGCCGGGACGCAGGGAAGCCGGTCGGATATCCTGGAAGGAGCCCAGCGATGTGGATTGAAGCGTAAGAGCGAGGAGCTGGAGAGCCAGGGCGGCGCGATGCAGATCGTTGACGAGCTGTCCATCCTGCCCGCAATGCTGCAGACCGGCGTGGCCAACCCGGTGACGGTGGTGGCCACGGCCGCGGCGCCCAAGCAGGGCGGTACCGGCGGGGACGGGGATTACCAGCTGGTGCAGCACGAGGTGTTGTGCTCGGTGAAAAACACCTACGAGGTTCTTGATTTCCTGGGACGAGGGACCTTTGGACAAGTAGTCAAGTGCTGGAAAAGGGGGACGAATGAGATCGTGGCGATCAAAATCCTGAAGAATCATCCTTCCTACGTGCGCCAAGGGCAGATAGAAGTGAGCATCTTAGCGAGGCTAAGCACTGAAAACGCTGATGAATTTAACTTTGTGAGAGCCTATGAATGCTTTCAGCATCGTAACCATACTTGTCTGGTTTTTGAGATGTTGGAACAGAATTTGTACGACTTCCTGAAACAAAACAAGTTCAGCCCTCTGCAACTGAAAGTAATAAGGCCTATTCTGCAACAGGTGGCCACTGCACTGAAAAAACTAAAAAGTCTGGGTTTAATCCATGCTGACCTCAAACCAGAGAACATTATGTTGGTGGATCCTGTTCGGCAGCCTTACCGGGTCAAAGTCATAGACTTTGGGTCTGCCAGCCACGTATCAAAGACTATTTGTTCAACTTATTTACAATCTCGGTATTACAGGTAGGTGTCTTTTACTTTGGTTTTTTTTACCTGTTATGGAACAAGGTTTTAGCATTTCTTAGAGTTAATGGCTAAAATAATTGCTCCTCCAGGTAACTAGTAAGAAAAATTTGGAAAAGATAAAACCATCTAGGAATGTGAAAATCCTGTAGTCGGTTGCCATTTTGAATGTGAATACTTCCTTTGAATGTTTTTATAGTGTTGTCTTTTTCCTGGAAGTATATTTTGTGCTGCTCTCTGAAGTCATCACTTACTGTTATTTTGAGACCTCTGAGACTGTTCAAAAGGAAAAGGAAAAAAAATTATCTTTCACTTACTTGTTTAGGATGTCTTTCCAGCCTTCCTAACAGGATGGATTTCTTTTTCCTGTAAGCAGCTGGACAGTGTCCTAGAAGTGCCATGTTTCTATATCCTGTTGCCAAAGATTATGTAAATGCCTCTGTTTTTCTCCAGCACTTGTAAATATTTTCCCTAGTTCTTAGAAACTCCATTCTGACTGAGTGCCTTCAGCAGCTGTGGAGTTCAGTAAACTTCTGGAGTCAGGGAGTGATAGGATGCTTAAATGTTGAGGGTGATACCAGAAGGGTGTTTAAAGTGATTTTGGTATATGGTTACATTCTACTTTTGCCTGACAATGGATGTATGTTTTCGATAGTTTTGTTTGGTTATTTTTTTTAAACTGTCTTTGAATAGTTACCCAATCTGACTGACATTTAAAAATTACCAATATTTAGTCCTTTTGTTTTCCTTACAAGCTAAACATGTCTTGATTGAAGATCTTTTTCAGTTCTGCTTTGCAGCATTGGCAGTAGTATGTGCTGTGTATTGCCTGTCTGCTGATTGAGTAAGAAGCTAGTAAACTAGGACAATGAGTACTTGGAAGAAAATTTTAAATATTTTACAGCTATTCATGCTGGAAATGAAAACTTGTGCCCTGCAATTCTAGGCTTGATGAAATTAGTGATTGGAGTTCAAGCCAGAGGAATCTATTTTTTGCCTGTAGCTTGTAAACAAGAATGCTTCACGTAGAGTGCTCACATAAAATATTCTGATTCATCACCTGCATTCTCTATTACTTAATTGCAAACTGCAGCAGAGGATTTAAAAACTTCATGAAGTTCATCAACAGAAAACTAAAATGGGAAACGTTATGGATGATGCACGTTCACATTATACAAAAATATCTATGAGAGGGAATAAAAAGTAACTTGGGAGTTCATTTTGGTGTAAAAGCTGTTCACCACTTAGGACACTGTGGGTTTGGGCCTCTCAGGACAAATCAGGCCAGGCTTGCAAAGGTGGCAGGAATTCTGAGAGGCTCTAGACAAGTGCAAAGGTCTTACCTTTAACTGGTTTGTGCAGAATCATCATCCAGCAGACACTCAAGGTGCATGGTCTGAGAATGTTTCCCTGCCTATTTTGGCTTTTTTTATTTATTGAAGCAATTACAGATTATATGAACTATTGCCATTTTTCACTCCTTTCTCCCCAGGAACTGACAGAGGGAAGGCTGTGGACAGCCAGGCTGGGTGGTCCTATTGTTGTACTTCAGCCTCAAGTAACTGCTCCAGCATTTTTTTTTTCTTGTTTCAGATGGCTCAATAGACAAGATACTGTTCTTTTTTAGTTGCCTACATAAAAATACAGTAGCTGTAGTTTTGTTTTACTTGGCTTGATGTCGCTTTGCTGCCAGGATCAGTGTGCAACTCCTTGGCATTTTACATGCTTGCATTGCACTCAAATGTGGGTAAGTGGGGATCCCTGTGGGTGTTTATTCAAAATAACATCCCCCAAGAATAAGATAAGATTCGTGGGTGCATGTCCTGTCCTGCCTCAATGATGCACACATGGCATGTGCACCTAAAATTTCCTAGTTGGTAAGTTCTGCTTAAGTGCTTTGTAAATATTCAGGTTTCAGTAGATCATATTCTTTGTTTTGTATAGTTTTATAATCCTTCTATAAAGTAGCATCTAAGTCAGAAATGTTTGGAAATAAAAAGGACGTAAAAAGAAGAAAAATGGTTAAGGTCCATCTACTTGAATTGTTTTTTTTTTTAATATATAAGTATTGGTTGAGATAATTTTGGGAAAAAACCCAAAGAACTATACTTCAAAATTACTTTGAAAAGAAGTTTTTACTTCTGAACAGGTTTTCAGCATGCTGGATTTCATCACGGATGTGTAGCTCTCTGCCAGTTGTGTGATTCAAACTAACTTTGTGTAGACTGGCAATTCCTCAAAATTTCTTTTTGTTCCATTGGAAGCACCAGACTTGTGTAAATAATAGCAGAAAATAGGGATTTGATTGAAAAGGTTTTAAAATGGATGATGCTGGGAAAATTTGAAGCGAAAAGTCTTACAGAAGAATGAGAAGGGCCTTCAGAGAATATCTTGTATTGAGATGGCATTTATTTTGAGAGATGGTGCTTTTGGTCAATCAAATAAGGAGCAGTTATATATAAAATATAACTGTACTTAAATGTTTTTTGTATTAGAAGAGCCTGGGAGTGGTAGTGCAGGTTTGACCTGTTTGACTATGACATGTTGAAACATGTTTTATAAAACTGAATAAAGAGAAAAGGTTGTTTGTTGGTGATGGGTTTTGGTTTTGTTTTGCTGTTTTTTTTTTTTTTTTCCCCAGTCTGATCATTGCTTCTGTTTTTTTATTCCCGGGACCATAGGGAACTGATGATCATGAGAATGGAGAATGCCCCAAAGTCCAGTGTTAGGGTGTTTATTTTGAATTCTAGTGTCACTATTTTGATTCTGTAAGAGGAAGTGAGTAATGAGTTGGAAAAATGAGTTAATAAGAGGATTAGGACTTAAGGAGGGGAACATTATTTAGCCAGGTGAATGGATAATGGGCTGGCTAGCAGAAAAGAGGTGACCTGATGATGACTGTTGCAGATATTGGGGCACTTTTGTATGAGGAGAGGTCCTAAACAAGTGAAACTAACTGAATTTTAAAAGGGTATAAGCAAGCAGAAGAATGGAGACAGACTGTATGGAGTGATAATGATTTGTTGTTTTCCTGTTTCTGTTTCAGCTTTGTCAAGCAAAGAGAAAATAAGAAACTGGTTAAAAGAAGCGTGAAAAATAGATTTTGACATTTTGTTGCCTTTTGGAAGCTCCTGTTTGTTGCATTGCTAGAAATTGTTGAGTATGG
Organism: Vidua chalybeata; assembly: GCF_026979565.1. Classification (NCBI taxonomy): domain Eukaryota; kingdom Metazoa; phylum Chordata; class Aves; order Passeriformes; family Viduidae; genus Vidua; species Vidua chalybeata. The sequence goes on along the minus strand of NC_071535.1, from coordinate 60,480,721 downwards.
CTGTGAATAAATACTAGCTACGATGCACTGTCTGAAGTCAGAGATTATTTTTTATTTGTTTTAAAGATCAGATTTTATTCTCAATGCTCTTTCCTTGAAAGGCAGTGTCTGTGCTTACATGCTCTTTTTATGCTGGTCTGGATTTTAATAGCTGTGGACTAGAGAGATGTGGTATTTGAAGCCCTTTTCTGCTTCTGGCCTCACACGTTAAGACTGCTGACCTTTTATGAGTGATCTAAGGAGGTAAATAACTAAGCAGTGTGTACATTTTCAAAAGAAAATACCCTTACGTACAGCGTAGGTGATCAAGCTTTTGTCATTTATGGAAATGGTATGAGGAGTGTGTTGCTGTCCTTTTGGTCAACTGTGCCCCAAATCATGAGGAGGGGAGTGTTGCATCCCAAATGGAAAGCAGTGCAGGCTGTGGAGGAGGAGAACCAAAACAGAGGAGAATCTAAGCCTGGTCTCTTGTGCTCATCCAGCGAGGCAGAAAGTTTACCCAGGGCATGGTGTTCCTCTCTCTGGAAGTCATTTTCCTTTGTTTTGCCTCTTTCCTGAGGTGAGATGCATTTGGGAAAGCAGGTGGGAGAAGAGAGGCTTCAGAATGGCTGCCTGCAATTAGCAGTAGGTTCCAAGAGGGCTCGAGTGAAATGGTCAGGGTGGTGCTGCCCATCTGCTTCAGGGAGCCAGGTTACCTTCCTTTCTGTTGCCATGGGAAGCTGTGGCCTTCTCTGTGTATGGCACTCAGAGGTGACTCTTCAGGGAATTACTGCTCAGTTTTTTTTTCCAAGGGGAATCGCCTTGGTATTGATTTAATTTGGGTTGCCTTCCTGAGGGGATTTTGAGAATGAGTCTTCAGTAAAGCTTACCAAACTCATCATTCATAAAAATCCCTGTATTACTGTGGATCTGACAGGAGCCATTGCAGGCGTAGGAGTGAGTGTGCTGCTTCATTGCAGGCTCCTGCAGCACAGCCCCCAGAGGGAGTTCAGCAGTGGCTCATCATCAGCCCCTGTAGCTGCCTCCATGGTTATTTCACCTCCTGGCTCCAAGGAAAGCATCATCACCTTTGTGCTGTGCCAGGTTATATTGCTGGTAGAGTGCAGCTGGAAGCTTGACTGAAAATGTGTTTTGAGGATGAGTGATGCCTTGTGAAGGCTGACCTAGAAGAGAGGCTAGGCAGAGCTAAAGACTAAAGTAGGGATTTATTAGGATTCCTCAATGGATCCACCTTGGGCAGTACAAGATCCCAGCCAGGCCTACAGCCCAGGTGAACCCAAAATGGTCACAAAATGGACAACTGGTCATGAGGTCTCACATTTTTTAAAGTTTTGGTCCATTTGCACATTGGAGTTCATTGTCCCATTCCAGCTTTAGCCCATGCAGTCCCATCCTGCTTGTTTTTCTCTCTCCAGCCCACGCTGTTTGTGCTTTTGGGCCTGAGCTTTGGATCATTTGTCCTTGGAGCCCAGCTGGAGAAGGAATTGTTTTGTCTCCCTGCTCTGTGCAGAGAGCTCACCATCCCCTAATATGAAGCCCAAACCCACACACTAAAGCAGCACAGAATGTGAAAAATATAAAAGCTAAAACCTGAGGCATCATAAGCCCTTGGTTTCCCGTCCAAAGGATGTTCCTTTTGGCATCCAGGGGTCTGCAGGCAAACTGTTCTTTAGCATAGCCAGATTCATTGGGAAAACAGAGGCAGTGGGAAGCAATATAAGTGATCTCCAGATGAAATTGGGCACCAGCTGGACCCCATAGGCTGCTGGGCAGCTGCAGTGGTGTGGCAGAATGGAAGGTGTCTGGTTAGTAAGAGATGCTCGTAGCTCAGAAATGTTTTTCTGTTCCACTGGTGACAGCAGTAAAATACGATCCTGGGCATTCAGCAGTGCACTCATAAGGAAAAGCAAGTGATGTGAGTAGATGCACTCAGTGCAGTCACCCCATTCCAGAACTGGACAGTGATATTCTCCCTCCAGCCTTCCAACTAAGGGTAGTGGCTAATCAACAGACTCGTTCCAGACAAAATGCCAAATGTCAATAGTGTTGCAACGGAGCTCAGAGAGCTGGAAAAAATTGCTGTTGGATGTGTTCCTGGTGGCTGAGAGCAGGCTTTTCCCCCTCTCCTTCTCTTACCCTCCTCTCCCATGGAGATCAGAGAGGACAGAGGAAAAGTGATAATAATTGTGTTCCCTGGTCACGACGCTGTTTTCACTTGCCCAGTCAGTTCTGCTGCAGCTCAAAGAGCGATTTGGTCTGATATGGGCTCTTCTGTTTTAAAGGGCTTTGGAAGAAGAATAAAGTAGTTGAGCTGTGTGGTTTAATTACTACCCGTGAGCTGGGCTCAGTGAGGGCTCTGTGCGTGCTCTGATGTTGTTGCAGCAGGACAGCTTTTTATTTATGGCTTTTGCAGATTCATGCTAAGTTTCAGAATAAAGCACCATCAGCTTATGCTGGTTTCTTCCCCCCTCAAATTTATGCAATTTACTTGGCTCCTTGTTCTCCTTTCTTACATGCAATCCTTCAAAATTAGGAAAAACAAAACCGTTCTCATGGCCATAAATTCCCAGAGAGGCTTGTTTTCTCCCTGGCCTTTGTAACTTGGTTAGACATGGTCCTTGTCACTCCAGGGACTCCTGAGAACAGTGACAGTGACTCTCCCTGGAGTGGCTTTTGGGAATTGAATGTTTTCTCTCTGCAGGTTGGGCTTGTCAGCAGGATGGGTTGTTATGACCCAGTGACACAACATTTGCATCCGAGTAGACGATTATCTTCCCCTAATATCAGATCAGCATACAACCTCTGTATGTTTCAAATAGCAGTTAAAAACCTGTATACAAATAAACATCCCTCTTAAAGCAGCTTTTCTTTAAAGCAGTGAGCAAGGGGAGAAGTTGTACAAAACTGACATCTCGGGAAGCAGCTGCCTTTTCAAGTTCACCCATTGCTGTCGCATACTTGAAGCTTCTAAATGAGCTCTATCTAGAGTGAGGTGTTTTGGGGTTTCTTCTCCTTTCACAATGCCTAAAATTCTTGCTCAGTGTTTATTAAATTTGGGATTGATACATTTAAATGAGAAGCAAAGCTCCGTTAATAAATTGATTTTTTTTTTTGTCAGTTTGGTAAGCGTGGTGCGAGAACAAGCTAAAAATGCCTCTGTAAACAACTTCCACTTCAACATGCTAGCAGATGTTATTCTATCACTTTGAACTGTGCATCACTGAAGTGTATTGGGATATCTTAAAATAGTCAGGGGTGGTGGCCAGAAACGGTAGACTTCTATAGATGGTGAGGCTGTTTCACTGCTGCAGTGAAATAAGCCAGAAGTACATGCTGCTGAGGTTGTTGGCTTGCTCAAGGTCAGCCTGTTCAAAGTCAGCTGCTCTGCTGTGAGCATGGTTACTGTCAGGGGTATATAGAAGAGAGTCCTGATAATGTAAGGAATTGCTGTTACAAGTGAATTGGGACACTTCACAGTTTTTTTTTTTTTTTCCCCTCTTTAAAGTCGCAGAGCTGAGGCTGCTGGTTTATTTCCTTATCGGAGCAAACGGAACTTAATGTCAAGATAAGCCTTTGTGGCTTGTGTCTGTGAACAAATTGTTTTATTGATTTGGCAAGACTTCGTTCGTACTTTTTACATACTGTTCATTAATTGTTTTATTGAATTCCCCTTTTAAACTTCTGCTTCGTGATTAATAGGGCCGAACAAAAACCATTACGAGTATCATCCAGGAGTGGCAATCTTAGCTCATCATGACTTCATGTTTATGAAGCTATTTGATGACAAATGTATTTTCAATTCTCTCATTATTTTCTAGTCAACATAACGTGGTCTCTAATAACTTATTATTCTCTGTTCACAGAAGCAGAAAACAAGAGTAGATTTTTTTTTAACGATGTGAGGTTTTGGTTTCATGATTGGGATTTTTTTTTAAATTCTGTAGAAAACAGCATCAAGGTTACTGTAATTTTGCAAGTTTTTTTTTTTTTTTTTTTTTAATCATTTCTGAAGACCCACAGGAGAATCATGGGGATGGGAGTGGATGAAATGTCATCTTGCCTTCATATTGGGTTTTTTTCTGAGCTAGAGATTTTCTGAGTAACATAACCTGGGATAACACATGGAGCATTTGAAGGTACCATGTACCTGCTGGAGATTCTAGTAATGTCAGCCCAGATTTCAAGTTAATCATGATGGCTGGAGCAACAACGTAAATCAGAGTTCAGATGAGGGTTCTCTTAGTCTTTAGGTTGCTTCATTTTCACAGAAGTGAAATTCTTTCATGATTTTCAAGGCAAAAGAGCTCTTGGTTCTTGCAAATTTCATTTTTGCTGAGGTTGAATGATAGACCAGCTTGCCATGGCTGAAGTTTTGGGAAGAAGCTTTTATTTTTCACACATTAAAATAGATCTACTGAAATGTGATCCTTTTTTTTTTTTTTTTTTTTTTTTTTTTCCACTGCACTGATATTTAAGTCAGGAAGATCTGTTCCTCGTACATCTGTGCGTACGCGAGCGAGGCTGTATCGGATATCTCACAGAAAATACCAGTGGTAGCTGCAGTGCTACCATTTGTAAACGCTAATATTTGTAAATATTGTCACAAATTGCTCGTGAGAATATGGCTTTCCTGGTGAAAGAGCAGGTAGTACTGGATGTGAGTCGAGGTGGTGGAAAGCCAAGCCTCCACTCCAGTCCCTCTCTTCCACCTGGCATCTTTGCCTTCAGGGGAGAGGCGTTCTGTGGTGGAGGCTCCTTCTGCATCCCTGGCTTCCACCAGGAGTGAAGAGGATGGAGCAGACCTGTTGGAAGTCTGTTGACTGGAAAGTCGAGCAGGTTGAGCAAGTTCAGATGGATATGTGATGGATATGTGGATATGTGAGTGTGTTTAGGGCACTAAACGCTCACGTGGAGTCCAAAACCAGCAATAAAATACTAGGGAATTAAAAACCAGAACACTGACAAGAGAAGAAACCTCTTGTGAATTCAGGCACTGATTGGACATTGATATTGGTGTCCAGGATACAAATAACTGTTTGGGATGTAATTAAATAGAATTCAAGTTTGTATGAAGATAAATTGCCTGAAATGTCTGCACTGTTAAATTTTATACTGTATATTTGAAGGTCCTTGGTCCTACAGTGCTAGCTAATGTTTTGAAGTGTTTTTTTTTTTTTTTTTTTTTGACTGTTAATGAAACAGCTTCTAACAAGTGAAATGGGATTAGAGGGCTGGGAGAAACAAGCCAAAAGCATTTCACAGATAAGATTTTCAAGCAGTTGCATTTTGAGACTATGATGTTACCTTAAGAACATTTCCCCCTTTGTATCCCCAAGGATATTTCAGTTGTCCCAGGACAGTGCAGCAGTCTCTTGCAAAATATCATCTCTTTATGTGGTTACTTTTTTTTTTCAGAATTGCGCTCTTGAATTTTCATTAATATTTTGAATACCTTCCTGGATGTTTTTGAGAATGATAGGGTCTTTCCTTTGTAGTGATTCTTTAAGTATTCCAAATGTTTAAACCACTAATACTTCACAATGAAGTCTTCCACAAGAGTGCACTTCATTGTTTCAAGTGTAGTGCACAAAAGCTTTTTTAATGTTGAAGCTTCAAAATTAATGTGAATTTAAAATATGTTTTAATTGCTCCAAATTGATTCTAGGAATTGAAGTGAAAGAGATTTTACCATTATTTTGTTACTTTCTCTCAATAAAACTTAATTCCCTGATAACTTTCAAACGTGCATTTCATGGCTTCTTTGAAAAACTGCAGGCATCACCTCACTCATGTACAGGGCTTTGTATAAATATAACACTATATGAAGCTTTTAAACTGCATATTAATGTTGTTTAGTCAAATGAAAAACTGTTAGGGTGTGCTGTAGGTCATGGATCAGTACTAGCATTTGATGCTTGCCAAAAAGCCATGTTCACACTAACAGTATTTGGATGTTGTTCTTTGTGCCTTTTTTTCAAACCCCAGTTAATATTTAAATTTTTAAGCTCCATTTTTCTCACTCCTTCACTGCTTGCCATCCAGTCAAGATCTAGTTGGGTTTTTTTTTTAATATAAATTATGCTGTATGTCTGCACATATTTTGTTGAGTGTTTTTAACACCTTGAAGTATTCTTCAAGAATACAAAGAATACAATGTCTCCCCTGAACCTCTTCTCCAGGCTAAGCACCCCCAGCTCTCTCAGCTGCTCCTCATAGGATTTATGTTCCAGGTCCTTCACCAGCTTTGTTGCCTTTCTCTGGACACACTCCATTGTCATGCTGGCTCAGCATTGTGTGGAGATGCAGCTGATTTTGGACACTTCACCTCCCTGGAAGAGTAGCTGGAAGTAGAGCAGAGGGCCTCAGCATTTTTGGTAACAGGAGCTGGAGAGCAGAACAGGAGGATGTAATTTGTAGATTATATGGTATGGCTGCTGGCTGCTTTGGTTTTCATATAGCCTTGAATTATTTCAACAATTTCCAGTAAGAAAGTATTCTTAAATGGAAAGTTTTCCTGTGCACACAGAGTAGCTGGGACAGCTCTGTAGTTGATGTCTGTCTGCCTGTGCTGTGTAACTTCTGCAGAGAGTGGCACTAAAAAACAAGGAGTGCTTCACTGATTCTCAAGTTTATTTTTGCTGGTTTTTAACTGGTCTCTTGGCCCTGCCATGAACTGTTGAGTCTTCTCTTACTGAGCTGACAGTGACCTGTTTTTTTCTGACCAACACCACTTGCATCCCTAGTGTTTTCTTGCTTTATGTAATTTTCCTATTTGATGTAGTGTTTAATGTAGACGGCAGTTGTTAAGCTGCTAAAAGCCTACCAAAAAAAAAAAAAAGGTTAGGAAACTAACTGATATTTACCAAGGGAGAAACCCTGCAACCCTGCAGGGTATTACATATCAGAATAATTAGAAATTAGCTTGTGTCATTAGTGCCCCAGTACTCCACCCTGCCTGCAGAATGACTGTCCCACAGGGCTGCTTGCTTGTGGAATGGTGCCCTGTGTCATTTGGGATATTCAGTTTGTAGCCATGTAGTTGCCTTCCTGAAAGAGCAACTTCAGGATTGCCTAAAACAAATTAGCACTAATTTTGTTCCACTTAATCTCTCTACACACCACTTCTTCTGAGGTTATGATTATTAGGCATCTACGTATAGAAAGCACCTTTTCTCCTTCATGTGTCTGTCCATAGAATCATTATTAGACTGTGAAAAAATATCATCAACTGGCTCCCTGCTGACTCTGTTCTAACATAGAGTTATCTGGTATGAAATTAAAAGAGAAATGTTGGAATCCAAAATGCAAGGACTTCTTAGAACTTTGTAAGCCAAAGCTTAGAATTAAACACAGGATTTGATTTGAGACCTTGGAAAAGGCTTCTAAACATAGATGTTAGAAGCCAGAATGTGAATTTATAGTTTGAAGCAGAGATACGTTAAATGGAGGAAAGTTTGGAGTTTTAGAGTTTAAAATAAAAGTAGTTCCAGAGGTAAACAAAGAATTTAGAATGCAGCACTGTGGGTTTGTGTGCCATAACATGATTGGCTAAGAAAGCTCACACTGTAGCATGGGGTCTATAAGGTGAAATATTTAAGGATTGGGTCAAAAACATAAATATCCTTGTTGGCAATGTTTTATTAGTCAATAAATCCTTAAAATGTCTTGTAACTACGGATCTTGTGACCTTCTGAGCCATGTATGAGATGTGAACCAAACTCACCCTTCCTGCCTGTGTAGAAGATAAGAAAACAAACCCCATCATCTAAAAACTCAGAGGTCCTGTCTCTAACTCATTCAAAACTCTTTCAAAAATCCCCATAGAGAAACCCCCAAACTCAGTCTAATATTTAATTTACTAAATTGGATGGAGATCATGCTCATACGTGGTTTCCTGTTCTGCAGGTATTTTTAAACACTTAAGCATTTTCATTCTGTGTATCCAAAGGACTGAGCTTATGTGAGAGCACTGACTCTCTCCTGCAGGCTTGTCTGAAATAATGCCAGTGAAATACCCCTTCAACCACTTTGTTAACCAATATCACATTCCCCCAAGATACAGAATCTGCATCAACGTCACCATTTCAAAGAAGGTGGTGTTCTGTGAATGTGGGATGCCAAATGCATAACAGCAACTTCAGCCCTTCCCTCTCTTTTACTGACACAACAACAATTCTAATAGGAGTTAATCACTTTATATAATTAGTGCTGTTCTCTCTCCAGACACAGGAGACCTGCAATTTCCTAGTTTCAGCATGGCCCTTGTTTTGGGTTTCCATGTGTTTCTGATGGTGGGGGCCAGGCTCAGGGTGCTCTGGGGAGCCAGAGACTGTGTGACAAAACGTGTACCTCTTAGAAATCTTGTGTGCTCGTTTGTGGTTGCTGAAGTATGGCAGAAAGCTGCTTTACACGGTGGTGGTTTATTTGTACATCCCACCACTGAGTATTGCACACATGCATGCTCTCAGTCCTTCTTGGTCATGAGTTGCATGGCTTTTGTATTTTAAATATGCATGAAATTGGATGTAACAACTCGTTTCTCCATGCAGTTGTGCTTTGATTTTAGCTTTGCTTTCTATGGTTAGAAAGATATTTTCAAACATTTTTCCTTTTTTTTTTTTTTAGCTTGTGGCTGTGCCTTAAGAGATGGCTCTCTCCTTTGTGAGACAAACTTAACATTTTGTCAAGCATGTGATTTACATGCTTTGAGGTGAAGGGCAGTACACAGGTCAGTGTGTTTCAGCAAATCAAAAAGTATGGGTGGTTTAATGGCAGTCATTGCAGTGGATTCATTCTGCAATTTTTACAGTGACATAGCTGAATTTTCTTCTGCGTGAGACAGTGTCCATTTAGATCCTCTTAAAGATTCTTCAAATGTTTTGAGCTTTTCATGAGAGAATAGTTACAGATAAATTTCTGAAATTCCTCTGTGTATGCTGCACCTCTAACTTTCCAGTGGTTGAGCTGTGAGGACAGGCAAGAGCACCTGTTTTGGAAATGGGCTGTGATCAGCTTGTTGGAGGGGGCACTTGGTGACCTGCACTTGCACTTCTGAAATGGGTAGTGCAAGAAATCCCTGCAGTAAGAAATCTGATGTTTGCTGGATGGGTGTAATCTAGTGGGGATTTTTGGAAAAACTCGACAGCTGACCTCTGAGCTTTTTTTGTCTGACTGATTAAAGTGCATAAAGTGTGCCTTTGTCCCAGTACCACTGAACCTTGGAGTACTTCAACCCAAATCTGCCAGGAGATGAAAATCCCCAAGGTGCCAGTGCCAGAGGTACGAACAGCAGCTGCAGAGTAGAGGGAAGATTCAAAGTGACTCCTGCAGGGTGAAAAGGAAGGAGTTGCTAGTTGTCCTTGCTGTTTTGCAGTAGCTATTTGGCAAGTCAGTGTGTGCATAGCTCTGGACTAACTCAATAACACTTGTGTTGCCTTTGTATGTTATAGAAAACAAAACAGAGATTGAGGGTTGTTCATTGTTGTCTGGGAAGAGCAGTAGTGCAAATTTGAAGAAACAGCCACAGCAAAGTATAATTAAGTCCAGGGGTTGTTGATAGGTTTGTTTACATTTGTGTGCCATGACAGCAGATTCTCTTCTTCAGCAGAATGTGGCACAAGTGCGAAAAGCTTCCTGACTTCTGAAGTGGAAATAGTTTCCTGATGTTGACTAAGAGCCCGTGTTCTTAGTTCTCTCTCCAGCTCATTGCTCAACGCTTGCTTCTCATGGCACTGCCACTGCAAGAGGAACAAAAAACCCTGCAGACAGGGAAGGGAACTTTATTTAAAAAAAACAAGCCAAAGGAGCTATACCCCTGCAAATGCAAATGAAAACCCCTCCACCCAGCAACCAAACCAACCGAGCAAAAAGCCACAAACCCCCAAAAGCAAAAGAGATCCCCACCCAAAAAAAATGTACTGGGGAACGGGAAGGGAGTGCATGCTCAGAGATAACTGTAGCTGTATACACCTGTACTTAAAGGATTGCCTCCTCAGAGCAGTGTACTGCTGTGTTTAATTTTTATTCTGTTAAGTCCTTTGGTTGGGTTTTTAATCATCCCCTGAAGAAACAAATACTTTATAATGTCTTGCTTGCTTTAACTAGTATGTAGTGTCTTGTGCCAAACTTCTGTAGGTCTGAGCCTATGAGTAAATAGCTGAAAAATCAAAATCAGCCCAGATTGTTCTAAAATACGCTTCAGTGCTTGACATCTGAAATACTGTAATGTGGGATTCTTCACATATTTCTCCCAAGCACTGTCCTGTAACGCTGCAGCAGCTTGAGCAGGAAGGGAAAGTACTTCATGCCTGTAAATTAACTTCAGTGGGAGTCACATTTGCCTTGTTGATGTAGCACGATTAGTTCTGTGCTTGGGGAATTCTTCCATCACTTGGAATGGTGTGGGCCTAGCAGGAGTGGAGGTCAGTCCTGTGGTGCCTCCTGCTAAGCACCCCAAGGGTCAGCATCTCCCAGCTGGGCCCTTGGGGCACGGAAGGCACCTGGGGAAGGTGTGCTGGAGCAGCTCCCTGCTGCTCCAGGTCGGCAGCGCTGTGCCTGCAGTGGCTGGCTAATCTGTGTAATTATTTTGAGTATTTAAGTATCTGCAGTTAAGCAGCCAGGCTTTGCTGCCTTAATAACATCTTACGCAATGGGACCCTTCCCACGCTCCTGGCGCCGTGGCACGCTGGAATTTCAGTGCGCAGGAGGGGTGGGAGTCACTGGAAAGGGACTGTGTGCAATTAACAATATTTTCTTCTGCAAGTCAAAACGTATTTTTTTTATTCTCTTAAACCTCTTGTACAACAGCCTTTATTGCTATTTTTTTAATATACATTGAATGAACTGTTACGTGTTACTGGAGAAGTGGTAGCTGAAAGGGATTAATACCCTAGGTGTTAATTTATGGTGTGGATTAACACAGCCTTTTTTTATTTTTTGTTGAATTTAGCTTTTAATTTAAACTGGATTTTAAGGGAAATATTTTAATTTTTGTACTTTCCATTTAAAATCAGACTAAGTTTCCAGTTTGTTTTTTTCTTTTTTATTAGCTGTGGTCTTTTTTGCTTTATTGGACTCAGGTGCAGCTTGTCTAAGAAAACTGCAAAAAAATCTGTCATGCTTTGAAACCTGATCTGTATAATTTGCATAATGACAACTGCATGCTTATGGGTAATGTTTTAGATACATTTTAAAATAATAAAAATAAGTACTTGATGCACATTTCTATGATCAACAAATGTATCTCAAGTAGACCTAGATGTCATTACAGTATAGTTTCCTTTGTAAAGGGGGAATTTTCCTATGCTCAGTCTCATTATTTTTCCTGCATCAAACATAACCCATTCAGTAAAAGATGGGATGAGGCAGAGGGCTGTCTCTAATAACTTAGTGAAGAATGTGAACTCAAAGATGCAGTGTCCAGTCTCTGTAGCACATTAAAGGTAGTTTTTGTTGCTTCTCTTCTCTCCCTTTTTTTTTTAAATTCATGACATGCTACACTTCTGGCCAGTCCAGTTCTGTTTTCTGAAATAGGTTCTGTATTTGTTGTGTGAAAAGGTCCTGATGAGGAGCTGCTGTCTGGTGCAACAGGCAATTTTATTGCATGAGTGACCAGCGCTTTGAAATGTGCTCAGTGGCTGCTGATGTTGCTGAGCCAGACAAGAGCCCAGGAAAAGAGGGAAAATCGTGTTGGAAGGACGGGTGACATTTTCCAGCAGCCCCGTGTCACTACAGTGGGGCAGCATTTCTGCCAGTACAGAAGGAGGAAACTGTAACTTGCTTTCCCAGTGCTTTGTGCAGCCAGCGCGTTGGCCTGTCCACGTAACAAACATGTTTTCTTTGGATTGTGTTCCCTGTGTACTTTAACCTTTTTGCTTATTCCCCTTTGGCCCTTCTAGGGGTGTTTTGGGGCCCTTCATTAGGAAGGCCTGTGCTCTGTCTGCCACCCGTTATCAACATCAGGAAACAGAGAGTGTTGTTGGGAGACGAGGAAGGAAGTTAGACTTCAAAATTCCCCAGTTTGGAACCAGTTAGGCTTTTTTTGTTGTTTTTGTTCCTGTTGCTGAGCCTAACTTTAAAATAAATTCCCTTTATGTGAAGTACAGTAGCAACAAATGATGCTGCCACTTTCAGGGTTTTTTTTTTTCAGTTTCTTTTTGATTTTAGTTAGATGCTGCAAATGGAAAAGAAACTAAAAAAAAAAAAAAAAAAGAGGATTCTGCTTGTACTGACATGGTTCTTGATGATTCCATGAAAGCAGAGAGGTCAAAAGTTGCTTTTCCTTGTTTACCTCTGTGTTAGCATCCCACAGAAACGTGAGGCTGAGGGCTCTGCAAAGGTGAGTGGCACAGGATGGGGCACATTTTCCAGTGGCATTACCCTGAATGCAACTTTGTGCAGGAAAGGTTGTCTTGAAGAAGGTTAATTCTGTTCTTTCCTACCTCACATCTCTGTGTAAAACCTGTGTATTGTGCGTGCTGAGAAATGGGTGGGGAAAGCGAGTGCACATACCTGCGGGTTGCTTTTGATAAGAAAAATGTAAACATTTTCATGAGAAGTATTTGCTGGGAATGCAGAGCTGGATTTGCTTTCCCTGGAAAACATCTGAGAGTTGAGTTCCAGGCAATAGTCAATTTTCACAGCATCAAAATTGAACAGTCTTTAAACTAAAAAAAAAAAGTTAAAAATCAGGCGTTAGGTTCTTGGTTGGCTGCTAAACATATTTAGCCTTCCAACCTGTGACTGATGTATGGCCTAATTTCATTAGAACAGGTAATCCTGTGGCATGCATCTCTTGAATGTTCTTTGCAGCAGCTTTTTTTAGAGCACTTTGGGAACAAATTCATGATGAGCTTGGTGTAATAGTTGCACACAGGATAAAGAAAATAGCTTATAGGTTTGTTCTGGAAATGATGACTTGACAGTAGCCTCCAGCAGTGGAATTTAGCTATCAATAGTGTGTTAATCCAGTTAAGTAGAGAGCCTTTCATAGGGAAATAAGTCATGTGTTCTAGCTAAATAATTACCTTTAAAGTAATCATGCAACTTGTAAACATTGCCTCGATATTTTTGTGATTTCTTTTTTTGACACAGTTATGACACAGCAATAACTTCTTATTGAAGCAGTGGCACATGCAGTGGCTTTGGATGCTATTTATTTCAGAACATTCTTATCTAAAGCTGTGCTGATATGGGTAGGCACTGACTTCATCAGCTAGTTTTTGCCTGTTCCTGTTTACTGTTTAGAAAATACCAAAGGTATGACAATTGTAATGAAGCTCGTGTTTATAAAACAGTTCTAAATCACAGCAAGCTTGCATTGAGACACACTGGTGATTTGGAGGAGTTTATGAAGCCTGCTTTACCTGGTTAGTTAGGTGTTCCCAGGGGTCAGTTTTCACCCTAGAGATCCCCCTGGATCCTCTTCCCCCTCAGGAGGTTGGGTGATGAAATCACCTAGGAGGAAGAAGAGCCAGTTCAATGCATGATGCCTTCCTTCAGTTAACTCCTGGTAGAACTTTAATCTCTCAATTAATAGATCTTTAACATATTTTTCTTTTCTGTGCTGAACAGTGAAACAAAAACCACTATGATTTCACTTGTCTCTCATTTCAGTGGGTATACTGGCACCAGTGGGGCATAAGAAATACACAACACAGTGAGGTATGTGCTTATTCTGTAGAACAAAACCTATTTTTGGTAGTCCAATTTGGTAGGCTTGGTTTTTTTTTTCTTTTTCTGCTGATGAAACTATAATCACTGAAAATTGAACACCGTCTCCCCCTGCCCTTGGCAGATAAAGTCTGATGATGCTTGTTGGGTTGGTTGCTTGGTGTTCCTGGTAGTTTACCATGCTGCTTTGAGGTTGGAAAGGTGATGGAATCTAGTGGGTGGCAACCTGTCGTCTGCACCCTGTCATCCACTGTTCATATGAACATAAAATTATATCAGAGATATGCATTTGAGTCTGTTTTCATCAGGTTTAAAATCATAAAGTTGATTTAGAAACAGGTCTGGCATCTTTGAGAAACCTTCACACCTAATCAGTCGACCTGTTTCCATCAGGTTTAACTGCTACAGCTCCATGAATATGTTGTGTAGTTACAGTTTTAAATTGCAAAAATGATCACTTCTTATTCTGTGGAGCTGTAACCACCTTGGGGAAAGCACTTAGTAACAATAATGCACTTTATTGCTACATGATAGTTAATAAGCCTTAAAGTGAACCCTGTAATACTACATTGGCCATCCTTAGAGGAACTGAAAAGGCAGCAGAATGTAATGTTCTCTGCTTTGTAACAAGGCCATCTTGCCTTTTATTGTTTGAGGTCGCCAAGGTAAAGGCCTGTTTCCTTGCTACCTCACCAAAGCAGCTTTTTGTCTTTAGGTACTTACAGTACCCTACAAGGCCTGATAAGTCAGTGACATACATTTTGTAAACTCTAGTGATTTTCGTCTTCGGATGAAAATTTGTTTCAAAAATGCATCTTTGGGGATTTTTTTGGATGTCTGCTGGGTTTCATGTCTTAGCTCGGTTGGTTATTTTTATTTATGTTTGTAAAAATCTGTAATCTTAAATCATAGTACAAGCTGATTTGCCCTAAGGCCATTTCCAGCATCAGAGACAGAAAATAATCAGAAGAATAAAGAGCTTGTCTAGTTCTGAAATGACTAATGAAAATACCTGCATTTATCATTATGCTCTAATGGACTCTTCCTCATAAGGTTATGTTACCAGGCTCTAATCCTCTTCTATTTTGATTTTGATGCAGATCTGATACTGTTCTTGTTTCCAGCTATTTATTCTCAAGAGGCTATTTCTGTAGAAGGCTTCAAGTATTCCAGCATCTCAGCAATTGTCTGATAATGGGTAATTTTGCTGCTCCTTTCCCAGCAGCATCATTAATGTATATGTTGTTTACAGAGCCATGGCAAGGCTGGTTGACAGCACCTCTTCCTGGGTAATTGTAAACAAATCTTTAAGCCTGTCTTGGCAGTGGGATTACTGCCAAGGATTTATTTAGTATATTGGCCTGCTTGTGGTGGTTTGTGCTACCCTATTTATGGTAGTTCTTGTATGGTCAATACTCTTTATTGATGTCAATCTTAAAATTGCCATTTTGTGAGGAAGACATTCAGGAAAACTGATTGCGGGGAAAATCATGTTACACAGAAGTCCCACTGAGCTGATGTAGTGATCCTGTCTGATTTCACCTATAAACTTTGGTCAGTGTCAGGGACTCAAAAGAACTACAGCACCTTGATGAATGTAGAAGAAAACCACCAAGATTTCCCCCCACCAGTTGAAGTGTGTGTGTAGGGACTGCTCAGACTGCAGGCAGCAAAGCAGGACATTGCTGAAATGGAGCTGGACGTGGCTGCTTTTGGGAGGTGTTTTTTGCTTTCAATAAGACTTTTTTTCTGTCCCCCTCCCAATTTTAGCATATGCAGGTTACACTTATTTTTGTAAGTTGACTTCTTCCTAAATGTGAAAAGCACAACGTAAATGCCAGAAAACTTAAATGAACTTGACTCAAAAGGAAATATTAACTCTATTAGCAAAGACACAGCAAGGCCAGTGCTAGCAGCTTTGCTAAAAAGCAATGGCATAATGCAGGGCTGGCCTTGGAAAGTTTGTCCTATCAATTTGTGGTGTGACAGCATAACCTAAAAATAGTTCCTGGCACTAAGGAAAAGTAGTGCATTGATTTGAGGATTTGTTGTTCCCCATGGAACATTCGTATATGCTGGAAGCAACCCAATGTGGAATTCTACACATATCCAAGGAAATCACAAATACCTTTTTAGTAGAGATTTGTCAACTGCACTTCAGCTTTCATCTTTTCAAGGAGCAGGAGTTCCTGGTAAATATTCCCACTGTGCAGACTCTCATAATCCCACAGGGTTTAGGGCAGTGTTCAGGGTTTGGCCATCACATGTAACATAGTCCAACTTCACAATTATTTTGTTTTTGCAATTTTTGTTAGTTAGTTATGCTTTGAATAAATTTTTAGTTGGCATTGTCTTGGTTTTGTATTTTGGTACAAGTCATTTGAAAGCTGAACCCAGAATATCTCCCTGGCCTAGTATGGTACTTAGATGGATTATGGGCTTTATGTAGTGTGTATTTTTATTCTCTATTAAGAACATATTTGAGATATTTGACATATTGATATTAATGTGTGTTTAATAATTCAAGTGAAATGACAGTTGTGTTCTTGAAATAACTATTGCTGTTATTTTTTAAAGTCCAGGAAATATTTATTGCCCCTCACACTTTTCCAACAGAACCTTGTGGGGGCCTTGTGAAAATCTGTATAATTCTTTCTCTTCACTCTGAGAAGAGCAGGCAGTGAAGATAACTTCCCTTTCATTTTCCCCTTGGAGACAAAAGCTTTTCAGCCCCAGCTCATGGCACTGAGCAGTCCGTGTGCTTCAGCCCAGTTTGAGCAGTAGCTCCTCTGTAAATGAGGGGAAAGTTCCCTGTCTATTTGATCCTTGTTGCTTTTGTTATTATTGTCAACAAGTGTGCCTTTTCCTAACATGAGTGTTTGGCTATACTGGGAACAGAATGAAGTTTTTAGCCATAACTAATGAGCTACTTGCAATTATTAGTGTCCTGGACCAGACTCAAAGGGTTCACTCAAATGAAAGGCTCCCATTATTATGCAGTGATTATCTAGATCTCAATTTTATCTTTTTTTTTTTTGTTGTTGTTTTTTCAAATTTAAACTGCACTACCTGTTTTTAACTTCCATTTGCTCACAGCAGCATTTTAACATTCAGCATGATTGAAAAGAATTCCCAGTATAATCTGGTTACCTTGATTTCTTCCTCTAGTGTGGTGGTAGAGGGTCTGGGGTTTAATATTAGATCTGCTTAAAAAATATCACCATTTATGTAGTGAGAAGAAGAAATGGAAAAAATCCCTACCCAATGTTTTAATGTATGGGTAGATGCATTTTTGAATGTGAATTTACTTCAGAAACCTTTTGCAAAGCAGGGCTTGCAGAAATGCTGGGGCTCTTTGCTGTAGTCGCGTTCCTGTCGTAGCAAGTTGTCAGGTCTGATGTGACATCAGTTCTGAATGTAATAGATACATAGTTAAGCAGTTTATTTTAGGATCCAAAACTCTTCTAAGAATAGACAGGCTCTCCTTTCAACGGGAAAGGACAAATAAACTAACGTGGAATAATAGGGAAAAAAGCAGAGAGGAAAAAGCATATGAAGAGAACAATAAAAGAGGGTTTTATTGGGGTTCAAGGCTAGGGTGAAACATTTGGAGGGACCATTGCATCTGGATTCTTTCAGCAGACTGTGGTGTGATGGGATGGGCTGGAAGGCTGAGGTTTTAACAGTCTAGCCTACCAAAATAGATTTGTGTAGATTTCCTATTAGCAGTCCATAGGTTAAATTCATCAGGGAGGGGGAAAAAAAAACCAAACAAAAACCTTTAAATCTTCTAAAATAATTTCTTAGCTCTGCCAGAACATTAACAGGTGATTTTCTGTCGTGCCCCAAAGCTGAGGTGCTGCTGTGTTTCCCCATGGATGTGTCAGTGGGATTGCTAAGCCATGGGTAAGGATGAGACTTGTTCTGGGGGTGTCATATTTACACCACGGGTCTAATCATAGACATTTGTATGGGAAAAACTCGCCAAGTCAGCCAGTCAGTTCACTTGCCAGAGCATAAATAACTGCAGCAGTATTCAAATTAGAATTGAGGTTGTTAAATGTTGGTATGTACTCACTGTTGGGTGTGTTTTTCTGCAGTGTTCTGTGGAAGTTACAGATTCCCACAGGACATTGAGCCAGACATGTATGGGTATTAATCCAACAGAACATTTAGTAACTAGAAACATTTAAAAATATTTTCTATTCACCAAAAGGTCTCTACTAGTGTAACCTTGAGAAAGCAGATTTAATTTCATGTGTGTTAATTCATCTGCCCCAGTTGTTGCTCTGTAGGTTTTCTGTAATAACTTTCTTTTTTCTTACTAATCTTTCTAATTTTTTGTGTTTCATTTTGCAGCTGGCATAGGCACTAAGTGTCTAGATAACACTTTCTATAGGGGAGTATCCAAAGTGAAATAGATTCTGGTGTTCCATTTATTTAGTGAACAGGACATGAATCTCCAATGTGAAGCTGTGGCATCAATACATGACATTTTGCATGACACTACTGTTTAAATTGTATGTGCTTTGAATATTTGAATTCTAAGTGACTACTTCGTTGTTAATAGATAATTTTTTAAAAATACTCGATTCTCCTACAAGTCTGTTGCTTGTTTGTCTTTCAAAATTAAACAGCTTTAACAAGCCTACTGTTTCTATTTATCCTGATATCATGTTGTCAGTGTTGAATCTTGGTTTGACAGTGTTTTTATAATCTAGTATCACTACATAAATTGTCTGTAATGAAAATCTGGATTTTTTCTAAGATTACAATTTTTTTTTACTTTTTTTTTAAGATTAGATTTTTTTTTCTTTTTTTTTTTTTCTTTTAATTTTTGGTGAGCTTTCTCTAATTTAAACAATGTCATTTGAAATCACAATTTATCAGTCTGAATTGCAAAATTTCAGGAGAACATGACTTTGCATCACCCAGCTGGGCAGGTATTAGCAGTTTAAAAAATCCTTCTCACAATGGACAAGCAGATTTTGTTACTCTCTGCAGTATTTGTGGGGAGTGTTCATCTCCAGTGCAGAATTGCTGTGCAACAGCTGTATGCTGGAAAATGATTTCAAATAGTTCAGTAGTTTCATGGCTTCTTGAACTCCTGGGCTGAGCTGCAGACCTGCAGCAGGCAGGGGTCTTGTTGCCCTGTGTTGGAGGGCAAACTCTGTTACAAGTTTTGCTGAAGAATCAAAGAAATTTTCCTTTGTGTTTTCAGGTTAGACTTTTCTTTGGTATTGGGGATATTTTTGTGTGTGTTCTTGTTTGTTTGTTTTGGTTTTTTTAAATAGTTGGTTAAAATAAAGCAATATGTTACATGATACGCTTGATTTCTTGACATAACAGCAACATCCTTGTATTCTCTTTTTTTTTTTTTTACATTAACTATGCCAGTAACAGAGACCCTCATGCTAATCAGTCATATTAGAAAATAATTTCTCTTACCACTGCCTTGTGGCAGTGGTTTTTTTTTACAGCAGGATCTGTCTGCTTGCTGGGTTTTTTTACAGCAGGATCTGTCTGCTTGCTTCTTTGGCACCACCATACCTTTGTACCCTGAGCCCAGTTGTAGGACTGTTGTCATCAAGGGTTAAAACACAAAAAGCCTTTGCAGAAAACTGATTTACAAGGCCTTGGCATTCTTGCCAAGGATACTAAAAGCGAATACTGCTGTGCTTTTTACTCTTTTGTAGAAACTCTCTACCTGTTCTTCAGCTGAAGTGTTTGGGCTCTGCACGTCCATGTAGACCCTTGTAGAGCTAGAAATTGTTATTCCCACAGAATCAACCATAACAAAGTAAAGCAGGGAGGGAATTAAGTTCTGACATGTCTTCTGAGCTGTGAGGCCTTGAAACATCCCACGCTGTGCTCTTCTCTCGTCCTCCTCCAGAGCTGGAAATGAGTGTTTGATCCTCTCCTTGGGTGGAGGTCAGCTCGTGGTTGCCAGCAGCCCCACTGCCTGGCCTTCCACAGCCTCTTGTGCTTGCCTTGACTGCAATCACTGCTCCAGACAAGATCATTTCAAGTCTGGTTTCCTTCAGAAATAATCTGGACAATTCAGCAGCTCGTCTCGAGGGTTTGATTTGTACCAAACCTCTGTATGAGATTTTGGGTGTTCTCCTTTTCTGGGCAGAGGCAGTGTCTGTGTGAGCATCTCTTGCAGCCTTCGACCAGGGAAGGATAAAGCACTGCAGGGTGGTCCCACAGGCAGGAGTAAATCCTAAAGGCACACAAAGGGTATTGTCCAAATTCAGTTATTGGTAAGTAACCTCGTTTGACACTTAAAATATTGACACTTTGCTATCCAAAATGTAAATGTATTAAATAGCAGGTTTTATTTACCAATAAAACATGAGAAGAGTTTATATCTACACCATTTTGTTCAGTATCTACTTTGCTTAATTTTCATGTAATTCAAAAACTGCTTAACCTATCAAGTGTATAAATAAATCACTCTGCAAGTCTTTTCAAGGAAAATCAAAATCCTGAAAAGGCAGAAGCATAAACATCTGGTTTTAATAAAATCAACTCCTCCTTTCACGAGAGATAGTGGATAATTAGAAAAGAGTCTGCTGAAATCACTTGTTTTATTAGTCTCATCTGAATAAATGAAAGAGGAATAACTAAATGATTATCTTCAGTATTTTTGGTGAGTGGTTAGAGAAAGTATACTAGCTTACAATTTGTGCTCATGCTTTTAAAACAGAATTGTTTTTCAGTATCAGGAAAAAGATCTAGGATAACCTGTGATTTTTTTATTATTTGAGGAAATTACCTAGGATTTAATTTTTTGTCTCATTTAATTTCTTGGTGAATTTTCTTTTCCCCGTTCATTTATGAGCTGTAAGTTCTAAAGTTTTGGTTTTTTTTTTTTGCAGTGATTGCTTCTTTTTTTAAGTAGTCACGTATGTGGGCCACTTTCTATATAAGATTTTTAAATCCTTCTCTAGAGCAGATCAGGGTTCCAAGTTAAACTGGCAGCTGCATGTCAGTCTTGTATGTTACATATGTATTTATCACTGGGAGGCTCTGAGGGGAATTAGATCTTTTCTAGCTGTTGAGCGTGCATAGTCCTATGAAAATATTTTATTAGGCAAAAATGAGGTTTTGTCATTTTTGTAGAAAAACTCATCCTGGATGAAAAACTCATAGGATTTTACAGGAGATACAGAGACTAATTTCCCTGTGTCTTCACTATCACTTCCCATGCACCAAACTCCCTCAGAGGAGGGATGGGACTAGCAATGAGGGGATAACTTCCCATATCAGCTTGAACATAATTATTCTCACTGTGTTTTAAGGTACATGCCTTGAATTGCAGAGACTGGTGGAACTGAGTCTTTCCTGCTACCTCAAAGATGCCCCTATCCAGCTTAGCTAACATTTCCTGAGGCTGTGTCTGAGCACTTATATTTTTGATTTCCAAGTCCTCTTACATTCTTAGAGTTTAAAAAAATACCCCCCATTAGAGTCTGCTACTTCTGTACTTCCAGTGCCTAATCACGAAAGAGTGAAAAGAACCCTAGAAAACTACAAAAGCCAGGAGTGTGAATGTAAATCTAGAATTCAGCTTTTCATTATTGATTTGCAGCAGTGTTCCTTCCAAAGAGCAGGGAGGCAGGCTCCTTGTCTGGCATTGTGTACCATACTTGCATTTCTGAGATCAAATATGTTAGCACATGACACTGCCAATCTGCCTCTGACATCTCAGTGCACTTAAAAGCAAGAGACAATAAACTCCACTATAAAAGTGTTCTTAGGAAGTGCAGTTGAGTGATCTTTTTTTTTTTTTTTAATGTGTAACACAACTATTTTAAAGACACCTATAAATTTTCTTGGTAGGATTCTTGTTTGAACAAAATGACATTACAAGTAGCAATTATTCTGACCACGAGGGAGATTGCAGAGACTAGAAGATTGTACAGAGGGTTGTAGTTTGTGTCAAGGGATTTGCTTGGCTAACTCGTATATTTGTGCAAGAACAGTGATTTTACTTCGTAGGAAATGAGATATGTGTATGTTCTCAGATCAGCAGTCTATGTATCCTGGCCTTTTGTTGCTGCAGAAAATTTAGTGTAGCACGAGGTTGCATTTCAGTGCCTTCTGATGCAATTTTCTTACAGCTCTACGCAATTGATGGCTGTTTTTGTTCTACATGGATTCAGCCCTTACTTGTGGATATTTTCCTGTCTATCCATTCTTCAATCCTCCTAATATTTTTTTATCTCAACAGTGACTTGTGATTCTGAGAGTAATTGTAATTCTGGCTTTAAAAATCCACTTCTATGTTTACATCAGTCTTTATCTCAAAGTGGGTGGGGGATTCCTTGGTCTTCTAGAGTGAGGCAGGGCATTATAAACACCTGTCTGCTTCTCTTCCCTTATTTATGATATAATCTGAGTAATGTTACTGGTCATTCTTTCTTCCCTGAAACTTTATAGTTCTAACCAGGGTTTCTTCTTGTACCCAAATCTCTTCAAGTCTTTAATTTGTATTGTTCTTTTCTGCGTCTTTTCTATTTGATGTATCCTTTTTCAGATGGGGGTGACCAAAACTGAACACAGAATTCAAAAGTGAACACACACTATTCAAGGTGAGGGAATATCACTAGTTTTATATAAGGCATAATATTTTTTACATGTCTTTGTCCTTTAAAAATAAATACTTATGTCCTGATTATTTTTGCTCCCAATTGTAAAATATTTTTCTTGAGTAATCTGTAAAGTTGTCTAGATTTTTCATTGAAAAGTTGGTTAATTTATAACATAATTTCTTCTGGGTAATTAATTAATGAATATGGTACATTAATTTTCACTATGGTTTACTAATACACCATGTATGCTCTACTTCCTGTTGTTGTGTTGATTTAATTGCATTTTTGAAATTCCTTCTGAAGACTATCATGAATCCACTATGGAGCCAACTGATCTTTATATCCTTCATCATTTCCAGGTTTTGTCATTACATGGTTCCTTCCCATTTCATCCTTCAGATTACTGAAGGGAGTTTTTTCTGGGTGCTGCCAGCTTGATTTTGATCTCTCCAGCCATGAGTCTTTCCTGTGTTCTTGCAGGTCTTGAAGAAAGGTTTGCGTTCCTTCATGTACATGGTAAAGACTGGTTGTTGAAGAGAATGAATTGTACATGAGGAAACTCATCAGAATGCCCATTGCCATCTCATTAATTTACTGCATCTGCTCCTTCTCTTAGGCCTCCTTTCTTTAGGAGAAGAATTTTGCATCTGACAACCCATGTGTGGTTATTCCTCTCAGAAGGGACATGCTTGCATTGTGCTCGTGATGGCAGCAGGGGCAAAGACTGGTTTTACTCAGGCTGGTAATCTGGTTTGACTTTTAACTCCTGCAGATTGGATTCATTTACATGAGTGGTACATACCAGGGCTTTCAACAGGTCATTATTAAAAAAAAAAAAATAAACATCCCACCCTTTTGATGGCTTCCTTGCATTAATATTTCTTATCATGGTGGCATTGTGTCATATCCAGAGTAGGTAATCAACAGGCATTGTCAGCACAGTGGTAAATAGAGGTAGTAAAGTTTGGTAGTAAAGTTGGAGGGGAGGAAAGCTGTTTCTAAACTAACCACTCTGGAGAGCAGCAGGTAAATAAACCAGTGCTGTGATCAACATTGACCCTCCCCACACTGCCAGGGAAATAGAAATAAAAATGGCTCAATCTTTAGTCTCACTTCCTTGATCCGTGAGGGGGTATGTGCAGTGTGATTGTGTTATAGGACCTTCAGTGGGAACATGTTTGAGAAATGATTCCTGCATTCAACTGAATGTTTCATGAAAGTGCAGTTCTGGGAAGCTGCTGTTCTTATTGTTTTGTGCTGTTCTTCACTTGTTACTTTTGTACAACTGTTGGGGTTTAGCTTTTTCATCTAACTGCTGTTCTGAATTGGACTTCTAACCAATGATTTCTGGGTAATAATCATCTGAAATGGTTTGACTTCTTACAGATTTTTTTTATGACTTATTTTTGTAGTATGGGTAATACTTGCTCTTCATTCTCTGTTTCCCCAGTGTAAGGGTTGGAAGAAATTTTCTGTTACTATGCTGCAATTTTGATTTTTTTTAGCAAGCTTTTACTTGGGGTTTGTTTTTTTGTTTTTGTTTTTTTTTTTTTTAATCCTCCACCAAGGAGCTATCTCATTTTTCTTTAAATTTGTTTATTTTATTGCTTTATTTCAAGCTGGCTAACATGCTGAAGCTAAACTATTTTATGAAATATTCTGGTCTTTGAACAAGTTAATGGAACAAATTGTGTGATTTCTTTCCTCATAAGCTTACAGAAAGTTATAGGATAGTATATGTATTTGTGGTCTGTGATGTAATAAATAGAAATGTGACTATCCAACAAGCAGCTGAAACAAGTATTCATTTGTGTCTTTCATCTTTTTAGACCTTTCTAATTATAAAGTCTAAGCTGTGCTGTTTTATGATAATGTTTTAAATTAATGTTTAATTAACACTAATTAGAAGGAAATAGGTGCTTTCTCTCTAAAATCTTGCTTTTAATTTAAGTACATTTAAGTAATAATTCAGTGTCCTTAAGAAGTTTGGAAAACTCTGGTGTTCTCCTTGTTGATGTCTTGGTATGGGATAACAGGTTGCTGTTTGCTGAAGTTTGCAGGAGACTGTGGTATCTTCTGGT